>NW_004524704.1:4945222-4960913 GCF_000260255.1 Octodon degus
GTTACTGAATAAGGTGACAACAGCGAAATCCTACTCAACCACAACAGCAGAGGGAGATCTCCCTGATAGTCACAGAAACACTGCAGATTCGGTTACTGTGGCATAGTCACTCAGTGCCCTTACTGTGCTCAAGACTGTATCCACACTAGCTCTACAAAGGGAAGTTGAATAACCAGTCTGGTCCCTTGAGTCCAGGGTGTGGCAGCTGTAGCTCTTGAAGTGTCACCTTTCAATTCAGTCCCTTGAACTCTTTCTCCACGTATCCTCTCTGAGATGGTGGCTGATCTCTTTTTCAGACCAGAGATTCATGACCATCGACAGAAATTTGTGCGTGGCACATTCCTTCCCTTTCCTGTAGGGTTGATGTTTTCCCAGTGGGAACATCTAAATCGTACATGTTTTTTCTTAAACCCTCTGTTCTCAGGTGAGTAATATGAAAATACGCCCACACTGGGGCCATGAGGTAGGTGTGTGGAAAGGTTTGTAGGGAGAGCTCTAGCTCTAGTCCCAAACTGTATCCGTGCAGGACTTCACAATCAGATGAAATTGGCCTGGCCTGATGTCATTTTCCAGGATGCTAGGGTAACTCATCCTTGGGCTGAGGCTGAACCCACCCAGCCGTACAATGAATTGTCCACGTCCGCTTGGCCCAGGCCCCTGCCTGCTTTGCATTTCCTCACATAGCAAATTCTCCTGTCCCTTGTATGTGTTTTTCCCCAGTTGGGACTTGTGTGATGCTGCTCCTGACTTTGTTGATCTTCTTGCTTTTGAACCTCACTTAACAAATTTGGATTCTATTTTCTACTTTCATGGATTTTGAGAATATATCAATTTATAGAATCTTTAAGGAGCTTTAAGTCCAATGCTTTCCTTTTATAGGTGGAGAAATTAACAAGTAGAGTTAGAAAGTAATTTCCTCAGTGCTAGTCTCAAATATTGAATGGTGATCTGGAATTATAACTCTCTATTGCCATTTGTTTGTTCTGTCCTTCATTTAATGATTTGACCAGTGACTACTGCTGAGTTTCTTCTTTGTGTTAAAGACCGTTAAAAACTCTAAGAGTTCAGTGCTCTAAGTGTCTGCCTAGCAAGCACAAGGATCTGGGTTCAATTTCTGGTACCGTATGCCATGCCAGCCCTGTACCATGCCAGCCATTGAAACCAGGTGTGATGGCATACAACTAATCCCAGTGCTAGAGAGGCTGAGACAGGAGGATCACTATGAGTCTGAGCTGCATAGTGAGACCCTGTACCAAAAAAAAAAAAAGAATAACAAATTCTAAAAGTGGAGAAGTGGGTTAATTCCTATCCTAGAACTTGTTTTCAAAATATGGGGAAGTATTTAGTAAGCAACATAAATGAGTTAAATAGAGATCTAGATAGAAAATGCACGGAACAACAAGCCAAGAGGAACCATAGATGTGGCAACTGGAAGAATTCAACTACAAAGAGAGGTTGCGCTGACCTCCCTGGAAAAGTGCACTTTGATCTCCTTGTGATGTGCCCGAGTGACATGGGCCCTCGAGGGAAGAGTAGCTTAGGCACAGGCTCAGCAGAAGCAAAGGCTCCGGGGCAGGAGCATGCCAGGCATGTTCTCAGGGCACCAAGGGGGCAAGTGGCACACAGCCAGATGAAGAAGGGTGGAGTACAGGGATGTCGAGGAGCTGTGGCTCAGACCCCGTGGGCCATCATGATAGCTTAGCCAGTGAGAGGGAACAGCAAAGAGTGTTTTCAGCAGAGGAATAACATGGTCTGATTCATGTTTTAAATGTACCCCTGAACGAATATTCTGAAAGGAGATGAGGGTGGAAGTGAGGAAAAAGGTTAGGAGTATACTGCAGCCATTTGTGCTGGGGCCTGGACTCTGACAGTCATGCCAGTACAAAAGCAACTACTGTCAGAGAGGCGACATACCACCTGGGTTAGAGTAGGAGTCAGTCATGGAAGGGCACACAGAGTGGGACAGAACTGCCTAGCAGGGACGCTGAGCTCCTTCCAGGAGTGTGGCAGTTGGAGAAGGCTTCTGGTAGGAAGAAATGTCCAAGATGACAATAGACATGTGATGGAAGGCAACCAATTGCTCACGCTTGCCAGAGCTCTTCTAGTTTTAACATCTCCCAGTTCCAAGGAAACTGCCCTACTGTTTAACACTTTTACTGGAGCTGGTGTGGTACTGGGAGAGTGACAGTGCTCTACCCAGCTTCTCAGGAGATCCAAGCAGGAGCATCCAAGCCAGACTCCAGGCCAGCCTGGGCAATTCCAAGAGACCCTGTGTCAAGATAAAAGGGCTGGGGATATAGCTCAGCATTCCACAGATTCAATCCCCAGTTTCAAAGGAAAGAAAAAAGGACAGCCAATATAAGAGAAATGTACACATCTGAAAGGCCATATAGGGAGATGGTAGGGGCTATGTAGGAGGCAGAGAACAAAATTGCACAACCTGTGCATTTCAAAGGTAGGCAAGAGCTTCAGTGGGCGGACACCTATAATTGTAAGAATCCTGCAATGGGTTTTGATGTCATTGGAAAAGTTTTGAGCAAAAAGTGACAATACTAATGACTTGGGAAAATTTTCCCCTTATTTCATTTTACTGACTTGTGAGAAACCTTTTAAGATCTTTGGCAAGTTTCATGGTGAAGATAAAGGTGAACATCATGCAACCAATAAAGAGAGTAGGAATTATTGTTCATTAAAATATTTCATGTGAGTGTCCAGCTGCTACTTGAAGTTCTTATGCCCAGGAAGGTCACATTCCACAGAGTCTATTTATGATCCCTTTTGGTCTGTGTTGGTTTCAATAACATCATTCTTTATCTCAGATGCAGGAGTTTTCTCTTTTCTCTAGTAGCCCCAACTTTGAATGTCTCTTCATAGCCCCTGACTGCCAAGTGCCTCCCCTGCCAATCTGCCTCCTGTGAGTCTCGACCATGGCAGAGCAAGAGTGGAGAGGAGAGGATTCTAAGGGATAGAGATTTCCAGGGACAAGCAATGGGAAGGATGTCATCCTGTAGAGAAATGAAAACCAATTAGAAGCCAGTCTGCTTTGTATTATTACCATATGCTGACAATTACAGATAATGACAATGATAAAATCTCCCTCCCCCTGGGGCAGACTACTCCCAAATCTCTCCTACCTGCACCTTCAGTTACTGCAGTGTTTTCTTCACTGATCTGTTCGACACCTGTCCTTTTTCCACCTGACTCCACCTATGCTGATTGTGCTAATGCTGGTATACCGAGGCATATAACCACCCATCTCTGCTTCCCCAGATCTCAGACTCTTCCCTGGGGCTTAAACCCTAGTACTTCAGTCTAGCTTTCCATCTTGCACCTCCCATGCCCACCCCCCAGCTTTCCTTTCTTCCAAAGGAAACCCTAGTGGCTGAAATTAACCCTATGTACACCACATCCCCACCCTCACTTGCAGGAGGGGCTGTGTCACAGAACTCAGGGCTTCCCTCTGCATAAGCAGGGAGGATCCTATTACCACCAGGGAATGCTGTGTGCTCTTAACCAAGTCACTTTCCCTCCAGAAGGTTTAATTTTCTCACTGGCTCAATTAGAATAATACCATGAGAGCTTAAGGAACAGGGTTGTGTGGGACCAAGTGACACCATGACCATAAAGCTTCCACCTACACAGAGCCATGATGGTTATTCTAAGTGGCAGAAGTAATGTCTTCCAGCACTCTGGTTGACAAGGTCACTGTGTTGATGTTCACAGCGTTGTGTGACCCTTTGCTTTGGCTTATATTGTCTGTGATGCTTCTTACCTCTGAATATCTTACTCCTTATCTAAGGAAGCTCTATAGACCGGCAGCCTTATAAATTCTTCCTGGGTTATATGAGCTTGCCCAGAACCTGGTCCTTCTCCAAAACCTCACAACATGCATCCTTCGCATCCAGGCCAGTCCCCCACGAATCAAATTATTTTTTGCATGGGCTGTGTGCTTGGTTCACAAATGTTACACCTTAGGTTTGTCTCCCATCCCTCTCAGAACACACAAGGGATGTTAAATCAAGACTTGCTGAAGTGAATAAATGAGTGAATGAATGAATGCAGACCTTTCTATTTTCCAACCTCTCAGAGCTAATGTGCTAACACTGCCCCCTGCTGCTCACCAGAGTTGGTGCTTCTGTACTGTGGAAAAGCAAAGGAGAGAATGTTTGAGAAAAGGAAGAGGCAGAAATAGTTGTGTGAGGAGGGCCAGCCAAACAGCTCAGTGGATTAAAGCACCTACAAGCAGGCACAGGGGCCAGGGGTTCCATCCCCGGGCCTGAGGTTCAGGCACCTCCCCCGGGGTTGCCTGAGACTGGGCGTGGTAGAGCACACCTATAATCCTAGCTCTTGGGATACTGTAAACAGGCAGATCACTATAAGTCCGATCTAGTAGTGAGAGCCTGAACACTCTGTAGACCCTTCCCCAGTATACAGAAAAAAATGATTATGTGATTAAAATGGCAGAAGCCGGGTTGGCCAGGGCAAATGACGGAAGGAAAGATCCTGGGGCAGATGAGACGCATCAGTGCCGCCACATGCACTGGCTGTAGGAAAGCCAGGCGTCTCTTCCTAAGCCCGTGAATGAACGTTTCCATGTTAGGATGCCTCCTTAATTGTGCGCAATGTGTGTCTCTTCTCCTGTGCATTGTACTTTTATTATGAATAGAGATTATTTCTCAAAGTATGTGTATGAAAATTAACTTTGAAGATTCTGAGGGTCTTCACGGAATCATGCACTAAAATAGAAACTCACAAGTGCTGGAGAAACATTACCTAAGAACTGTGGGTCTCATTCATTTTCTTTCTTTCAGGAGTTTCCAGACAGTAAAAATAGTTGTTGTCTTTTAATGATCACCTGCTGTACTCAGGGCACATTCATCTATTATCTCAACTAAGTCTTCAAATCGCTCAAGAAATAGGAATTTCTAGCCTTTTCATTAAAGATGCAGACTTTGAGCTTGAGATGATTAGGGGCGTGTCCATTATTGAAGAGCTAGTTAATGATACCAAGGGGTACAGTCAATGTGATCCAAAGCCCCTCTCCTCCCCTTTCCTCCTCTCCTTTTCTATTCTCTTTTCTTCTCTTCTCTTTTCTCCTCTCTCTACTCCCCTCTTCTGTTCCTTCTCCTCTCCTCTCTCCTTTTCCTTCCCTTCCCCTCACCTTCCTTCTCTCTTCTCATCTCTCCCCTCTCCTCCCATTCTTTCCTCACTTCTCCTCTCCTCCCCTCCCTTCTTCTCTTCTCTTCTCTCTTCTCTTTTCCTCTCCTCTCTTCTCTTCTTCTCCCTTTGACGTCCTCCATCCTTTTCTATCCTCCTTTTTCTTCTCCTCTTCCTTTTCTAGATCACTGTGATAGAGTTCTGAACTAGAAGTAACAAAACCTGCACCTCACTCCATACTCTGCTAATAAATTTTTGGTTAACTGAGTGAAGCACCTCTCTCTCTCTCTCTCTCTCTCTCTCTCTCTCTCTCTCTCTCTCTCTGACCTCAGTTTTTCCAAGATTCACATAATAGGTGCAGGGTCACTCTGAGGTCCCTTCCACCATAGTCAGTATTTTTAGTAGCTGTGGTTTGCTGAGCTCTCACTCCAAAGCACTATTTTGGCTATGATTCTCCCTTGGTGTCTCTATCGAGGTCTGAATCCTTGAGTCTCCCTGGGTCTAGGGTGACATTCGCTGACCACAGGTCAACAGGCAGCACCCCATGCTGAGCACAGGTGTCCATTCAGACATCTTTCTATTTAGTTTGTTTTCTTTCTGCATGTGTTGGGATGTTTATTCTACAGCATTAAGGTTTGCTAACTTGTTCTGTCTGTATACTCTGAAGGCAGTGTAGGGTAGTTCAGCCTACAGCCCAGTAATAAGTCATATTTGACACATCCACGTATCAATCTGGCTATGATTACCCCAGTGGGCAAAGTGTCCCAGTAGACAGGCACATCTTGGGGTCCCCAGGACCAGAGCTCTGTTCAGAGCTGAGCCCTTGGTGCATTGTACCAGTTTTTCAAACCAAAGCTTCTGGTATAGGGAACAACATCTAATGTCCTTTTACTGCCCTTAGAGACAAAACTGTCAGAAGCCTAATGTCTAGAAGAAAAAAATCTGTACTCCATGCTCAGCCCTCGGGCCTAGAAGTTCAGAGAAGACACCAAGCGCTTGCTGTGAGGAAAGCGGGGCAAGTGGAGTTCATCGTACCCGACCTGGCTGGTGAGAAGCCAAAGGGACCACCACATCTGTGTCTACACAGTTGCCTACTCCTGGATTTCTAGTGGTGATGTGAGGAAGCAGGGTCAGAAGGCTTGAGATCTCGCCTTTTTCTTAGCCAGTACCTAAGACATTCAGAGCTGCATCAGGGCCTTGCAGGGGCCTGGCACTCACCCACAAACTGAGTCCACTGGCTGAGCTCCTCCAGGTTTCTGTCCCTTTCCGTGTGGATAACTACCGCATCTCTCCAGATGCTGTGCAAAGCTCAGCGAGCCCAGTGCTAAATGATGGAGGAAGTAGAATATTCTCCCAGGAATCTACGCATCCTGGGCGAGCTGAGTGCCTTCTACACCTGCTCTTCAAGGACTACAGACTGGGTACAAGCAGAAGAGACTGGAAGTTAAGAGCACTCTGAAATCAAGTGTGTTAAAAGATGTTTACAATTTATCTTACACACTGGGGGAGGGAAGAATCTTTAGGTAATTACTAATATTAACTTCAAAGAAACATAATTTTAGTTCATATTATCTTGCAAGAGAAACATACCTGACTCTGAACTTCAAATATAAAAATAAAGTAAAATAAAAAAACTGGTGTCTGTTCAGTAAGTATTGCTACACACCGGAAAACCATAGGAAACCAGAAGATGATTCTGGTAACCAGAAGCCTTGAAGTCAGTTTCTGAGCCTTGGGGACTGTCTGATTTATTCTAAATCTAAGGAGTATGATTGCCTAAGACCTGCAAAGGCATTTGAAAAATTTAACAAACCAAAAAAAAAAAAAAAGCCAGGTAGGGATAACAAAATAATCATGATTGGACACTTCCAGCCTGATGTCCCATTTGACCCACAGTTTTTTTTTTTTTTTTTTTTTTTTTTTTAATTTATGTATTGGTACAGGGTCTCACTATGCAGGTTGGACTCATAGTGATCCCGTTTTCAGCCTCCCAGGGCTGGGATTACAGGCATGTGCCACCACACCAGGACTTGTTCACCAGCTCAGTACGCTTGGGGACTGGGCCAAGGATCGAACTTTGCTTCCTGTGCTTGCCAAAACAGGCATTTCGTCTGCTGAGCTATCTCTCCAGCCCTCTGACCCACTGGTTTTAAATGAAGCAAACTGGCCCCATTAACTTCAGTTTGAGGTGACTTTCTTCCAATAATGACTAAGATTCTGAAATCTCCTTCTCTTTGTGATACTCACTCTAAAAGATTTCCTTAATAAAGTAATACATGCCTTTCTGATTTGATGAAAAGATTTACTAACTTTCCCAAATGCTTCGGCTTCTCGGACCTCAGACCTGAGGGCTGGAAGGCCCCCGTGGCTCCCCTTTTCTGACACAGAAGAGGGAGGCGCTGCATAGACAGACTGCCAGGCATAAGCATGGAAAGTTCTGCAGGTTCCTGTGGAGAAGAAAAGGCCTGAGCAGCAGCCAGGGCTTGAGGATGGCCAGAGGCTCCCTTGGCTGTTTCTGACAGACAACTCCCTTCCTTCTAAGTAGGAGGCCCAGGCCCTGAGGGCTACACCCCACTGACTGAAGTCACGCCTCTCTCCCCAGGCAAATGCACTGAAACTTCCCCTTTAATTGGTGTTTATTCGAAGTTTCTCAGCACTTGTCAAAATACTTTCCAAGGCAATCTATGGTAGAAATCCCATTCACCTAACTCCAAAATACACCATCTTTAATATGAACTCACTTGACTTCTCCGAAGCCTGGATACTTCAGAAGACCAGAGGATACCAAGTACGGATTCAGCCTCCTGGTCCAGGAGGCTGGGGGATGCGGTGGGGGCGGGAGGAGGCAGAATGGGACAGGCCACGTGATTGCTGTCCGGCGCGGCCACTGCAGGCTCAGTTAAGTGGTCACTTCTCTGCACACCCACTCCCTTCTACAAATTCACCTGATGTTTGCCAGCTACCTCTACCAGAATCCTTCCACCGTAACATCCATTTCTTTTATACTGATCATTTCCATTTCCAGTTTCTCAAAAAAAGAGATAAAATGTTATTCAGCTGTGCATACACCTCTATCAGCCAACTGTAGAGCATTTTCACCCAGACACTGGCTCAGGAATTAATTCTGCATGACCGGCACATTGCTAAGCCACATTCCCTGTGATTGTTGGTTTCTCTCATCTACCAAATAAAGATTTCACTGATGATTTTTAAAGATAATTATGTAGTTACATATGATTGCCAAGTACTTCAAGACCATAAAAAAGCTTTATAAATGCCAACCATGATTATAACCCTTTGAAACAATGGGATATATGGTTCACAAGTGGAGAAAGATGAGACAGAACAGGAAATTCTTCTTGCTCTGTCCCTGCTTCTACCCCCACCCACTACCAGGCAGGAACTCAGAGACAAAAACATGAATTGGGAAGAAGAGAGGAAGGCTTAGCCCAGGTCTGCATAGGATTTTTAAGAGGTACAGCACCACGCTGCTGTCATGTGGGTGGGGGCCTGAGTACGATAAGAGGGGTATGAGGTGTGTGCGTACGTGAGTGCACACACACACACACCAACACACATACACACACACACACACAACACACACACAAATGCTACTTGGTCCACTTGAAATGGCGCACACACACACATACACACACACACACATGCTACTTGGTTCACTCTTGAAATGGAGGCTCAGAAAAATTAAACTACTCAGTCTTCTATATTGAAAGTTATTTTGCCCTCTAAAAGCAGATGATTTGTGAGTTGGAGAAGGGACTATAGGCTACAATACTGGGAAACCCTGACTCATGCCTCTTCTGAGGCTGGCCTACTAAAGAAAGAGATTCGGGCCTTGTCTTGTTCTCCTTTTGTTTTTTCTTCCCCTCCGTGTACCATATCAACTACCCAGCAAAGGTGCCTCTTGAGAATAAATGGAGCTTCATCCTTTCCTCCTAACAACATGTAAAGAAAAGAGAAGGTAGGAACACCTTGTCCGCTTGTTGTGCTGTGGGTCCTTAACAAGGTCTTTGCAGCCAGAGCTGACTCATGAGCCAGCTTTTCACACGGCGAGTGCGTCCTTTGTTGAGCAAACAGGAGCAATGCTAAGATTGTTCCAGGGCCAACACTAGCCTGGCCTCAGAGGTCAGCAGGAGGTGCTGAAAACATTATGATTCGTGATTTACAAGGAGGAAGAGGAAGGCCAGGGTGTGTGTGTGTGTGTGTGTGTGTGTGTGTGAGAGAGAGAGAGAGAGAGAGAGAGAGAGAGAGAGAGAGAGAGAATGAATCTGCAGCTCTAACTCAGGCTCCAAGTGACTGATATTCCCTCTACTTGTGGATGTCTGAAGAAATCAACAAGATCCAAAACCAAACAGGCACTGTGTCACGCTGGGAGTAAGGGATTGGTGGGTGGGCTGCTGGGACTGCAGGGAGGTAACCTTGCTCCTCGGGCCTCCTGGCAGGAGGTGGGGAGTGCGTGTAACCTCGGACCTGTGGTTCAGTCTGGGCCAAATGGCTCCTGTTTCTGGACGTGGACTCAGCCAGCCTTTCCCACTTCTCATCCATACTATTGTCGGTTGCCTCAGAATCTTTAATGCTCTGGCAAATGCCGCCGGTGAGGTAGCCCCCATTACCTCCTTTCTTGACGTCAGTGAGGGAGTTGTTCCCTGTGGCTGCCTTACGGGAAATAATTCAGCATTTGTACTTCAATTAAAATTCATAGCTATATATTATTAAATGGGACTGACTCATTCCATGGCTTCTCTTCAGCTGATGAAGTGCCAACAGTGTTACATATGCGTCAATGATGAAGAGCACGTTAAAACCATGATTTCCTTGTCAACAGACAGTAAGGGCTGCGAAGAAAACAAACACATCACTGGGCCAGAGTATGCCTCGGTCCTGTGCCAGTCTTTTCGAAAGAGTAAGTTGAAGTCCGAAACCCTCTGTGCCTTAGAAGGAGAGAAAATGGAAACCTGAATCCTCTCCCTTCTAGTGAGCTTTGTGAAAGTGGTGCTGGGGACAAGGTATTGGACATGGGGTTGAAGCAAGATGAATTACACAGCTCCCACTCGGTGGATCTCAAGGACAGACAGACCTGGACGTGTGCCAACACACAGCCCGTAGCAGAGGAGTAGAAGAGAGCAGGTTTTCCTGATCTTACAGCATTGAACCCCTTCATATTCAGTCATGGTTTTATATTTGCTATGCCTGGGTGGGCCCTGAGGGCAGCGACTGTCCTCGTGGCTCTGCTCCCATCTGGGTTAGAAAGCTGTGCTTCTCCACGCAGGGGGACCACAGCGATCACGCGCCTGCCCTCCTTTCCTGGCCTACAGATCAAGGCGTCGTTTTCCAGGCACACGGGGCGCCACCCGCAAATGTGCTCAGTGTTAGAAGCACTCAGAGCAATGATACAGATGAAAGCAGAACCCTTGTGAGCTGCGGTCTTCCTGCACACGGCAGGGACATGCGTCAAGGGAATGGTGGCTTCCCAAGTGACACACAAGGAGGACCACAACACTGAGGTTAGGCTAAGCCAGGCTGCTTTGACCACATACACTGCTCGCATACGAATGGGAGGGGTCCTGCTTCCCCACCAACCCTGACCTGTGGAGTGATGGATTAGTGGGCAAGTTCTGTCTTCGGCCAAACAGAGAGACCTCACCTTCTGGATGGGTAAGCCTCGTGCCTGGGTTCTGACCCAGAGTGCCCTTGGCCAGACTTTCTTGCGTCACCAGACTCAGCAGCTTTGGGATTAGCCCTGGCTCAGGCTTCTCTGCTTCTATAACCACAGGATCATCCTTGAGCCTCAGTTTCTACCCATAGGGAAAACAGAATTCAGTTGGGACTGCTGCAGTCTCTCCCGGCTCAATTCTAAGGCATTTTTCCATTCTTCCATGAAAGAAACTCAATAGGACACTGGTGGAAATTTCTGAGTCTAACTTTAAAGGCATCAAAGGCCACTCCCTAAATATTTGGATAAAATTATGTATGGCTTGATGTGGAGCAGATTAAAAACAAATGGCTTAGGACAGGCCTAGTGCTCCAGGTACAAAGCAACACGGGGAACCAGCCCGACAGGTATAATGTCCCTGTGCTGGCAGCAAGGGGAACAGGAGGAGGATCTCTCTGGAGCCCTCTGCCTACTTTCCATGGGACTGGGTACCGCAGGGGGTGCTGAAGTCCCTGCCTCTCCCTGAGCACCCACTGCACCCAGGAAGCACATCCTGTGAGGAACCAGTGGTAGGTGTTTTGTTATTGCTCTTGTTGATGTCTTGTGGCCAGAAAACAGAAATCAGATCCTTGCCCAGATCCTCCAATCAGCAAATCTGAGTGCCAGGAAGCACTTCATAGTATAAAAACAAACAAAAACCAAAGCACTGCACCCCTGAGCCCTAAAATGGGATCTGAAGTCACATAATCACACACATGTAAGGAACCCAGTCTCACCTCTCAGAGTTTAAGCTGAAATAAGCTTCATCCCATTTGTGAATATTTCTACAAAGCATTTTGTGTTTTTGTTTTGCATTTGAATGACAGAAGGGGTTTCCCAAAACAACTATAACCAATGATGTCATTGGCACAAAGAGACCATACTCCAGAGAGGCTAAGAGGGTAGATCCAGGTTCCACAGCAAGGCAGACCTGAGAGGCCTAGGATGGCACTCTCGCCACACTCCTGTGATGGAAATGCAGCCAGAAGGCTTGGTGAGGAAAACAGATGGCTTGTCAGTCAGCACAACTCAGGTTGTGGCAATTTGTTTTGGAGAAGGAATGTTCTTACCACTAACCATTATGAGAAACAGCAGAAAGCAAATTTACCTCTCCCAGTACCGCCCAAAGAAGTAGGTGATCTCCTGGCACTTCAGCACGTGCCAGGCTCCCTGCGGGTAAAAGAAGCCCAGACCCAGTGAGTGGTTCCTGGCAGCGTCCGCTTAGCCCTGGGCTCAGGGACCAAACATTCTCAGGACGCAGGACTCAGTTCACCAGCGGCCTCTGTCCCTTCCAGAGCAGGTTCCCACCTTCTGTGGACCCTTGCCTGCGAGGACAGCATTGCTCCTGGGCTGTCACCGAAGTTTCTTTGGGAGTTACACCACTATCTGAAGATAAAACACACCTTGGAAGAAGACCAGTGAGAAGCAGACACTAAGGGAAGGGTCCCTTTATTAAACAAAGCAAAGAAAGCTCAGATCTCTGAGCTGGCGAGCGGCCATGGGGGATGGCAGATGAAGCCTGGAGTCACAGGGGTGTGATTTTCTGACTCGAACACAAAGATTCCTCTTCACCAGTGGCTTCTGTGCTGCTGCAGCTCCACAATGGTCCGGGGGACTGAGGTCATCTTCCGAAGCCACAGAGTCAAGGCCATTCCACCTCAGCTTCTATGGGACGCTTTAAAGACACAACTCACTCCCAGGACAGTCCTTCTGGGGCACTGGCGCCCAGGAGGATTGAAGCTTCCAGTGTAAGTTTCCTCCCTGATGAAAACGCCAGAGCCACAGCTCCACCACGGAGGCCCTGGACAGAATGGGGACCCCTGTTGTACAGTCCTACTTGCGGCTCCTTCCAGGAGCCTGGGTGCCCTCCATGCTCCTGCGGGCTTAGGCAAGGCGGGCTCTGCCAGAGGCTGTGAGAAGCCGAGCTGGCACTGGGAACAGATCAGGCTGAGCTCAGGGACAGGACACTGGGGGAAGCGGGGAGATGCTGCTGAAAGGCACTGAGCCAGGCAGGCCGCAGAGAGCAAGGCATGCAGGACTCTAGGACTGGGGCACCCACGAGCGTGCGCTTTCACCAAGGTACAGCTTGTTATCTCTGACCTCTGACCTCTGAATGCCCAGGGACCTGTGTGTGTGTGTGTGTGTGTGTGTGTGTATGTGTGTTGGTTTTTTTGTGTAGTGTATGTGCATATGTGGTCAGTCTCTGGGTGTGGGATATATCTCTGTATGATACAGTGAGAGTTTGTGTATTTGTATGGTGGGTGTTTGTGTGATGTGTGTGTGTCTGCATGTTGTCTTATTTGGATATGGCATATGCTTCTGCCTTTGTGTGCTTTATATTTGTGTATTGTTTGTAGGTGCATTTGTTTGTGCTGTGATGTGTTTATACATTCATATATTCCTTTTTAATGTATGGTGGGTATTTGCATGTCTGTGTGATGTGCCATATGGCTGGGCTGTCTTTGCATGTTTTATGGTGAATTGCGTGTAGGGTGTTGGTATGTTTGTGTGTTGCTCTGTGTCTGTATTGAGTGTAGTGTATAGGTTGATGTGCTGTGTTGTGTGTATGTGTTTGTGTGGTGGGCTGCCTCTGTGTGTGTGTGTGTGTGTGTGTGTGTGTGTGTGTGATGTGTGTGAACTTCACTGGGTTTTGAGGGTAACTGAAGAAAACCAAGGCAGGCAGAAGCAGAAGCGAGCATCGCTAGGCACTGAAGGGAGGTGGAGGGGCTCGTGTTAACCTGTTAATTTATACCACGGCTCTGTACAAAAATAAAAAGGTTCTTCTAGATTAACAACTTAAATAAATATCTGATAGAACATTCTTT
Source organism: Octodon degus (assembly GCF_000260255.1). Lineage (NCBI taxonomy): Eukaryota > Metazoa > Chordata > Mammalia > Rodentia > Octodontidae > Octodon > Octodon degus. The sequence goes on from NW_004524704.1 coordinate 4,958,915, forward strand.
CCCGTTTTCATAGCTCGTCCTTGGGGTTGACGCTCAGTTCACGCTTCCCTTGCTGTTCTCGGTCCAGAATGGCAATCACTTCATCGGCCTTTATTCGCTCCTGCAAAAAATATAAGTGAAACGTTTCTGTTAAGAGCAAGATAACCAGGCCTGGTGGCAGACGCTTCCTGAACGCTCCCAGGCCTTGGTCTGCACATGGACGGGCGCTGAACCCGTTGAGGACTGAAGCTCTTCACTCCTAGGGGTCCAGGCCTGACACGCTGATGTCCTCAGCGACTCCCTTCCAAGGTTTGGTCCCTGCAGAGCTGCGCTGCGTGTGCAGCCGCGTCCTCCTCCGGCCCCCTCAGGACCTCCCTGCCACCTCCACCAGGGCCCAGTGGTCAGGCTGAGCTCACTTTTGGTTGCCCACAGATTTCTTCTGCTCTTTTCATGTTCTGACCTCCACTTGCCTTCAAAGCCTGACCACGGTTTCTTGCTTCTGATAAGTCCTCTGGGCCTGACCCTTCTCCAACTCCTGTCCCTCTGACTTCGAGGCTCAGCACCATCACATTCTTTTAGGCTAAGGTTCTCAATCCTGGCACTACTGACATTTGAAATCTGATGACCTCTGCTGTGTGGGGCCACCCTGTGCACCATGGCTGTATGGCTACACCCCAGCCTCCATTTACTACAGGGAGCCAACAATGTCTTTCAACACTGTGACAACCAAAAGGTCTTCAGATGTTTTCCAATGCCCCTGGAGGGCAAGTGCCTCTTCAGGAAAAGCCCTGGCTTTGGCCCTTATCTTTTAGCTTAGTTGTTCAGAAGCTTCCATGTTGGTCTCCTTAGTTCACAATTCCAAGGCTCCTCATGGGCCCTGCTTCCTTAAAACTGACTATATCCCTTCTCGCCCAGAGATCCCAACACTGTGAGGAGCTCCAGCTGTGAGGGGTTCCAGGCTCTGTTTTCGCAAGGTCATTATGAAAAATAAACTGATTCAAACCGCTCTATCCTCTGTAGCCTTATTTTGTCTCCTTCCCTCTCCTCGCCAACTCTGTACATTTTCAGCTGAGCTCAAGGACTGAAGAGACAGGATCAAAGAGAGCAATCTCTGAAGAATTCCCCAGTCCCTGTCTGGATGAAGTGCTCTTCTGGACTCTCCATAGCTTCTCCTTTCTTCTCTTCCACATCCCTCCTCATGGACCCCATTGGTCAACCTGAAAATCCACCTCAATCTTGGCACTCTTTTTACCATCTCTCTTATTGCTAGGCCACGGGCATACAGTAGCTATGCCAACTTTGTGGATCCGATCATCTCTCAGCACTGGAGACTGAGTGGAAGGAAAGGGGGCAAGTATCTTCCTATCCTTTGGAATGAAACTCCCATTTCTTACTTGAGCTAAGTAAGAAATGGGAGTTCCAGTTCCCGTCTTTTTTGTGTTCTCTTTTCTTTCCACTCCCTTGCTTACAGCAACATCTTCCAGCCACTGCTCCATGTCTTCCTTTCTTCCCTTCTTCCTCCCGCCCTCCCTTTCTCCCTTTCTTCCCTCCCTCTCTTCATTTTTCCTCTTTTCTTTCCTTCCTTCACTTGTTTCTTCCTGTTTGTCTCTTCTGGCATTACAATGTGCATTGAACCCACAGCTCCACAACAGACTCTACCTCTGAGTTACAACCCCAGGCTCCTTGTTTTTCCTGATTACTTTAAGGACTCTTTCTTCACTGCATCTTTGCCAGCTGTCCTCTTCCTGGAACACCCCGCTCCAGGGCTTGTCTTTCTGCATTCAGGTTGTGGCTTATAATATCAAGTACTGGGAGAGACTTCGCAGTTTACTCATTGTCTTAGTTACTCTTCTCTCGTTGTTGGGACAAATACCCGACACTCAAAATGAAGGAAGGAAAGGTTTATTTAGCTCACAGTTACTGGAGGTTTCAGTCCATACTCAGCTGGCTCCAACGCAGAGCAGCACATAGCAGAGGGCAACCTTTCATGGCAGCGGCAAAGAGCAAGAGAGCAAGGGAG
>NW_004524704.1:4961576-4976048 GCF_000260255.1 Octodon degus
GTTGAAAATAAAAGGCTGGAAGATAATACCATCAGCAGATGGAGAAGGAGTAACAGTACAGAGGAGTAACACAGGAGCAGTTCTGTGGTGTGATCGAAATATAAGATGGAAGTTTACCTTTAAAAAAAGGCAAGAGATACAATGCCATTAGTCCCACTGAAAATACTCCCCATGCTTTGAATATGTTTATTCTTTTTGCTTCTTTCTGAAGTAGTCATGTAAATTATCTTCCTTGAGTGTCTTAATAAGCTGTGATAAACCAGATGGTGTCTACCACGGCTAAGAGCCATCGATCGATGGGAATATGGACTCTTAAAAACATTCCTGTGAGTCCTCATCCACATCTGGCATGGTGCAACTTCTGTCTCTTCCCCAATGTCAACATGACCACGAAATGGAAACATTCTGGATTGTCTCCGGACATGAGGACAGCCACACAAGTGCTACTAAAGACATGCATTTAAGAACATCTCCAGGGCCAGCCAGATAGCTGAGGGGATTAAAGCACCTGCTTAGGCAGATACAAGGACCAGGGTTCGATCCCCGGTGTGCCATGCCAGCCCCACCCCTGGAGGCGTGCTGAGACAGCGATTGAGACTGGGCGTGGTGGCACACAACTGTAATCCCAGAGCTTGGGAGGTTGAAAACAGGAGGATCACTATGAGTCTGCTCTGTATAGTGAGACCCTATACTAAATACATATTAAAAACAAAAAAGAACGTCTTCTGAACTACTTCAGAAGATAGCAAGAATAATGAGCAAGGTGTGTTTATAGTTAGCAGGAGTATTTTCAGGGCGAGTAAATGTCATGTTTCTTTTATTACAGCAAATTTAAAAAAATTTAACTAGTCACCATATTTTTGATGATACTCATTCTAGCCAACAGAGTTGACTACAAACTAAAACATGTCAGAAGAGATGAAGATGGCCATGACATGTTGTTAAAGGAAATTTTTGATCAAGTATAAACACATATTCAACAAATACAGCCAATAAGATCAAAACATAAATATTACTTGCCATAAAAGGACAGAGGGCCACCGAGTAAGTCATAGTGGGTGTCATGGCTTGAGTTTAGATGTCCCTCCAAAAGCCTCATGTGGTGATAGGTGGACCTCTCAGAGGTGGCAGGATCTAGAGTACATTACTACCTCACGGTTCACTGCTAGCAATTAAGGGTGTGAGTGCTATCCACCCTAAGGGAGCGTAGCCTGGATACAAAGTGAAGGACAGCCAGAGACCTGCTGTTAGTTATGTATAGTTTGTTGCTTATCATCTTCTTCCTGGTATGGATGTCTCTCCTCTGCGATGCCCCTCTGCCACACCACCCTGCCTTGGATCCATCTGACTATAGACTGAAACTTCAACAAACTGTGAGTCAAATAGGCCTTTCTTCCCTTAACTTCTGGGTGTACAACTAAGACTCACTTTGGTACCACAGAAGCAGATTTATTGTTGTGAGTATATCTGACTATGTTATGTAAGAGCCTCTGGAACTGACTTGGGGGGGGAAAGGTTGAAAATCCTAGAGATGCAGGCTGAAAAAGTAGAGCTGTAATGCCTTAGGCTGCATTTCATGGCAGATTCTGGTCAGAGTTCAAAAGATCAGAAGGCTGATAGAAGTAACGTCAGTGAAGTTCAGGCTCTGGAGGTTTCTGCTGGGAAGGACTGCATGGCCTGTTGGGCTGTAGACCATATGTGTTATACTTGGCAGGAAGACTGTCTACATTTTGCTCCTGTTGAGGGACTTTGTCTGCGATTGAGATGAACAGTGGTGGAGTAATCAATCTGGTTAAAGCAATTTCAAGAGCGTTTAATGTTAGGGTGGTGGCATGGCTACTGTTGGGGGATTTTAGCCAGATTTGTGGAGCAAAACAAAGTTTCCAGCAGAATGATTTCAAATGTTGTGAGTTCAGCCAGAAAGGAAGCACAAGAAAAGCTGTAGACTGCAACGAGGGAGGAAAAGAGATCTTGATTTTGAAGAAGGAACAAGAGAATAGAAAAGATACCCTGAGGCCATTATATGAAGACACAGGGACTCCCTCAAAATTGCAAAAGTGAATGAATTTGCTTTGAAAAGTGAGCTCAGAGCACCACCTTCCAGAATGGTGGGGGCATAGTGAAGCTGTTTCTCAAGATTTGGTTCATAGGTCCTTATCCCCTACAGCCAAGAAAGAAAGAAGCCTGACTTAGTAATGCTCTACCTGGTGGCCAACTTTGGCATCATCCACATGGTGCTGGTTTTTGGTTCATACAAAATGCAAGAGTTGTGGGATCCAGAAGGCTTCTATCCAGATTTCAGAAGAAGAACCAGGAGGCCAGGCAGTGTGCCGAAGAGGGCAGATGCTAAAGCTATGATTGTGAAGTCAACAGTGCAAGTGGAGAACCCAGCGGTTTGGAGAAACCAGGAACATAGATCATCTGAAGAAAACTGAAGGGGGGATCAGAACCAGCCCAAGGGAGATCCCATGGGAGCTGCGACCACCACAGTGCCACAGGGGCAGAGCCACCCAAATCCTCCAAAGTTTGTATCTTGTCAAACATTTCCTTGGATGCTGGACATAGAAAAAGAAAAAAAAAAAATTAACCCTGCTTGGATGTGGCCTTGCTTTATTCCTGTTCCTTTCTATCCCTCTCTTTGTACGTTTTGAGATGAAATATCTGTCTTTTATCATTGAATGGTGTAAGTTTTTAACTTCTTTTTCATTTGTACAAGAGCTTGGAGCTAATAGTTTGCCTTAAATCTCACAGGAGTCTTTGGACTTGAATTTTTCAGCAGCACTGAGACTGTTACCACTTCAGCAAGTCTTGGAGAGGGACTAAATGCCTTTTGTAAGAAGAGATGCTCCTGGGTCTTTAAGAGCCAGGGCAGAATGTTAAGGCTTGTGTTTTGACTTGCTCACAAAGCCTAAAGTAGGACTTCTTCAGAGGTGGTTGGATCTAGAGTTTGTGATTGATTCACAGTATAACGTTAAGGGTGTGCATGCTATCTACCCTACAGGAGGTAGCCTGGATACAGGATAATAGGCAGAAAGAGTCTTGCCATAAGCTACGTGTAGTGTGTAACTCACTGCTTATTGTCTTTGGCCTGCCTTGCACTGTTTCCCCTCTGCACTCTGCATGGGCTCTCTGTAGTGGGGATTTTGTCTCAGCAATGAGAAAAGTAATCAAGATAGTAGAGGGCTCCAATGTCTCCCTCTCACAGATAGACATGATGATCAGGCAAAAATGCAACCAAGAAATTTCAGAGTTGAACTACACTATAGATTCTATGAATTGAACAGATATCTACAAAGTATTCTAACAAAAGGAGACTATACACTATTTTCATCAGCCCACAGAATTTTCTCCAAAATAAACCGTTATTGTAGGCCATCAAGCAACTCTGACTGAAAAGAAGTGAAATAATCTCATATACTCTATAGCATCAGATCTTGGTAAAATAACTAGAAATCAATGACAAAAAAAAAAAAGTTGGAAAATATGTGAACACATAGAGATTGAACAATAAGCTGTTTTTGTTGTTGTTGTTGTGTTTGTTTGTTTGTTTTGTATTTTAGGGAAGGGCCTACAGGATGTTCAGGGTCTCACTACTAGATTGGACTCCTAGTGATCCGCCTGTTTACAGCCTCCCAAGTGCTGGGGTTACACGCATGCATCACCACGCCCAGTATCATACCATCTCAGTGTACCTCGGGCATGGGGCCAGCACGGCGGGCCTGGGGATCGAACCCCAGCCCTTGTGCCTGCTTGTAGGCACTTTAATCTGCTGAGTTATTTGTTAAACTGTTGAATGATGAGTGCATCATGGAAGAATCCATGGGACAAGTTTAAAGCATCCTGAAAATAAACCATAATGGAAGCAATAACGTATCAGAATTGGCAGTACATGAAGCAAGTCCAAGAGAGAAGTTTATATCTATGAGTGACTCCATTAGAAAATCTGAGCAATCTCAAATAAATAACACGATGATGGGTTCAAATGTCATAGAAAAAGAAGAGGGAAAACCAAGCACCAAAATCAGTAGAAGAAAATAAATAATAGGTAGCAGAGTGTAAGTTAATGAAATTAAGACTAAGGAGAAAAGTACAAAGAATCAATGAGGTGATTATTTGAAAAGTCCTCAATAAAATCAAAATAAAGAAGGCTCACACCCACACCGACACAATGAGAAATGAGAAAGGGGAAATTACCACCAACATCAGTGACATGCAGGACATGCCTAGAAATTATTTTTGAAACCTTGCAGTCCAATATATCATAGAATCTAGAAGAAATGGCTGGATTTCCAGGTGCATAACACCTATCAAAATTGAAGAAGATACAATAAATCTAAATGAATGCATAATATGTAATAAAATTGATAGAATAATAACTCTACCAATGAAGAAAATTCCAGGACCTGATGGGTTCACCGTTGAGTTTTATTAGACCTTTAGAGCATAACTAACACCAATGATTCTCAAAAATTTCCGTGCCCCAGAAGGGAAAAAAATGCTTCCACATGCATTCCATGAAGTCAGAATTACCCTGACGCCAAAATATGACAAGGACTCAACATAAAATAAAACTATGCAGGGGCCAGGGGTTTGATTCCTGGGCCCGCCATGCTGGCCCTGCTCCCGGGCTGCACTGAAACAGTAATTGAGACTGGGCATGGTGGCACATGTCTGTAATCCCAGCTCTTGGGAGGCTGTGAACAGATGGATCATTATAAGTCCAATCCAGTAGTGAGACCCTGAACACGCTGTAGACCCTCCCTAAAATACAAAAAAAAAAAAAAGAAAAGAAAAAAAAAGAAAACTACACTAATACTCCTAATGAATATAGACACAAAACTCCTAATAAGACCCTTGCAAACAGCATTCACCAATACATTTTTTTTTTTTTTAAAAATCATTCACCAGGACCAAACTGGTTTCAACCCAGAGGTGCAAAGATAGATGGTTCAAAATACACAAATCAACAAATGTAATACACTACATAAGTAGAATAGAGGATAAAAGTCACATAACTATCTCAATAGACACAGAAAAAGCCTGTGGCAAAATCCAGCATCCTTCGTGATGAAAGCCCTAACAAAAATAAATACAGAAGGATTTTATCTCAAACTGATATAAGCCACAGTTGACAAACAGCTAACATCATACTGAATAGAGAAAAACAAAGCAGTTCTTCTCAAATGAGGAATGAGGAAAGAGTGTCTATACTCACTATTCTTGTTCAATACGTTACTTGAAACTTCAACTAGAGTAATCAGGCAGGAGAAAGAAATAAAAGGGATGGGAACAGAAGAAATATGCTGAGCTGTCCCTTTCTGCAGGTGACATGATTCATTATATTCATGATCCCAAAAGACTGACAGGAAACTTCTAGAAATGATGGATACATTCTGCACACTGGCAGGATACAACACACACACACACACACACACACACACGAAGTGGTAGTGTTGCTAGGGCCGGGAAGAGAACTCTGTGGACTAAGTACTTGCCTATCAAGTGAAAGGCCCTGAGTTTGAGCCCTGGTAACCATAAAAAAAAAAAAAAATTAGTAATGTTGCTGTACCAGTAGAGAGCTCACTGAGAAGAGAGCGCTGAACAATTCCACTTATCATAGCTTCAAAAAATTAATTATCTAGGAATCAATACAACTAAAAATGTGAAAGATCTCTATAATGAAAATGACATCGCTGAAGAGGTTAACCTCAGAAAATGGAAAAATTCCTTATATTTGTGGACTGGAAAAAAGACTTTTGTTAAAATGACCATTTTAGTAAATATGGTTTTCAGATTCAGTACATATGTTTCTTTCTTTTGTGTGTGTGTGGTTGTAGGGAAGGGTGGGTGTACAGGGTGCTCAGGGGCTCACTACTAGATCAGACTGGTAGTGATCTGCCTGTTTACAGCCTTCCAAGAGCTGGGATTGCAGGTGTGCGCCACCACGCCCAGTCTCAACAGCTGTCGCAGTCTGCCCCGGAGGCAGGGCCGGCATGGCAGGCCCGGAGATCGAACCCCCGGCCCCTGCACCTGCTTGCAGGCACTTTAGTCCACTGGGGCTATTTGGCTGGCCCTTCAGTACATTTCTTATTCTGCAAAAAATATCTTCATAGAGTTAAAGAATAGCCTAAAATGCGTATGAGGTCAGAAAAATAAAAAAAAATACCCAAACCAATCTTGAGCAAAAAGGGCAATCTTGGAGGTGATGATACCAGAGTCAAATTGTGCTCCAAAGCTGTAGTAACAAAAGTAGCATATAATATTCACAGACACACACACACACACACACACACACCACGACACACACACAGTACACCAATGCATAGAACAGAAGACCTGGAATCAACCCTGTGTACCTATAGCCATCTGATTTTTGACAAAAGGCAGACAGTAATACCCTGGAGGAAAGGCAGGCTCCTCCAGGGCGCTGGGCAAGCGGGATATCTACTTGCAGAAAACTGAAACTAGATCCGTATCTCTCACTGTAGAGGGGTATCAAACCACAATGGAACTCTGAGGTATAAAACCAGAAACTCCGATCCTGCTGGAAGATAGCATACAGGAAGCACTCGAGGCCACAGGGACAGAGAAAGATTTCCTGAATGGGACTCTAATGCCATAGAAAATGATGTCAAGAATCAACAAATTAGATTACATCAAATTCAAAATCTGCTGTACAACCAAGGGAGCAACAGAGGGAGTTACCACCTACTGAGTAGGAAAAATCCTTTGCTACCTGCTCACGTGATGGAGTCTATACCTAGACGATATAAAGAACAACAACAGCAAAAATAGTTCCCCTGAGCCACTCAAATAAAAAATGGGCGAATGAACCAGAGAGACATTTTGCAAAAGAAGCAGACTGCCCAATAAGTATATACAAATATTCCATATATTTAGTTATTAGAAAAATACAAATCGGGACCACACTGAGATCCTGTCTCTCCTCAGCCACAATGGTTATCACCACAGGCACCAAAAGCAATGAATCCCGGTGAGAATGTGGAAGGAAAACAGGCTCCCAAGAGCTGGGATTACGGGTGCGCGCCGCCACGCCCAGCCTCATCAAGTCTTTTGCATCGCTGGTGGGATAATTAACCCGCCATTTGGAAAGCAATACTGAGTTTCCTCAAAAATCTCACAATAGAAATGCCATGTGCTTCACCTGGATCACCTGTAGGTATGATCCTGAATGAATTCTATAGCACTCTATGAATGTGCATGTTTATGGCAATGCAATCCCCAATCTCTAAACTGTGTAAACAGCCTGGATTGCTGTGAATATATGAATGCATACTGAAAGCGTAGTATGCAAATATACTCGGTGGAGTACTATACAGCCAGGAAGAAGACCGAGCTCATGATATCTATAGAGAAATTGACAGAACTGGAGAATATTATGGTAAGCAAAGTAAATCAGACCCCAAAAGTTAAATGTCTTGTTTTTATCTCATATATGAGAAACCTGAAATATGAATATATGAATAGGATAAAGGAGTGAAAAACTGGAAGATACATTCTTAGAAATGGGAAAGGGAAGCAGCGAGGGGCCAGGAAAAGAATGAGATAAAAGTGACTGAAAGCCATCAAGGTGCGGTACCTGCACGTGCCACGTTCCCCAGGGAGCATCACTATTCTGATTCACAAGCACTCAAAAAGGAGCCTTACTGTCCTGTCCAGCTTATTTCCAGCGATAGCGCCTCAGCAAAGCCTGTGCCGATTGGTTCTATATAGACCGGAAATCATTCTCTCCTGCTGCTGATTCCGACCAAACTTGCCCGTACGCTGCAGTTTCTCTGGTCTCTGTATTCTCTGTCCATTTGACTCCAGGCTCCTTGCAAGCAGGGGCGCTGCCTCACCAAGCGGCCTCCGGGGTCGTCCTACAGATGCCACATGGCTCTCTCAGTTCTAGGTCCAGCTGCTGTCACTCGGAAACAATGTGTGTTTCAGGCAAGTTCTTGAAAACTGAAAATGACATTGACCTACAGCAAACTAAAAGGGCCACGCAGAATAAAGGCCAGAAACAAGTATTCGTCGCACTATTAAACGGCCAAATACTACTTTGTGAAGGCAGGAGGAAAAGCCTCTGTAGCTGATGGACGGACCCAGAGGCAGAACTTGAACGTCCCTCGGCCACGGAAGCCACTGCTGTCGCGTCTCTCGTGAAGAGAATGAAATTCAAAAGCTGCAACGGAGCCCCAGGCAGCTCTTCCCACCGACATCGCGAGAGTTTGTGTGGCTCAGTGTCCCTGAGAACCGAGTCCCTGTCACGGACGTGGGCACCTTCTCGCTTTACTGTCCTGCTCACGGGCAGGCTTTCCTTGCTGAGGGATCCAGCCGAGGGCAGGCGGTTAAGCCTGGGACTTCCACGCACTGCTCAAAATTTAATTCACCTGGGAAGCTTCCGCAACTACTGCCACGCAGATCACGCCCTGACCAATTAAATCAGATCTGGTGGCGAGACAAGCCAGCTGAGGGGAGTCTGTCAAGATCCCCCAGGTGATCCCAGCGTGCAGCAGAACTGCAAATTCTAGCACGGGCTACATGTTCTCTCAGCTGCTGAGAGGCGCGTGTCATGTTCCAATCTGGCCACTAGATGCCGCTACTGCCCGAAGACGGGAGGAGAAGCTTACTGGTTCTTTTCCTGATGAGGAAAGAGAAGAGAAATCACTTTGCGTTGATTGCTTTTGGCGGAGCAATATGCTGGAGCAGCGAGTCTGAATGCAGAATAATTAAATCACCTGCTGAATTAAGTTTAAGGAGTGAGGCTGCTTTTTGTTATGTTTAGGGAGCTGCTTAGTGCAGGCGGACTGCTTTGGAGGGAGGCTGGCAGGCTGGAGGTCAAGGCATACGGGGAAAGCAAAGATGTGTAGGAGGCAGAGATCCTCGAGTGCCTTGGGGACTCTGTGCCCCGCCTGCGCCCGTCACCTGGGGCTTGCTGCCCACTTCTCGCTTTTCCTGCTGTCCTCATTTCCTGTCTCCCTGTTGACCTCCCTGAGGTCCTGCGGCCAGAGACGGATGGGTGCACCGCGGCCCCACGCAGCCTCCCAGTCGCACTGCGAATCTCCTACAAATGTGCACGGCGTACGGAAGAACGCGGAGGGGATGTGGGCAGAAGCCTGGGTGACTGAGCTTCGGTGCTGCGACGGCTGTGAGGACAGTGGGTCGTTCTCGAGCGGCTTTCCTACTGGTGTGAATTCATGCTTCTCCACACGGGCAAGCCACGAGGTCATAGTAGCTTATCCAGCCTGAGCGTGCTCGGCTGCTTCAAACAGCATATTAATGCTTTTAATAAGAGCAACAAGGAATCAAATCTTTCCAATTCTTTCATATTCTTTTGCAGAGTTTGCAAACTGTTCAACAAGCTCTTTAACGATTTCTTAAGAAAATAGTACATTTCACAGTCTTCTAAAGACCAGCACAGCCTCTTTTCTCTCTCCTGATGCTGCAGTTTGTCACTGAGCTCGGCGGTTGCTATTTATTACTGATAGATCAATTTCTGCAAACAGCATCACTCATGTGAATTCAGATTAAAAAGCAAACAAAGAATACAACGCCACGCCAGCCCCTACTGCTTTCCGCAGATTCGCGCAGCTGCCGTGTAATTGTCAGGGCGGGATCCATCCACAAATGTCGTTCTCGCTTAGGAAACGGCCCGAGAAGAGATTCTGTCCCAGTGTTACCCTGACCTCTTAGGGCCCTACAGGGATACAGGTAAAGACGTTTCCGGACCAATCAGCCCCTGGGCAGGTCTGAGCGGCTGCCCTGACACGGGAGGACTCACCAGCTCTCTGTAGAGTGGGTCCAAGGTAAACCACAGGGCCACCGCACACCGCTGGCCTCTGGTGACGGCCCTCACACCATGCGGGTTCTCTCCTCCAGAAGAGAAGCTGATCATCCGCCCACACTTTGGCTTGATAGAGGCCTGAGAAAGACAGAGAAAAGTAAGGCTTCCGATCCTCATACCGTGACCACGTCCCTCCATGGAACCATTTGGGCTATGGTTTAACCAAAGAGTAACAGCATCCTGGCTTTAAGGGATCACATGCCTCCGTTTTCTTATCATTAGAACAAAGGTTCAGTCAAAATAATACCTACATCATGAAATCATGTTTTGTGATACTGGGGATTGAACCCAGGGCCTCTACACTGAGCTACAGTCTCAGCCCTTTGTCATTTTATTTTGTTTTTGCAGACAGCACCGCACTAAGTCGCTAAGTTGCCCAGGCGGGGCTTGGAGTCACTGCGTTCCTTTCTCAGCAGCCCCCAGAGTTCTGGGGTTACCGGACTGAGCCACTGTGCCCAGCGAATAAAATAAGGACTCCAAGAAAACTGCGCGGCGCACCCCCCGCACATGGTAATTGCTCCACGCGTGCTGTTCACTGAACCTACAGACAAAAGGGCAAAAAGTCTCTTTGAATTCACTTGTGGAGCTCTAGCACAGACACAGCACCCGTGTGTCAGGTAGGCCTAGGCTTAATGTTTGTGACACGACAAGGAGGGGAAGGTGATATCCAGTTTTGTTTGTTTGGCGGAACCGGGGATTGAACTCAAACCCTTGCTCTTGCCAGGGAAGTGCTTATTCCACTGAGCCATCTCCCCGGCCCCAGCTTCAGTTCTAATAGTGGTCTAGGTGGTGGTTACATGGGTGCCCCACTTCTACTTCTTTACTTGAATATTTCTGTTTTATGTAATCCTTGCAATCCAAAGCTTTTCCGAGCCAAGTGGAATCCCACAGGACGCGGAGTTCCCCGGGCAGTGCTCCTGGGCCGCAGGGTACTGCTGGGCTCTACATAGGCAGTGCTATAAAACACTCCCTCGTGGTGGTGGCCGAGTGCAGGCCTCCAGTGCGCTGGGCTGACGGACACAGCACCTCAAAGCCTCTCTGCAATGCTCCAGTGGGGAAGCCCCCACATTTAGGCAGGAGAGGGACAAGCAGGCACTCCTGGGGAGAGGCTGCAGGAGACAGAACCACCAAGAACATCCCGCAAGCTTGAACGACTGGGTATGAGGGGCCTCAGTTTTGCATTTAAAGATGCATCCAATGTGCGCAGAGCCCACTCCTGTCTCCTCGGGGGACACTGACACATTATTGGGTCTACTGTAAACTTAAAGTAAGGCAAAGGTAAAGGATAGTACTAGTTGTGCTTCATGGTAAGACAGGCAGCTTAAGCTCACTTTTTTCTGAACTGATTTCAACTGGAATATGCTCATTAGAAGAATGTCTTCTCTCTGGGAAAATGAGAAGAACATCTCAACCTTTTGTTTTGTGGCCAGCTCAGCTCACCCCGGGGGTGGGGATGGCGTGGCATACGGTACCGGGGATTGACCCACCATCGTCTCTGAGTGCTTCGCCTAAGCTTGCCTAAGCAGGCGCTTTACACCGCTGAGCTATCTCACCGGCCCCTCAATATTTTCTTGAAGTCTATAAATGATACATAAAATGGATACTCCCACAAATGCCATGGTGCGTGGAAAGTCAGACGTAGGGGGCGCAGTCAGAGGCTTGTGCATGTGTGCGTGTGTGTATGTACCTATGCATCTGCATGCCAGTGTGTGTTTGTGTGCTTCGTGTGTTGTGTAGGTGGCTAGTGAGGGGAAGCACGGAAAGGAGCAGTCGGTCTCCAGCTTTCTCCTGGTCACTATCATTAAAGGGTGCTCTGGGCCCTGTCCAGAGGAGCCTTTCATCAGCAGCTCTGTCAGGCTGGCTTCTGCTGCCAACCTGGCCTCTCCCGGCCAGTGATGCCTTCAGCTGGCGGGTTCTTCCCAGAGAAAGAACTTCCTGTGTATTATACTATCCAAGAGTGGGGACGGGACAGTTGGGTGCTTTGTCTCTCGTGCAATCAGAAGTGTGAAGAAGCTTGGGACAGTTTAGGAAAACAGGCCATGAAGTGCCTGAGGCAGTCTGCACTGATGACCGGCGTGTGGCTGACCAGGCTTGTGAATAAGCGGCTATCACATGGGGGGGGGGGGGGGGATGGACACACCTGTCACGCGTCAGCACATGGCTGAAGGCTTGATTCAATGCTTCTAAAAATAGTCGCACCATTTCTTAAAATTATTGATCTCCAAAAGGAGAACATTTTCTGCTTTCATATGTTTATAAACCAGAGTTCCAGTAAACTGAGCTCAAACTGATGAGTATTTCAGGGATCCAAACACTGAACAGTTCCAACTAAGACCACTAGGTGGAGAAGAACCAAAGAAATCTCGTTTCTGATTCCTGATTTTCATGCAAGATGTATAAAACGCGAACATTTTTTTACCTCTGTTTCAGGGTTAGCAGAAATCAAAACTAAAATACTTTCTACACACAGCTCTTCTAAAAGTGAGAATCGTGTATTCTTGGGTATTGGAAATTGAACTCAGGACATTATGCTTGCCGGGCAGGAGCTTCCGCCACTGAGCTGCATCCCTAGCGCCCTTGTACAGACATTTTAAATGATCTGGTTCATCAACTTTGATTTTATTTCACAGATGATTAAAATCAGACAATTTCCATATTAATACTGAATCTTTCAGAAAATTCTGAAGTATCAGGACATTCTAAAAATGAATAACTATATCCAAGTGCTTGGAACATTTTTCTTACTTCTAGCAATTTTCTGGGAAAATTTCAATGATTATCCTGATAGGAATTCTCCTTAAACCCAGTAATAGAGTTATTAATAGCACTTGATAATACCACTGAAGTTTGCCATATGTGATCATAGAGTAGAAAATTACGTAAGTTATGAGGGCAAAAGTTAAAATTTATAGTTTCAGAATTGCAAGGGCAAGCCTGAGGTATATTGTATACACGTGTCCCAACTACTTAGATTTTGTATAAAAGAAATTTATACCTGATGATCTACTTATTATTTAATTTCCTCAACTGGAAAATTGTTTTCCTATCACGGGGCACGCTCTTTGGCTTAACGATCAAAAGACACTAATTATTTCACTTCCAAGTGTTAAGTAGGCCGGATGTCCTGTTGGCACTGGATCGCTTAGGCAGGCAGTGGTTGCACGTACCATGAGATTTCCTTCACTGTGGGTAGGGATGCCGATTCACAGCATTACCACCTACACTTGCAGTGACGTATGCCCATACATACACGTCCACGTAGAATAGATGCGTTCACTTGGGTGAGTAGGGATTTAGACACGCATGCTCAGTCCGCGTATGGAGAACACCAAGTTACGTGCAACTATTCCGTATGATCATTTGACTTGTTCCATACTTGGGTAACTTAGGAATTGACATGTTTACATTTCTATCAGATTACTTGAAAAAGAATCAGAAGATCTCGGTTTCAGTTCCTAGTCTACTTGGGGTTACTATACAAACACAATCAAATCCTTAAGAACTTGATTATTTAATCTATGACTCTCTAAAATGGACTAATATATATATATATATGGGGTGCCCCCTCCTAACATTTTATGATCTACACATTTCATGGACTCGCTTGCCTCTTAAATTCTTGAGCTTGTGAAATCCAACAGCCTGCCTTCCCCTGGAAAGATGGCAAGACCGTGAGTAAAAGACTAAGTAACTTTGTGGGCAGTGGGATACTTACAGTCACAGTCTTAGCATCCATTTCAGTGAATATGAATTCCCCTCCTTCAAAGTCATCGTTCATATACAGGAGAGCACTGCAACAGTGGAGGGAAAGCTGTTCAGACAACTAAACGCGGGCCACATCCTCACGATAGAATGCTAAAGGCAGATGGGAAACAGGCTGGCCTGACCAATCAGTTGTCTTTGAAGTAGACACTGAAATCATTGACCCTCTGAAGCCTTGACGGTAAGATCAAATGAAGTATGTGTTATATCCCTGAGGTATTTATTGATTCTACATACGTGAAAGACTTAATTATATCTTAAACTTCCTCTCAGTTTGCAATTCCTCCAAAGAATTACCAACTACATTGGATTTAATGAAGCCATCTGAACTCAGCCTCATTGCTTATAGCTTTCTTCGCATATAAGAATTACTCTAAAGGAGATTTAAAAAAAAATAGCTGGAGAGCTCCTCATGGCCTAGCTCAGACTTGCAGTAAAGGGGGTGAGCGATAAACTGAACAGGACACAGCACAGCAACAAATAACATACTATCACACACAGAGAGACTATAATTACTGTTTATTCTCATCCTATGTACAGATATTTTTTTCCGTAAGACAGAATATTATTTTATTTTGAGTTTCAAATTTCTTACTGATGAAAAGTGGACACAGTTCTTCACAGGAGTGACTAACAAATAGCTGATGTGATACTATGGTTTGCGATTTTGCAAGGGGCAACAATACAATACAGGACATTTAATTCTAAGATTATTCTATAATAATCACCCAAAGAATCATATACAGAGAGTACAGAAAATCTTTCCACACAGTTAAGATCAAAGCTTCCAGCTGAGGGCCTCAATTCTATGGTAATGTCTTGCATGAGTCCAGATGAAGACCTGGAGCCCATGACAATGTCCC
>NW_004524704.1:4982808-4989459 GCF_000260255.1 Octodon degus
TCAAAAGCTTTTTGGTCCCTTTTCTCTTTTTTAGAAACACAGATTTTCAGTGACGCATTTCCCACCGAACCGTGAGGAGAAGGGTGCAAGGTGCACCGTGACGTCTCACCAGACAGGGCCGTGCGGCAGACCAGGTGCGTGTAGGAGAAGTACAGGGTGGAGTTCAGCATGAAATAGGACTCCACGATCTTTCGAGCCTTCTCACTGACGTCGTAGAATAGACGGGCGCTCTTCAGCGGGACTCGGCCTTCATAACCAAACTGAAAGGATCAAAAGATGTTAGGCGCCCCTGGGAGGCAGGAGGACTCGAAACAGACATTAGGCTTCACCGTACAGGGGCTTCACCGGACAGGGGTGACATCTGTGCTGATCCGGGGCTTGCGGATTTTGGTGAGGACAACAAGCCAAGGAAGAGAGGAAGGGCAGAAGCTCATGGTTCCCTCTCTCCTCCCATAAGCCAGTCCTCGCTCTTCCCTAAGGACACTTCTTGTGATAGAGAATAGTTACCTATTGAGGCCTGTTTTTATAACTAGACCATGAGCCCCTTGAAGACAGGGGTTGCACTTGTCCATAAGGTACAAACTCAGGAAATGCGAAGAGGACTGAATGAATGACTGAATGAAGGAATGATGGAAGACGACGGACGCGACTGGAGGGGCAGCCTCCAGCGAGTGGCCTTGGCCCAGCTCCCAGCACCCGCCAGCTCTCATTTCAGACTCGCTCCCCAGTCGTCTCTGTGTCTGCCATTCACACAGGCCTTAGACCCCTACTTAGGAACCCCAGCCCCGGGGTTGACTTTACTTTGAGTGCTTTCAGGACAGTTGCGCCTTCAAACTTTTCATTGGGCGTGTGGGGTGAAGTTTTTCCTCTGTATCCATCGCCAATGAGCATGATGCCCTGGAAGCAAAACACAGCAAGATGCTTTCTCAGGGACAGCGACTCAGGTGGAGCCTCGGTCCCTTCTGCTCCAGTGCCAGGAAGCAGGGAACCCACATGCCCACTCAGAACCCCTCCCACTGTTGGTGGAGCCAGGTACAATTAACTCTCCCACATCAAGTGGTATCTTTATGTCATCTTGACTCTAAATTTTCCTTATAAAATGTTATACCTTTTATAGAAGTGGAATGTAAATGCATATATACATATATGTAAATTATTGATTAAAATAAAGAGGTTCTCTAGAGACTTCCACTGGTAGGAAGGGCATAAGCTGAGAGCCACTGTCCCAGGATTAAGCCACCGTCACCCAGAGTCATCTGGCCAGTGACAATCGTTCTAGTCTGAACCCTAGGAAGGACCCTGCCACCAAAGCTGTCATCTCAAAGCAAGTGCAGTTTTAGGCTTATTCCGTGCATCGACGTGGACCTGAGCCACAGCCCGCCCAGACTCCTGACCGGCCAGTGGGGTAAGTGGGGCTCTTCTCCCGTTGTGTCCTCACTCTGGCCACACTGTGCAGCTCCCGGCACTGCTCTTCAGACAGGACGTTATCCAGGAGAACGCGCTGGGTCCCGTTCAGCTGCTCTGAGTTGTACACGAAGGTGACGTTCTCGTAGAGCAGGGGGCCACCTACAGGGACAGAGCACGTTATTTTCCCTGTTGCTTCTGTCCTCAAGAAGGGAGGCATGGAGCACACGACAGCTTTCCATGGACAGCTTGGGAGCATCAGTTTCCTCCTGGCTACTTAGGAATGCAAACATCAATTACAGAACAAGGCAGCTATGTGACTACCAGGTATCCCTGTTACAGCACAGTAACATATGAGATGTGTTCTTTATTTTGGGATAAACTACTTTCTTTCATTTTATTTATTCAGGAGAATCCTCAAAAATACCCTGGGCAGGCCAGGGAAATAGCTCAGTAGAATAAGCGCTTGCCTGGCAAGTGCAGAGGCCTGAGTTCAATCCCCGGTTCTGAAAAAAAAAAAAAAAAAATACACTGGGCACTTCATGGGCTTCTCCTCTAATAAGACCTGCTCTTCTTCACGGGCTTTCATTCCTACATCTGTCGTGGTTCAGCAGAGAGTGGCTTGCTGACACGTTTCTGTCCACAAGGCACGACAGGCATAGCTCAGTTCCCCTGTGACCTAGAGTGACACCTGTCCTCGGAAACCAGGTAGGCACACCAAGTCATCCGGCCTCCTTAGCCGAGGTCCTTCCCACTGCTTGACTGACTGCTGCCGTCTTGTCCTTGGAGTAATTTTTTCTCTTTGCTTTCTCGATAAAATCTTTTCATGCCTTTTCCACGAGTTTCCTGTAGGCTGCTGTCTCTGTAGAGAGCCTGAAACTTTAGAAACATCATCCTCATGTCATCTTCTCAGAGAGTAATGCATTGAGATCACATTTTATTTTGTGAAATTACAAATCCAGGCCTGACAAGGTCCTGTCCTCGTATGGCAGGATGGAAGAAAAAGCTGTGGCAGTAAAGAACTCTTTAGAAGTCACAGAGTGAAAATGGCACGAACCAGAAGCTAAGCAGAAAATAGTGTGTGTGTGTGTGTGTGTGTGTGTGTGTGTGTGTGTGTTTCTTCTTCCTCTTGTAAAACTCCTAATAAGGCTAAGGACCTGGTAAGTGCCCATGTATACGAGGAGCTCTCCAAGTGGGCATGAGGGTAGGGAGGAAGGCACGGGTCCTCCATCCTCCCCAAGAAGAGCAACGGCCACCAACACAGGGACCGCAAGCACATCGGTGGAAGGACATGGAGACAATGCAAGTGAGGCCTGCTAGCCTCTGTCGCACAGTTTGGTCAGACAGGGAGCACCAGGGAACACCACCACCTGACTGCTTACTGCTCTACTTAGGGTAAAAGCTGCGTGACGTCCAGTGATTAACGGTACGAAAAGAATGCGATAGCATATCTCAGCCTGCTCTCTTAAAGCACATATTCCCTCAGAAGCTCCAGTACTCACACATCTTTGTGATATAGTTTTACTTCCATCTTTCTAGTCATAAAAGTATCTGCTCATTACTTTCCTAGTTTTGCACAACTATCATATCAAAAGCACTTAGTTTACAAGGAAGCAGGAGCATAGAATAATTACATATCACAGAAGTAAATATTTTTTTGCTGAAGATAAAAGGCACATTACATATATTATACATGGACATTCTACCAAATGACCCGGCCCAGGTTCTTTGCACCAGTATTCCTTAGACTGCCTTGATATGTAATGACATATCTTAACACATGTCTCTCAACTGCTCTAAAGTGTGTGTGTATATGATGAACTTCAGCCCTCAGTAGGACCTAAAATACTTCCCTTAAGGACATGCAAATCCTTTATGGCTAGTCTCCAATCACTGATGTACTAAAACTGGTGTCAGCGTGACCACAACTGTACTCATCAGGGAAGGAAACCTCACAACAGTACTTAGCTATGAGGTGCTCACTCCAAACACTAACTGATTCTACTAATTTTAAAAATCATCACTGAAATGCATAAGTACAGAATCTCTTGGGTTCCATATCTATATCCATAACCATATATCCATAATCACCCAGTGCTGGAATTATATTTTTAGATGAATAGAAAAATGTAATTTTACATTTTGCAGATTCTATTGAGCTGAACATTTCAGAAAATACTTCATTACATGAAATTCACCAAACATGCAGAGGCCTTACGAATCCCCAAATAAGCCGTGTAATATGCAGCTGTTTTCAGTCTTAGTTTAACACAATCCCTGACCTCAGTTCCCGCTCCCCTCCCTCTTCTTCCCTTCTCTCCCTTCCTTCTCCAGCCTCCCTTCCTCCAAGGCAAGAAGACTAAAATGCTTCTCACTGGCTGCTGGCTTCTGGTTTTCACCCCCTGGGTAATCTACTTCCCACAGGTGTGGTATGACAGGGACCCGGTGTCTACACAAAAGCGCCAAGGTGACAGGACACCCCCTCTGCAGTTCTGTCATACACAACGGTGGCTTCTCTCCCGCTGGTAGCTTGATCTGTTGCTTTCCCGGCTTTCAAGCTTTGGTGAAGCAAGTAGCTGTGTTGGAAAAGCTCACACAGCAAGCAATTGAGGGCTTGGTCTGACTGACAGCCAGCTAAGAAGGAAGAGCCCCAGTCTGATAGCCCTTCAGAAACTGAATTCTGCTGTCTAACTTGGGAGAAAGTCTTTCCCAACCAGGCCCACAGCAGCAAGCAGCCCTGCTCGGCAGGCCACCAAAGCCCTGTGAGCTACCTTGAAGAAATTCACTAACTGTATTGTGCCCAGACCTGCGACCCACAGAAACTGTGATGTAATGAATGGTGGCTGTAAGCTGCTAGATTCCTGCTATTGTTCCATGTGAAGAAAGCCAAACAAAACAGTGCCCTCCTCCCACCCCCAGAATCTTAACACAAAACACAGTTTGGGAAAAGTTGCTCCAATCCATGCAGCTTGTTATGGTTTATGTGTATTTGTTCCCCCCAGCAAAGCCTCATGCAGTCATTGAGGTGCAGTTCTACAGTTGGTTTTTGTTGTTGTTGGGATTTTTATTTTTTATTTTTTATTTTAGGGAAGGGTCTACAAGGTGTTCAAGGTCTCACTACTAGATCAGACTCATAGTGACCTGCCTGTTTACAGCCTCCCAAGAACTGGGATTACAGGGCACACCACTATGTCCAGTCTTACAGTTTGTTATTAATTCATGATCCAAAGCTGGGATTATGGTTCTGAGTACTGCTGGGATTATGGGTGTGAGCGCTATACACAGGCTGGGGTGGATAGGATAGATACAGCGTAAGACAGACAGAGACAGACTTCTTCTCTGTTGCCACTGTTTTTGCTACTCCTCCATTTTGCTCTTGGTCTTTGCCCCTGCCATGGAAGGTTGCCCTCTGCCATGTGCCACTCTGCTTTGGAGCCAGAGGAATATGGACTGAAACCTCCAGTAACTGAGAGCTAAATAAACCTTTCCTTCCTTCATTTTGGGTGTTGGTTATTTGTCCCAGCTAGGAGAGTAGAGTAACTGAGACCCAGCTATTTAGGACTCAAATGAAGACCTTCCTTGAGATCTTTGGAAATGTGAACTGCCTCAAGCTTGAAAATAAAGAACAAGAGAGACCAGATACCAGAAGATTCACTGAAAAGCACTTACTGCCATAAAATTCAACTAGAAATAGAGAAACAGGGAGTATAGTAGGAAACTGGGGAAGGGCCTACAGGGTGTTCAGGGTCTCACTACTAGGTAGAGATTCTCCTGTTTACAGCCTCCCAAGAGCTGAGATTACAGGTGCACACCACCATATCCAGTCTCAATCTCCATCTCAGCACACCCCATGGGGGTGAGGCGGGCACAGCAGGCCCAGGGATTGAATCCCCGGCCCTTGCACCTGCTTGTAGGCACTTTAATCCACTGAGCTATCTGACTGGCCCTCAGATTTTCTTTTCTGAGGGTGTATTTCTTTATACACAATTAGCTTATTTTAAAAATATTTTTAAAGTTATGAGACTGAAACATTTAGAAATATTCTTATCAACCAAGCTCTGTAGAATAAGGAGGTATTACTATTTTTACAATTACTATTACTAAATTAGTCAATGGTGCCTGGATGATTGCATAAATTCTGACCAAAGCAGCTCAATTTATAATGAAGGATGCCTTCGGGAGGGATGCTAGGATATGAGCACTCCCCAAATCCAGAACCCTCAACGACCAGGTAAAGGAAGGGAAGAATCTATATTAGAAAAGTGTCTTCCGTGTATGACGGTTTTCACCAAGTATAGAGCTCTTTTCTGAAAGTTCCCACACATACACTTGACAGAAACAAATTACCCAACCATCAGTCAAAAAAAAAAAAAAAAAGAAAGGGGGAGAAACGTTGTCACTCCTAAGGCAGCTGCAGATGAGTCCCAGCACACCAGACAAAAGAAAACACTAAGTTAAAACTCAGCTCCAACAGGCTGCGGTTCCTAAGGTCTGATTTGATGGTCTCAGCCAATTCTTTGGCCCAGTGTGAGGAGATTTAAGCAAGTTAATTCTCTCATTCATAAACTATGTGCCTGGCTCTCGCTCTCCAGCAGCAACCAAGAACGAGCATGCAGGAGAGTCCGCCCCGCGCTCGCTGCTGTGGTTCGTGGCTAGAAGGCTAATTTTCCCACAAACGCCACAGTGTCACACAGGCAGGGTTGTGGTGCGCAAGCCCAGAAGCCCTTCTACAGTCTTTCATGGTTTATGGGAGGCTTTCTCACCATCCTTTCAAAACGAGGTCATCTTTCACTTACAGAAAAGAAGCAAGGGCCCAAGGAGACTCTAGGTTTCCATCCACATGCAGTACACAAAATCCTGCAATCTGGAGGTTACGGCATCTGACGCCCAGTGCAGCGTTGTTTCCTTTGTATGCCAATGAGTCTAAGATCATTGCCCTGCACGGCTTTTGGAAAAATAGCCATTGAGGGGAAACATGAAAATGTGGCAGACCTGCTTTAGTTAGACATGTAGGATGTGGCCCCAAACTCGTCAAGTTGTAGAGCCATCTACTTTAAGCGCTAATAAATACTACTGGGTAAGCAGGACAGAGGACACTTGCTTTGGGAGAGACGGAAAAGAAATGATTTTGTGGCACATGCTTCACTTTTTCTCTCTTTGAAATCGGCTCTCAGCTGGACTAAGAGATAAAGGTATTCCTGACTGGGAACCTTATCTTTATCTGCTACTGCTTTTTTTTTTTTTTTT
>NW_004524704.1:4989559-4998369 GCF_000260255.1 Octodon degus
GGGCACAGCATATGGTGCAGGGGATTGAACTACAGTTCCTGCGCACTTTCCTAAGCTTGCCTAAGAAGGCGCTTTAGACTGCTGAGCTATCTCGCTGCCCCTGCCACTGCTTTTCATTTAGATCATATTTAGATGTCTAGCAACTAAAAAGCTTTTCAAGTTGGGGTACCATAAAAAAAATATATTTGGTCACTGCACTTAATTCTTAGTTCAAAGCCTTGGGAACTCTTGCAAATATTTGAAAGGTAGACTTTCAAAATTATGATTCACGGTAAGTCTTGGTTCTCACCCGGGTTTATGTTAAAGAAGTAATGTTAGGGGTAGCCCCTGTCGCACTCACCCTGGGAAAAGTCCCCAGAAAGACCCCTTTGAAAGGACGGAAGCTTGAGTCCCTGCCCAGAACCCTCTGGAGAGGGGTGGGAGGCTGAAAGCAAGGTCCCTCGAGTTCTTGAGGAACAGGAGGCCATGAGCTTTGTGGCTGCAGGGCACACAACAACACTGGGAAGGTGTTTTCCTCAGAGGGAACACTCATTTGCAGCCTTCCCCACACCTTGCCCCTTGTACCTCTCCATCCGGTAGCTCATTTGTACCGTCTCTAAAGTCCTTCACAGTAGACTGGTAAATGTGCTTCTCCAAGTTGTGTGAAGTGCTCTACAAATGAACCAACTACAAAAAGAGCCCTGGGGGCCCCATTTGTTGCCCCAGACAGGCCAACCAGAAGTACACTGCTGTGAGAGGTGGGGACAGTCTTGAGGGGCTGAGGTCCCCACATGCAGGGCCTGACAGCATCCGCAGTCTACTACCCTGGAGGGTCAAACTCCAACCCAATTCCACGGCACTAAATGGGTACTCCTTGGAGAGCTGCTTGGAGTATGAGGCAAAACAAAGTAAAACAGAACAAAACCACCATCGCCACAACAAAAACACAGGTCCAATTACACATATCAAAATGGTTATAGTTCTCTTTCCTTCAATGTAGGGGGTTCTCAGACAACTCACTGGCCAATGCAGGCAAGAAAACTGCAGAAAGGGTATGCTTTGGTAGCCCCCCAAACCACGGCACACAGTCCTCTAGTCTACTCTTCCTTCCAACCATTTTAGTCAATTGCTGGACATCAGTTTCCCTGAAAACCAGAAAGGCTTTGGAACTTGGCACGCATCCTGGAGCTTCCCAAGTCCTTACGGCCAAGTGCTGAGCTGTTGGCGTGTTCTTCCTGGGTGATTTCTCAACTGAAAAGTCAACATGCACTCTGGCTGACCACGAACCTTTCTGGCTGTTATAAGACAGCTTCGGGTTTGTGGTTAAAAAACTAAGGCTCAGGTCAGATGAGAAGAGCATATTATCCTGTTTACTGCTCAAACAGACTGGAAGCCAAGGACAGAAAGGGCTGAGAAGTGCACACATTCTAGAGAGTCGGAAGTTTTCAAATCTGCTGCAGGTATGTCCGAACGAATACTGTACTTCTCAGTATAGGTTTGTGAAAATCTCTTCATACCTAACATTAAAGTCGGCCATCTGTATCTACCAATGACTCTACTCCAATAAATTCAACCAACCATGTATTGAAAACAATTGAGAAAACTGAGTCTTGGCTGACTATCTCATAGGCTTTTCTGTTGTTATTCCTTAAGTGGTAGAACATAACAGCTATTTGGATAATACTTGCATTGTATTAGGTATCATAAGTGATTTATAGATGTTAAAGTATACATGAGGGTATAAATGGGTTATGCACTAATCCATTTCATGTAAGAGACTTTTACATCTTTGCATTTTGGCACACCAGGCAGTAGGGGAGTCCTAGAACCAATCCTATGCAGATACCCAGTATCTTAGTTACTTGTGGCTGAGACTCATTACCCAAAACTGGCAACTTGTCGCCAGTCCATAACAGGCTGGCGACAAGGCAGGACAGCACAACAGAGCAGTCTAGACGAGGAGAGCTGTTCCAGAGGTGGTGGCAGGGAAGCCCAGAGAGCGAGGGAGGGTCTGGGAAGGAGACAGTCTGCCAGGCCACACCCCTCCAATCTCTCCCTGTGAACAGACTACACCATCTACAAGAAAATCAGCTCTACAAATCCATAATCCAGTCACCACCTTCAATTCCTGCCTCTGACCC
The DNA here is from genome assembly GCF_000260255.1 of Octodon degus. Classification (NCBI taxonomy): domain Eukaryota; kingdom Metazoa; phylum Chordata; class Mammalia; order Rodentia; family Octodontidae; genus Octodon; species Octodon degus. The sequence continues at coordinate 4,991,680 of NW_004524704.1, forward strand.
CAAGAGGCTTTGGGAGTGGACCTCAATACATAAACCATAACCCGCAGGGATGGCAGTATTTAACCAACAGAGGCTACATTTTGAGGACAGACATGTTAACATTCCATGCACAGGTGATGGAGAAAATGGGAATTAAATGCCCAAGCCTGGCTCAAACACCTGCCCAACATTTTATAAATTGTGAGATTCTGGCAAAGCCGTTAACTGTATCCTTTCATATAAATTCAAGGCTGCTAGTATTAAAATGAATTGTATGTAAATTTGCCTCAAAGATTATAAAAGACATAGAAACAATAACTATTAAGAATTATTACTGCTATTATTAATATTTCTAACAGCTCACTATTATAGCAATAGGTGGCTCTGTTTAAAAAACGCTTTTGGCAGTGCTCCATTGGTGAGCTCACCACGCTCCTGCATGACTGGGCACATAATGCGCTGCTGTTTTCATTTCTGTGCCTTTGTTGTATTCGTTTTACCATCTACAGTGGCTCCTTCCACACCTCATCCATTTAGTCAGGCTCATTTGAGGCAGCGTCTTGTAACTTAGTGGTAGGGCACGCGGTCTAGCACGCATTGGGTCTTGGGTTTAATTCCTGGCATCAGAAAGAAATTAACACTAGAATCTACGTCTCCTCAGAGCATTGCTCAGGCGCACATTCTTCAAGTGTCTTAGGTGAATCAACGCAAAGCTCAACTGACCCGTCTCATCTCTTCGCTTCTCGGAGATGCCGCAATCCTGTGTTACTGTTTTCCCGCTCACGGCCTGAGAGCACCGCGTCCTGTGAGCCTGCTGAGCCTCCACAATTTGACTCAGGATGGGATGACCACGTAGTCCCTGCCTAACTCAATATATCTGTGGGGCACAGAACAGCGGGATAATTGGGATCACTCAGGATCAAAGATATTCATGTCCTTGCAGTCTGCTTGTGAGCCTTCCCTTCAGACCAAGAACTGTCCTGGATTAACCTTTACTCTTTGTTTTCCAGAAAAGGTGGGTTCTGTCACAGCCCACCTCCCGCGAGGGCAGAAGTGTGCAGGAACTTACCCTCTGTTAGATCTCGATCTATCTTGGATGATAATTTCTTTCCGACCGACAATCCATAAACTTCAGACTCTTCCACATTCACGCCTGAAGGGACCCTGTACATCCAAACAATTGAAATGAAACTAGCTAAAGGCAAATATACCATACCCAGGCAGCCCATGGCTCTCTGATGTGTATTTGTGTATACTGAACACAAACCCATCTAGCTTTTAAACTAAAAAATCAAATGTCCCTGCTTCTGTGAAATTCTCTATTTTCTCAATGATCATGCTCCATTTCATTATTTCTAAATAGTTTTCCAACATCCATGACAGTTAATTGCATTTACACCTCAGCCCTGTCCCTGCAGATTATACTTTCATGCCAAGGGAAAAAAAAATGACCATGTTCATTTTCATAATGCTCAAACACTGTACCATGACTTGAGCATGGATGAGTCACTGAATAGTTGTTGGTTTAAAATAAAGTGTGCCCTAATTTTATAGTTCTTGGCTATTCTGAGAAGAACATATAGGTTTGTGTGAAACATTTCCAATGCACAAGTGACAGTAGGTTGTGCTTTCAATGTGCAGATGGGACAGAACAACCACACATGGATGTTCCTCACTCTCTTACAATCATCTTCCACCACCCCAGAGTTAACGCCTTCAAAACTAATGAAAGACCTGGAGATTCCAAGTAAGAACTCAATCTTCCAGTCCTTCTTTATGAAGACCTAAGTCTCTTCCCTTGGCCTGGCTTGTCTCCCAGTTTGGAAATAGTTAAATAGGACTAGATAACTGAAACATGCTATGCATTTGAGTGATTCGCACAATAAATTTACTTTAATTGTTCTAAAAATATGAATTCTCACTTGTGAGGTAGTAACACATTATATTTACCTTGCATACAAACTTTCTGAACTTCATACTGTCAAGTAAATACAGTGAAAGGAATTCACCATCACAAGAAATTTTCATTGTTCTTTTCCACTAATCAGTCAAAAAACTAGGATCCAACTCTCTGATTTTGAATCACACCTTAGTGCTCTAGGACCAACAGATTCAACTCCCTCATTTAAAGATAAATTGTAAGACCCAGGTAGAAGATGATAATTTAAAGTCACACAAATGTGACTGGAATAACTAGGACCATGACACGAATTTCATAATTTGCAGCTCAGAGCTGTGAATTGTATTTTTTTAAACCAATGTCATACAGCTAAGTTCCCTATAATACGTTCTATATTTATTTTCATTGAAAAAGACACAAAAACAGCTGCATGGAAAACTTACCGATTCTCATCTTGTCGGCCCCCATATCGGATCCAATAATTCTGTATTAAATAAGAAAGCATCTATAACTTGGTTGCTATGACTTTGTTTACACAAATAGCTTAAAAGTACAATGAAAACATTCCAAAGATCTAAGATATTAGGTAGCTTGAATCTTAACCTCAAAACACAATGTATATTTTATTAAAAAACTGAGTGAAAAGAAAGGACAGCATAAAACAGTTTTGGCAAAGGCAAAATGGAGCAAAACCAGCACATAATTAGTGTGGGCATCCATCCTTTACTCCCAAAAAGTGACCTGAAAACTGGTTTTATATAGAGAGAGATGCTTTAAACATCCTTCAGTCCACTGTTTTTATGGGAAAAAAATAAAGAAAAAAGAAAAGAGACAAGAACAAAAATTTAAGGCTTCTTGAAAGCAAGCGGTACTATCCAACTACATGTCCAATCTTACATAACTATATCTGCTCATCCGAGCAACAGAGTTAGTGATAAAACAGGTAACATACCAACCATTGTTAGTCAGCTATTCTTGGGTTTGTAGCGTATGTATTATTGTGTGTTGCCCTGTTTCTCTCTTTGTTTCTGATTTTTTTTCCTTGCTTTATCTTCACTTTTCAAAATAAAATTCCATTTAAAAAAGGAAAGAAAACATAAGTTCAGATTGATTATTTATGTAAGACTTTTAAGTAAGTGCCATGTTCTGGGATCTCTTGGGACAACACAAATTTTTCAAATAATAAATAAAAACAAATGTAATAGAAGTGTTACATCAGAAACATGGCCTTAAATTAATCAAATCTTTAAAGTGTGCCAATTAATGCATAGCACACCTAAGAAAAATGATAAAATGTATTATAATTGGAAAATACTATTAAGAATGCTTTCCTAATCATATATATAATACATACATTCTATATTTATGTAAGTAACCAATACATACATGAATAAAGTTCATACATAGGTAATTCTAAAAAGAATGGTAAGGCTGAGGGTGGTGGTGCACACCTGTAACCCCAGCACTATGGGAGGCTCATGCAGGAGCACTGCAAGTTCAAGCCCTGCCTAAGTAACTTAATGACTAAGACCGCATCTCAAAATAAAAATAATAAAATAAAAGAGATCTAGAGATGCAGGTCTGTGAGAAGGCACTGACCTCAATCTCCAGTTATAGAAAAAAGGAAAAAAGAAAAAAAAAAGAAAAAAGAAAAAAGAAAAAGGGGAAGGAAAAAAGGAAAAGGAGAAAGAAAAGAGTGAGAGGAAAGGAAGGGAAGGAAGGAATACAAGCGTAATAAAAGTGTTTTTTTTAATGTATTTAGTGCAGGGTCTATAGTGTCTCATTAGGCAGCTTGGACTCCTAGTTCTCCTCCTGTTTTTAGCCTCCCAAGTGCAGGGATTACAGGCGCATACCACCACACCCAGTCTCAGTCACCTCAGTGTGACCCAGGAGCAGGCTAGCACAGCAGGCCAGAGATCAAACCCCAGTCCTTTTGCCTGCCTAAGCAGGCACTTCAGTCCTCTGAGCTATCTGGCCAGCCCTACAAGTGATTTTTAAATGTGTTTTTTTTTTTTTTTTTTTCCAAGGAGAAGTTGATGGAAACTGGAACTTTCCTGCAACACTGGGAACAGTGAAGGGATCAGAAACATGCCGTGGGAAAGCAACTTAGGTTCCACAATTTTAAAACCTGCCATCATTTGATGCCAGAGTAATTCTCCTGGGATTTAGTCTAAGCTTACTGTTTAACAGAGAAAGAAGTAAATAGCCCATTAAATGTGGTTAAAAAAATCAGAAATAATTCAAATGTCCAGGAGCAGAAAAACTGTACATCAATTCTATGAATACAGCTAGTGATAATTTTATTTTTATTTATTTTATTATGAATTTAGGACAGGGTCTACAGGGTGTACAAGGTCTCACTCCGTGGATTGGAGTCATAGTGATCCTTCTGCTTTCAGTGTCCCAAGCGCTGGGATTACAGGCGTGCACCACACCCAGTCTGAATCATTGCCTCGGCGCACCCCAGGGGCAGGGTCCACAAGGCATGCGGGGAATTGAACTCGGCAGCTGTGCTCTGCCTAAGCAGGCAGAGAGAATTTTAAAAGCTGTACAAATATAGAAATGACTTCTGTTTTTCTACAAAAACAGACCTGCCCACAGCATTGCACTAACTCTGCCAGTGCTACCTCTGAATAAAGATGGATTAGAAGGCAGCATAGCTGGGGGAGGCTGCAGGACCGGCTGCGACTGTCTCCATTCTTTTAGAAGTCTCCTTAATTTTTAAATAACAAGCAATCATGCCGGGAAATGCCAAGTGTTCATGCAAAATTTGAGAAAACAAAATAATTCGCAGGCAAATGAACTGTATTCAAAATACTTCAACCAGGAATGCTTGCTCTGAATTCAGATCTCAACAGCATGGACATCTACTAAAACGGTTTCAAATTCATCTTCTGAATAAAGACCCTTCCTCGTCACATTTTAATTCAGACTCTCAGTTCATTTAAGCTGGACATTGAGACTTTCAACAAATGGGAGGGATAAAACCATAAATAATTTAAGAATTATATAAGAATTTCCATTGAGAAATTCTTTTAAGAAACATTTCATTTCCCTATTTTGGTCTTACTGGTTCAGTGTACGAAAATCCCAGACCCTCTGCAGCTGACTTTATCAGCTCAGCTTCAAGTTCATGGCGTTTCACAAACATTGCTGCATCCTAGGGGGAGAAAAAAGAAGAAAATGCTCATAGTAAATAACATCAAAGAAATATTAACACAAGAAGAAGTCATTAGAGAGACAGAAGGCAAACTCACTCCTGGGCCTATAACCTGTTAGTCATTAAAAGCACAATTTGGCTTTCTTTTGAGGCAGCCTCCACTAAGGTTATAGGCAGGGTTAGGATTAGGGTTGGATTAGAATTAGGGGTAGGGGTAGATGTAGGGCTAGGTTTAGGGATGGGGTAAAGTTAGAGTCATGGATAGGGTTATACATAGGGTTAGCATTAGGGGCAGTGTTACAGGTAGGGTTATGGTTATGGTCAGGATCGGCATTATGGTTAGGGTTAGAATTAGGGGTTAATTTCAAGGTAGGGGTAGGATTAGGGTTTGGATTTAGGGTAGGGTTAGGTGTAGGGTTAAGGTTAGGGTTAGGTTTGGGTTAGGGTTATGGTTAGGTTACTTATTAGGTTAGGCGTAGGAGTAGTGGTGGGGTAAGGGAAGTTGTCGATGTAGGATTAGTGTTGGGTTACATTCAGGGTTAGGCAGAGGGTTAGGGGTTGGGCTACATACAGGTTTATGTATAGGGTTAGTATTATGGGGAGGGGAATTGGTAGGGGTCATGGTAAGTTTATGGTTAGTGTTAGGGTTAGGGTTAGGGTTAGGGTGAGAGAGACCTCCTGCCAATTCTGAATTGGAAATTAAAAGCAAAAAAGAGTAGCTTGGCCCCTCAAAAATACCCCATTAAACTGGTCCCCATCCTCTATTGGGCTTGTCTGATCCTCAGACTGTGTCCTCTTAAGCTCTTTGAATGGAAAATTCCTCTCTTATTTCGTATAACTTTCTTGGGAGTGATCCTTGACCTCTGTCAGAGTTTATTCCATACCATTATTTGTTACTTTCCCAATATAGGTTTTTCCTGAAAATTCATGTGAAATGCCTCAGTTTTCTTCTCCATCATAACTCAAGCAGGGACCCCCACTAGGTGACAATAGTATGACAAATGGGGGCCAGCAAGATAGCTCAGCAGTCTAAAGCACCCGCTTAGGCAAGCGTAGGCAGGCACAAGCAAAAGGGGTTTCTATTCCTGGCCCTACATGAAGCGTCAGCCCTGCTCTCAGGGCAGACTGAGCTTGCAAAGAAAAAATGGTAAGTGGTCAAGTAAAACTGTTTTTTATTTGAGAATTACAAATAAGCTAACAGAAACATTTGGAACTGTACAACCACTTCCTCCTGCAAACATATTTTCACTAGCATATGTGAAAAATATGTTTTTGGTCTGAAAGTGTTTGAAAGCGTTCTAGAGCCTTTCCAAATTACAGGTATCTGTAAGGACAGTATTATGATTCTGTGAATTATCCCAAAAGCATGTAGCAGAATAGAGTTTCTTCTCAGAACACGGGGCTTACCTCTCTAGGCTCAACGGATGCCGGGTCCATGCCGTCCTCCAGCAGACTTTCGTAGTAATCTACATTGTCCAGCATGTCCGCATCATCCGCGTGGAACAGCACATAGGCCTTGGCACACTCCAGAGCCTTTACGTATTCACCCACTGAAAAGCCAAGAATTGGCAGGACATGGTCAGCCGAGCTCTCTGCCCAGAGGACTTGGAGGAGAGGCAGTGATGTATCTATTGATGTCAGTGTTAATCAT
>NW_004524704.1:4998969-5015055 GCF_000260255.1 Octodon degus
GTGGCTGAGCAAAGGAAACAGAAACATAGAGAAGTCAGGATATGATTTGAAATATGAAAAGAGATCATCTTTGGTCTGCTTTGGTGCTATCTGTTTTGCATACATTATTAAAAGTCTTTACCTGAAGTTTTTTTTTTTTAACACAAATATACAGAATTATAGGAATTAATTTTGATTTTTGAACTAATTTAGGTTAACTATGCATTCTGAGAATGACCTTCTACATCAAAGAAGCACCATTGTTTGCATAATGCCTGAGTAGTATAAGTGATTTTAAAGTGGTATTTTTCATTACTGTTGAGTTTGTAGGCAATTGGCACTTTTATGGGATACTTGAGAGGATCTTCCGAACCCTGTCGCTATCAAGGCATCAACCTAAACAGCACCTGCCTACTAAAAGGACCAATCAAACATCTCAACTGTGAACTCTCTGTGGGAAATATTTACCTATTACAAAGGAATATTTAATTTGAATGTTGTATGTCATGTTTTCAAACAGTTCCCAGCCTGCATTTGCCTGGAATGAAGTTCCGTCCACATGCATACATTCAAAGCCGGCTCTGATATTTAATAAGAATGACAACAATTAGGCGACTCTCTTAGCTCCTTTGCATTCCCTCCTCATGATAAGCACAGGATTTATTATTTGCCGCGAGTGCCAAGACCATGAGTAATGTTGCTTCTGCAAAGGGAGGGTATTTTCCAAAGCAGCCTTAGAATTTTGGCTTCTTATTTTCTTTCTTTGTTATGCTAAAAGGGAAATACTTTACTACTTTATCTGACTTCTAAGTACTTTACTACTGACTTCTATGTAGGACACTGATGCTAGAAAGAGCAAGAAGCAAGGAGAGGAGCAATGACCTGGGAATTATGACCTGTCAGAAAGCTAAGTGACTTTAGTCACTTCTCTATAAAATAAAGATACTAGCCAGGCATACAGCTCGTTGGCACAGCGCCTCCCTGGCAAGCACAGGTCCTGAGTTCAATTCCTGGTACAAAAAAAAAAGAAAGAAAGAAAGAAAGAAAGAAAGAAAGAAAGAAAGAGAAAAAGACAACATGATGTCTAAGACTAATTTCAGCATACCAAATTCTATAATTTTAAACATAAGAAAGGATGTTCAATATCTCTTAGTAAAACAGTTATTCCAAGATACCAACTTTCACTAGTGGATTGGTGACTATATAAAATTTGATTAATATGCTCTATTCATGAACAACAGTAAATGTAATCTATATGGAGTAAAATTTGCCGACGTGTATTTAAACTACAAATAAATTTTTTTATGAAACAATAGTATTTCCAGATATTTCTCCTATGGATGATTATGTAGTGATATGCAATGACATGTGAAAAATGTTATCCACAGCTACTTTCTCTTAATTCAGTGAGAAGAAAGATTTATACAAATATAATGTTTGGACAGGATATCATGTCTGCATCTTGTACTATGAATAACTACTATGAAGACAACAATATGCAATGAATTATTGTAACTGTCCTACTAACCTGTTTGAAACTGTCTCATTGCTATTTGTTTCTCAATAAAATTAATTTTAAAAAGTTAATGAACCACTTGATGTTTTGATGAGCAAAAGGCTATGAACAACTTCTTGTCCACAAAGGGAAAATTAAAATAAGTTACAGTAAAATAATGTGCAGATTTAAAGAAAAGTGGGTGGGGAAAATCTCTATATACTGACCAATTTTGCAAGAATAGTAAGAAGTTGGGTTGAATGCTAGGCTATTGGGTTGCAGAGACAGGGAAGAGAGGGAAGACTTTACAATATTTGGTCTTTATTCCATGTGGCTGGATCTCTATTAAAGTAAAATGTAAAAATTGAAAAGCACCAGTGTAGCACAATTTTCAGGAACTCATGTTGCTCTGAAGTTTGGTGTTTGGTCTGTCTGTGGCAGCACCCTCTGCTCTGCCAATCTGAGCTATGGTACTATAAGGTGGGGGACAGTCTCATGGCTTTCGACAGCTGTGGTGACTGAGACCTTAAACGGCAACTTTCCACCTGACTGAATGAAGAGATGACCAGCAGGTCAGGGAATCCCACACTGGGCATGTCTGCGAGGCTCTGGGGACAGCCCCAGGACCCTGGCCCTTCCTTTCTGGCCCTCCCACCCTATCTCTGCTGCCCGGTACCCATGCAGTGAGCCGCTGTGCTTCGCCATGTCTGTCTGCTCTGATGGCCCTGCCCCAGCACCAGCCTACTGTGGACTGAAGCCATGGGCCCAGATGAACTTTTTGTCCTGCAAATGGCAGCTGTCAGGTATGTTGTCCCATCAACGGGAAAGGTAACAACACACTGGTAAAGGAAAGGGGGCAGAGACCCAGATGAGGAAAGTGTGATGGCTGCAGTCACGGCAAGCAAGCTCCGCAGGCCTTCAAAGATGCCCCACGCTTTACCTCGGTAGTAGGCAAACTGCAGGTAGTCGTAATGCAGAGGAAGAAAATTCTCAAAGGGAGAGAGGCGGCCGGGGCGTGTGGCAAGTTCCCTCACACACTCGTGCTGACAGACCAGCACCTGCATGTAGTGATCTGGAAGACAAGGGGAAAGAGTGAGTCCTGCAAGCTGCTCATGCCGAGGCCGCAGCCAGCTCCAAGGCCTCCTCATTTAGCACAGTCGAGGAAGAACTAACTTTTAGTCTCACTTCAAGGCTAAAACCTTTGCACAAAGTCAGTCATTTGCCACCAGCCCCTGCCGGGGGTGAATAGAACAGCAGATGGCAGACCCTACAGCTTACAGTCTTTGTTCTACGCTGTAGTCTTTTCTTCCCATATCAATTTTTTTTTTAACCTGCCTGAAAGGGACAGAGAGCAGTTCACTGCCCTCATACCCAGGAAGGTGTGGGCTTGCTTGACAATCTCCAGGCTTCATTATGATGCTTTAGAGGGCCTGAAGTGTCTTGGAGCATCTGATCCTGCCTAGTTAGGTTAAGAAGGGGAGCGGAACCACCATGCATGGGTAGAGCTCAGATGGACAAGTAAAGGAAAGCTCTCTTTTTCCTTATTAATATTTCCAAGCCCAATTTTTCTAGAGGGGTAACAAAGACAGTTTATTGATATTCATCAATCAGGACCCCATTCTATCTGTTTACAAATCAGCCCATCACCTGGACATTGCCTATTCTTTACCAGGGAGTGGTAAATCAGGGGAAAGAATGAAAACTGAAGAATTTGGATAGGAGCTAGATAAAGTTGAGCTACATTAGCTATCTCCTAGCTACTCCAGGGGTCAAGGACTGATGATTATTTAAATGAAGTACAAGGTATTCCTTGTTTAACAACCTCCCTGTTTAATGATTGTTCTCACTTACATCCTGCCACTCAGATTTACAACCTACTTTTGTACAGTTCTGTACAACTTGTTTATCTCAATGTCTTCCTCTTGGTTAAAGCACACCTTGTTTATGTAGTACTATAATTTTTCTCATTGTGTTGTATAGTATTGTACTATAGTTTTATGTGCTGTTATGCATTACAGTACTGCATGTAAGAGTTACCCAAATACAAGTAGCCACCAAGTTGGAGTTTCCTTTGACCATTTCTTTGTTCTGAATATTGTAACCTGCATACTATATACAATTTCTCATTTAGTGACAAACTGATTTGATGAGCTAGTCACAGGACTGGAACCTCCACTGTTAAAGGAGGAATGTCTAGCTGCAGACTCATTTGGACAGCATAGCAAGAGACCCTTCTCAACAACAACAAAAACAACAATAACAACAATTAACTTGGATAAGTATTTCCGCTCTCTACTTGTTCCCTTTCTGCTGTCTTCATTCTTCACACCTGCAAACAGGGGCTATATCCTGGCATGCGAAGCCTCTCATCCCCTGTTAATCCTAGCTCATTCTCATTAGAAGACAAGCTAAGGAAACTCAAGAGGCTAATGTCACAGAGAAGAAAGTACGCCCCGTATTTTTTGCCTAACTTTGATTTTCAGACTGAAGACAGAAGTATTTTTCTCTGGATGAGAAAGATTCATTCACACTTAGGCTGAGTGGGTTCCTCAGGGGAGGGTGATATAATCATTTCTTGTCCTGGTTGTACACTTAAATTCAACACAACTATGACTTCTCTCAAGAGATGCTATGTTTAGTCCGAGCTCAGCCTGACTCTGGCTGATTTTTGAAGAGTGACCTCTGGGCAGAACAGGAAGTAGATGGGTACTTTCTGATGGTGTGTGTGGGGTGTGTGTGTGTGTGTGTGTGTGTGTGTGTGTGTCTGTATGTTTCATATGACCTGGCTAAGTCAATCCTACACAACACAGCTAATAGAATCTGCAAAGTCCACTAGTCGGTAGGGGCAGCTGGGGTTGCCAGGGGAAGAACGGGTTCTTTTGGTTTGATCACATGCTAGAAGAGAGGTATTCACTGTTTTATTTCTTATGGAAAAAAACAACAAATACTCTTCAACTGTTTTCTTCTGCTTGTTGCTGCAAAGCCTTTTCATTCTTATGCACATACATCTCTTCTAATTTCAAATATTGAGCAAAAGAAAACGGCAGAAGCCACACCCACCAAGTCCAAAATCAGAATGAAAATATCTTCCAGAACAGAATATAAATAGCAGAAAAATGAGAGTGAGCAAATGCTCTCCTTCAGAGCTATAGTGAGCAGAGCCAAGCAGAGCCACGGATAAATACCTGCATTCAGCAGCTATTTGTAATTCCTCCAAATCTAAATGTCTTTTCCAACACTAAATTCAAGCACCATGCTTTTCTGAAACACTGTGTACTTTGAGGTCAGGTTTTTATTTTCCTAATTTAGGACAATTTTGAACTGGACAAAATTTATATAGTGAGAGTCGCCTTTTTTTTTTTTTTTTTTTTTTTTTTGTACAGGATCTCCGAGGTCTACAGGGTCTCATTACACAGATCAGACTCATAATGATCCTCCTGTTTTCAGCCCCCCAAATGACCAATCTCAATCACTGTCTCAGCATACTCTGGGGGCAGGGCTGGCATGGAATGAATCAAATGCCAGCTGCTGCACTCTGCCTAAGCAGTCGCCTTAGTTTGCTGAGCTATCTGGCCAGTCCTGTTTTGTATTAGTTGTATTGCTTGCTTGCTTTCTATCTCAAATATGATTGTGAAATTAATATGCATTTAACAAGTATGAGACTCAAGACACGTGTGTGGAAATACACTTTAAAATTTCCCTCTCATAGCAATCTGGATATGCTTCAAATTCCCAGACACTTGCCATATATCTATAATTTTTGATAATATTTGGAAGGACTAAAGCACTTTTTAAAAAATCTTTTTTCTTTAGTAAAAGTTATGAATTTGGTAGTGGTAGTTACGTTCAAAAGTATAGAACCTGACTTAGATGACCACAATTCTTTTACAGAAGTCAATATGTTATATTTTTGTGACCACTTTATTGGAACATGTTTTACCTGACTACATGTTAGAAATGACTAAACAGAACACATCCTGCAAAGCTAATCTGTACAAAGCTTCCTGTCAATTTCTTGGACCAGATCTAGGATACTTATCAAGTAGACTGGGCCTGGGGCAAAACTGGCCAAACAACTGAACAGAATCTGACAAAGTCATGGAGACCGACGGCACATGTACAGAACACAGGAGCCAGAAGATCTCCACAGGAGCCAGGAGGTCTCCACAGGCCCCGAGCACTGTACGCAGAATCAACCAGAAAGTGCTTTTCTGAATTCTTCATTTTCATCTGGTTTGAAGCCAAATGAGCCTTTCCGAGGGCAGTTGAAATCTGGCACCAGGCCAAGTGAATTGTTCTTTTTTGGGGGGGGTGTCATTCATTTTTTATTTTATGTAGGAAAAATAAAATTTCACAATAATATAATAAGAGAATAATAGCAGTTAAAACCTTGTGTGTTGTTATCTTTAAAGCAGTTACTCAGCATAAAATATGGGCATAAAAAGTTCTATAACCAATATTAGCCTAAGCCTTGCTTTTCAGTGAACTAAGAGACACTAGACAGTTTTTGATGGGACAACTGTTCCAATGTTTTATCTGCATGAGGAAGAAACAAGAACAGGAACTCCAGATCCAAAACCCTCCTTTTGCTGATCCTGACAGTCCCTGCGAGTAGACCTCTTTTCAGATTTCGGTAATTCTGCATCCCTCCTACCTTCTCTGTGTGTCTTCTCTACTTCTTTGTTCAGGGCAACAAGCACAGGGAAGGAATGGTCCTTGGACCCAACACGTGGTAAGACAACTCTTTCTGGACATGCACAAAAGCAGGGGCAGAGGCAAACATGTGTGTGTGTGGGGGAGACAAATGCTTCCATAACACGCTGAGCCGTAACGAAGGAAATCTTCCCATTTCCAAAGAAAAGATGCGGTATAGAGAAATACATAGCAATTAAAATGCAAAACAGAAAAAATTCTACTGAACAATGCTCACAAAAATGCAAGCCAATGGATCTGGAAGAGGCCCAAAGAAACACTGTAGATGGATCAAATAAATTATGACGTGCCAAAGCAAGGGCTGTATTACCTAGTCATTAAGCACATAAGTGAGGCTGTCTGTACTTACATGAGAAGAGATCCACAATTCATTTTAGGCATGAAATAAAAGCAAAAATGAAAAATAAGTTGAAAAACAGTATTTATATTATCCTATTTTATCAAAATTCAATAAAATAATGCTAGATAGCTACATAGATAACTACAAACAAGAAAATAATCACCAAATCATAACTATATGTTTATTGATAAGAATTAGGATGGGATATACATATAAGATTCTTTTTCACTTTATAATATAAATTACCATAATATTGGAATATATTTAAAGAACACATGTAGTATTGTATAAGAAAAAGCTAAATAATGAGGGGCTGAGGAGATAGCTCAGAGGTCTAAGCATCCGCCTGGCAGGTACAAGGACCTGGCTTTGATCCCTAGTACCACATGCCTTGCTGGCCCCAGAATCCTGGGGTGCACTGTGCCAGCCACTGAAACCAAGTGTGATGGCCCATGCCTATAATCCCAGCACTGGGGAGGCTGAAACAGGAGGATCACCAAGAGTCCAAGCTGCGTAGTGAGATCCTGTACCAAATAAATAAATAAATACAAGATTTTTTTTTTTTTTAGAAAAAGCAAATAAATAATGAGAAGCGTTACCTGCGATGGTTTCATAGAGACCAGCTTTGTACCCTAAGTACTCATACTCTTCAAATCTCTGAGGTCCCTCACACAGGGCTCGGCACTCTACATCTTCATTGAAATATTCTCTTAAAGCCTTTTCAAAGTGCTTGACAGCCTGTTCGAAGTCATCGGCCTCGTAATGCTTCACTGCCGTGCTGTAGCTCTCCTGCAAAGGAAGCAGCAAGTGTTGCATTGTGGACTATCCAGGAACAGAGAAGGGCTGCACTGGGAGGTGAAGGACAGCCTCGCTGGATTCCAGTAACTACAGAAGTGAGGTGCTGGCCAAGCGAGTCGCCTGCTATAGTGCTGATCAACACATCCTGGGTACATGTGACACTGTGTTCTCCAGTCCTTCTGCCTATAGTAGGGCCCTGGAAGAAGTGCAGAACCGCTGATGTGACTGGAAATGACAACCGCTTGTGGATTTTGCCCATTAAGTTAGAAAGGCTTCCATCTGAAATCTTCTCTTACCCTTTCCTGCAGTTATGGAAGCCATTGAGAATGGCTATGCTGAAATCTGGAAATACAGATGTTCCGGTGTGATATCAGGTAGCACTTCACCCTCAAAATGAATTCTATAGCTCCATGAAAATCTAATTTGAAAAATATAGCTAAAATGAACAAGGCTCTAGAGCAAGAACTAGGAAACCACAGTGATCCCACAAAATTCACGTTGCTTCAGCTTTAGGTACAAATCTATGTGTTGGATGCCAGATGCAGAGGTGTACACCTGCAGGCTCTCATACCCAGAAGGCTGAGGCAGAATGGGCATTTGAGCTCAGGAATTGAAGGCTGGCCTAGCAAGGCCTTCTTTAAAAAAAATAAAGTGTGGAAAAAATTTGAGGCATAGAGAAAGACGCAGATATTTTTGTATAATATTCCAGGTTTTATCATATATATTCCAGATTTTTTATGTTAATCTTTTTTTTTAAAAAAAACTTTATTAAATAATTTTATTTTTAAATTAATTTTATTGAGAAAAAATAACAATTAAGACAGTTTCAAAACAGGTTAGTAGACAGTTGCAATAATTAATACATTGCATATTGTGGTCTTCATAGTAGTTATTCATAGTATAAGATGCAGACATGATATCCTGCACAAAGCTATTAGTGCAAATCCTCCTTCTCATTGAATTAAGAGAAAGTAACTGTGTATCTATCCTATTTTGTATGTTCAGATACAAAATGGTCCTTCATTTATATCCCCCTTTTTTTGTTTAGTTTTGTCAGAGATGGGTATTCCACTGTCATGTAAATATTGTAGGTGCGTGAATTCAGCAAAATAATCCAATATAGTCCAGTAGATCATAATAGTAGTGGGTTATCCATAGGACTGGCAATGTCAGAAGTTGTTGACTTGAGCAATCTTTATTTATTTTATTTTTATCTATTTATTTTTTGGGGGTGGAATCAGGGATTGAACTCAGGCCCTTGTGCTTGCCAGGGAAGCGTTTAATCCATTGAAGCCATCTCCCGGGCCCCCTTTATTTATTTTAAAGTTTAAATTTTCAATGAATTTTTTATTTGTAATTTAAAATATTTTTTTTTTCATTTTTCAATATGATAATTACAAATTTCATCTGAGGAATATGAAAATGCAAAAATGTTACTGGCAATTGAGACTCAATTTGATACACATTCACAAAAATGTGTTTGAGGCAAAGGAAACTTAGGAACACTTGGCCTCTTGTCATATAGGAAAGGGTACCCCAAACTCACCAAGTGAGCTTTGGCTTCTCGATCTACCAGCTGGACTGAGTCAACGCCAGCCGTGGTTCTGTAATTCTCGATGTTCTGCTGCATTTCCATGTGCTCAGGGTTGGCCATGAAAAACGTGTGGGCCGCCTGCACAGCCTCTTCCAGCTGGTCAAGCTACAGAGGGGAACAAAAGCAGGAAGTGAAGGTGAATATCTATAAATCAATCTCAGGGCAATGAAGAAGTCACTTTAAGGTCTCATAGCAATCCCACCACACCATTTTTATGTATTTGGTACAGGCTCTCACTACGCAGCTAGGACTCATAGTGATCCTGTTTGCAGGCTCCCCAGCATTGGGATTACAGGCATGCACCACCACACCTGGACCCGTTGGCTGGCTCAGTGTGCCCGAGGTGGGCACAGCACATGGTGTGGATGATCAAACCCCAGTTCCCTGTGCTTGCTTAAGCTGGCGCATAGTCCACTGTGCTGTCTTCCCGGCCCACAATCCCGTTTTATATATATTGAAGTACCATATTTAAATGCCAGGAAGTTAGCATGCAATGTGTCCTGAAATGACATGCAGGTATTTTGACTTTGGCAAAAAAGAAGCAGGCTCTGCTCCCAATTTATTCTTTCTCGTCTTTCCTAGATAACTGAGTCTATATACTTAAGTCTGTCTTATGATCAATCAGGAAAAAAAACAAAAAACAAAAAACAACTGGCAAGGCTGTGTGCCTCCAGGCCATCTTCTCAACATTTCTGTTCTGTGTTTGTTTTTTTTTTCTTTCTTTCTTTCACTCCATTTGTTATTATTCCTGAAAAACAGTGCACAAATGCTCATCTCATTTTTCAAAGGATGGGACTGGGTAAATTCTTCCTCCCAGGCTTTCAAAGGTAAAGGATAAAAAGTTAAAAGGAATAAATTATTCTAATATATGAGACGCTAACCTTCTAACTTTGATTCTCACTGATAGACAAGAAAGAATTTTTAATTATCACGGCAGAGGCACTGCCAATTTTTTTCTACTACTTAGCACTCCTTTCCATGGAAAAGTAAGGACTAGCAAAATGATGTCAGATGGAGAGAAAACATTCTCTCAGGCTTTCACAGAGAGCACATTGGCCAAGCAATGGCCGTGACTCATCCTCATGGCTGACACTGACAAAGGATCTACAAACTGTGGTACAGGGCTTCAGGGTATATCCTGAGGGGATTTGACTGACCTCGTCGGATAGAAAAGTTACATTTCTTGTTATATAGGTCTTGCTTTATCTTGCTTTTAACCATCCAGCAGAAAAGTACAAAAAGGAGGCATAAAAAGTAAAGCCATATTAAAGCCATATTAATATGCTGAGCTGTAAAAGGCTCAAGTCAACAACTTCTGACACTGCTAGTTCTACACAAAACCCACTACTATTATGGACTACTGGACTATATTAGATTACTTTGCTGAATTTACACACCTCAATATATGAATGGCAATGGAATTCCCATCTCTGACAAAAGTAAACATAAAAGGGGATATAAATGAAAGACCATTTTGTAGCGGAAAAAATATATATATATACCAAATAGTTAGCATAGATATACAACTACTTTCTCTTAGTTCAATGAGAAGAAAGTTTGAACTAATAGTGTTCAGACAAGATATCATGTCTGCATCTTGTACTATGAATAACTACTACAAAGACAACAATATGCAATGTATTAATTATTGTAACTATCCTACTAACCTGTATCGAAACCGTCTCATTGCTACTTATTTTTCAATGAAATTAATAAAAAAACGAAGTTGAACTCACTCTATTTAAGATACTCTGACTGGGACGTTAGTCATGCAGAATGTCTACAGAATGATGTATTGGCTTGACATCAGAAAAATCAATATGCAGGTTAGTAGTCTGGTTCATTGTAAAAGCTAACGCATGTTTAATCTATTTCATAGTGTCAAAAAATGACAGTCAGCTATGAGGAGCAAATACGAAATCATAGGGTGTCATGTAGTATTCAACTGGGTTTCTTCTGACACTCTAGCTACTCAAAAATTAAAAAATAGAAACAAATAGTGTGTTCACAGTCCACAGGGACTGCAGGCAAAGCACACAGGAACAACAAGCTCTCCCACAGAAAGTCCTCGCTGACTTATGATACAATCTTTGTGCTTCATTTTGCCTAATAAAAGTGGAATCTTTGCTTGTTTCACTTATCTTTCACATTGCTAACTACTGGGCTTCCTTTTATTCAATATTAAATAACTCTCTGCATTGTTTTTATGTTTGTCCTCAGTTCTTTGCCCCCCTCAAACCATTTTGACACTCAAAAACTCATTGTGCATCTCAATTCTTTCTCAACTTTAATTTTCTCCACTCATTACAAATCTATCTCTCTAGCTAGCTAGCTATATTAATTACTTAGGCATTTATGTATGGTACACAGGTACTGAGAATAAAAAGAGGGGTTCTAAATTTTCTGTAAGTTGACATTTATTGGCCAAATGAACCTAGAACAAGTTATTTAAAAGACATTTGTGCCTTAAATCCCCTTTAAGAAAAATACATGTCCATAAAAATGGCACACTACCCTCTACTAAACAGGGTTTTGGAAGGATTTCATTGCATAGTGTATAAAAATATGCTTCAGAAATCACTAAAGCTATAAAAAGTGAATGAGAGCATAAAACCTATAAATGATATGTTAGTTTCAAGGGTATGAATACGCCCCCCTATACAAGGAGTACATTCTATATCTTTAAAGACCATATTATTTACAAGGACCACATGGATTTACAATTGGCAAAAGCCATCTCCAGGTAATTGTAAACTATAAAGAGAGAATAAAACAAATTTGTGATGACAAACACAGGTGCTGCCACAACAGACATGAAGGTTGATGGGACATAATAAACCTTACGTTAATTTCTTCCCTA
Organism: Octodon degus; assembly: GCF_000260255.1. Classification (NCBI taxonomy): domain Eukaryota; kingdom Metazoa; phylum Chordata; class Mammalia; order Rodentia; family Octodontidae; genus Octodon; species Octodon degus. The sequence goes on from NW_004524704.1 coordinate 5,010,749, forward strand.
TTTTCAAGCCTGGGCTCGATGTGTTCCAGTGATTTGCAGAAGCCTTGCTGCTATGTCTTCACGATCCGATCATTCCTTGTACATGCTTGGCAGAGACCAGTGGACAGGTGCACATTATTTTTCTAGGTGTACAAAATGTGACACACCTTTCCAGGGCAAGCTTGAATCCTGTGTGCTTTAAAAGACACTTTTCTAAACCATAGTTGTGGTTAAATACTGCAAGGGGCTGGTAAGATAGCTCAGCAGTCTAAAGCACCTGCTTAGGCAAGTACAAGGACCGTGGTTTGATCCTAGCACCACATGGTGCACCAGCCCTGCTCCCAGGGTGGGCTGAGCCAGCCACCAAAAAAAAAAAAAAAAAAAAAAAAACCAGAGAGAAAAAACCTTAACATTGTTAAACACTGCAGTGTCATCTGATTCTTATTCCCTCAATGGTGCTTTCACTCTGCATTATACTAGTTTTGTTAGAGCATATTTGTCTCTACTATTGAGGATATCTCTAGCTAAGACCCATATGAAATTTATATTTTATTTTCCCTTTATTTTAAAGATATTTCAATGCTGTCTATGAAAAAAAGAATTGTAAATATCTTTAACATATACATGAAAAATGTATTGCATGTAAATGTGCCTCAGAAGCTAAAAAGTACTAAATAGAATTTAATTTTTAAACAAATCTGAAGTTATCTTTCACGAGAGTTTCAACATAGACCAGTATGATTCAATGACTCTTGAAAACAGTCAGCCAATATCAATAAATTGGTTCCTTTTCTTAAATTAGACCACATTGACCTTTTTATTGGTGCTTTCCTGCCTTCTAACCCAATAGAGAACATAATATCATTCTCCACCTATAAGGAGAAAGGTGATTCCATGTCTGAACATTGAGCCATAAAACCTTTCCATGAACTGGACCTCGGTTTCAAATTCTTTTGAACCAGTTCATGAAACTAGAATTATGGGCCAGAATCTATAACATAGACCACTGTTTTTAACTAAAAGCTTGACAGATTTGTACTTCACTTTAGGAATTTAATTCACACACTAGGTATGGCTGGAAAAGACCAAGTCAACATGAATACACTAGGACATACAAGGTCACGTTATTGGGTAGATATTATTACAAACCCTTGTAAGCGGCAGGTTTCAGTTAAGGAAGCAACTACCTATTACTCCACCAACATAAACGAAAAGCAAACTGTATGTAAAGGTCCCAAATTGGATTCTCTCTCTCTCTCTCTCTCTCTCTCTCTCTCTCTCTCTCTCGCTCTCGCTCTCGCTCTCGCTCTCTCTCTCTCTCTCTCTCTTTACATTTAGTACAGGGGACAAAGGTTCTACAGGGTCTCACTGCATAGATCAGACTCTTAGTGATCCTCCTGTGTTCAACCTCCCAAGCGCTGGAATTACAGGCATGCGCCACCATGCTCAGTCTCAGCCGCCATCTCAGTGCGCCTGGTGCGGGGGCGGGGCGGCGGGCATGGGGGCAGCACAGCATGCCTGGGATCAAACCCTGGCCACTGCACTCTGCCTAAGTAGGAGGCACTTTAGTCCGCTGAGCTATCAGCCCGGCCCTTGGATTTTCTTTAAAACAAACCACAGGAAAGGAAAAGCCTATGCATTAGAAAAATAAAATTCGAAACAAAGAACAATTGAGGAAAGGGGAATTATTTGATAAGATGCTATTGAACTTCTGAGGGAAGGCACCGCTCCTTGCAAAGTGAGACAGATGGTAAGAAAAGTCTTTAAGAGACTCTAGGACATTGCAGTTCAGGCTACGAGGAACTGTGGCAGATGTTTCCTCCCAGCAGCACAGAAGGACAACAGTATGTGGCAGTCATGCTGCGTGGAGAAAGAAATGAGCACTGACTAACCCAACACCGGGTGAAAATGCAGAGGAGCTCTGCTGTGAACTGGTGATTGAACAAGGCTGTCGTAACACAGAACTCATTTTCCATAGTCAGTAATAAAGGAGCTATTTCCAAAGCATACACTGGCTATAAAAGTATCTTCAGTAGCTATCCTGTGACCACAAAAGAGATTCCAGAGCCTGTGCCATGGCATTTAGTGACTCTAGGAGTTGGCTTCACTCTTTCTAATGTCAATTCTTTCTAGTGCTATTAAGCAAACTCTTCACAGATGAACTGAATATCCAAAATGTTTTATAGTGTACATCACCCAATTCAAGAAAATACACAGGACTCTGTTATTCCGACCATATTCAAATTTCTCACTTTCTTCCCTCAGTCATTCAGCAAATATTTTGCAACAACTCTTCACCAGACACTCCAGCAGTCAATGAGTATTCCTTTGAGTCCAAGACAGAGAAAAGCCCTGCTTGTTATCTACCTATACTCTTACTGAAGGAAATAAGATAATGATCTATAGGAATAACTTCCGATGGTGTTTAGTGCCATGAATGAGCAAATCTCTGAGCACTGGCTGGAGTTGGGATGGAAGAACACTTTCAACTAAAATAGTAAAGAAAGATCTCTCTGCATTGTGATTTTCTAAATTTTTTAAAGACAATATTATCAAATTTCAAAACAAGATTGTAGGAGAATAAGAATGTTCAGTACATGTGCATTGTTATCTTCAAAGCAGTTGTTCGTCACACAAGATACGGGCATGAGAAACTGATCAAGCAGGATAGGCAAGTACTGGCCCTTTCAATTTAACTGAAACCAGTAGTATGTCTTTGCTATTGCTGATACACTGAAAGTGGAAATCCAGGCATGAGCTTGACAAAAGAAAGGGCACTTCGGTAAGTAAACTGAAAAATTCTAAAGTTGAATAAGCTTTGTTTTGTTTTACTGGGAGAGCAAAGACTAAGAAGCGAGACTCGAGAGACCAGAGGACAGATCACTTCTAGGCTACAGAAAGCCGTCAATGACTTTCTGAGTGCAAGAGACAACTGTGAAAAAAATTTAAGGGGCAGTGAATGAGACAAGATCACACACATATTTTAAAGTGATAATTGGAACTGTTTTGTGTAATATGGACTTTGAAGCAAGCAGGAAAACACTGCAGTAATTTGGGTCAAAGTTAATGCTATTATTTTGAAAAACAAAAACAGGAGAGCAGAGGTTGTCCCTTTTCTTTCTTCCCTGCTCCACACTTGCCATTTGCTCCTCCTCTTCCTCCCCATCCTCATCCCTACCTCCCCCTCCCCCTTCTCCTCCCCCTCCCTTCCCTCCTTTCCTCTTCCTCCCTCTCCCCCTCGCCCCTCTCCTTCCCTCTCCCCCCTCACCTTCCCTCTCCTTCTCCCCTCACTCCTCCTCCCCTCCCTTCTTTCCCCTCCCCTTCCTCCCCTCCTTCCTCCTCCCTCCTTCCTTTCCCCTCTCCCTCTCCCCCTCCTTCCCCCTTCCCCACCCCTTCTCCTCCTCTCCAGTTGAGCCATTCTTGCTGAGCTAATGCTTCTCAACTCAGAAGGCAAGCACATAACACAAAAAGGCCAATCATAACTTCAAATATATCAGAGGGAAAATATAAAGTTGTCATCTTCTCTACTAGGAAAAATACAAAGCTGAATTGTTTTAAGTATGGAATACGTGCACTGAAGGAAGAGTCATGCTAAAGCACATTAAAAACACACAAAGAACACTATCTGTGTACTTCAAAAATGTCTGACCTCCCATTTGTTTCAGGAAGACTCAACGACAAGAATAGCGTATCAAATCATAAACAAAGGATTTCCATTCTTCTACTCAACATTTTCAGTAAAGATGGGAATCCTTTCCTATGGTCGCCATCTTGACTCTGGGAATTCACCCAGTACCACGCTCTACTTTTGGATGAGGTGCTGTACTTTACTGGCATTTCACTATTAGCAGCTCAGGAAATTCTTAGCCCCGTATGGGTTAAGTTGTTTACTTAATGATAAGCATGTAAATAGAACCTGAACACATGGAGTCTAGAAACCACAGGAGAGCTTGAGTTCTCCCTAGCAGAGTTCTTACGCAAGCTAAGAAAGGAGGAGCTCATTAGACTAAGCCTACTTACAACAACAAAAGATATCTCCAGGGGTTTTATCACTTGGCAAAGTCTCCAACGTTACATTGAATTTTTGCTAACTCAAGTTAATTTTCATTTCCAAAACCCAAGGAAGTAAACATAAGATTTTTTTTTCAAAAAGTTTAAAAACATAGTCAAAGGATGGTCTTAAAATTAAAAATATACACTCAAAACAAAATATGAAAGCAGTTTTACCCACTGGATTCAGTAAACTAGTGTTTCGAATGTAGAAACAAGGTCGTTTAGTGAGAATCACTTTTTACTTTATTTATTTATTTATTTATTTATTTATTTTT
>NW_004524704.1:5015965-5021121 GCF_000260255.1 Octodon degus
TTTTTAAGGCTTTTGTTTTATTGTACTGAGCCATCTCCTCAGCCCTCAAATGTCATATTTTCTTTCTTGAGAGTTTCCTCTTTCAAAAATAACTTCCATGTTATGCCACATATACGTATAAACTCCCTATGATAAATGCAGTCATAATACACACCTAAAATGTACTGGTCAATGTAATTAAAGCAATTAAAAATTATGAAAGTAATTATTTTAGTAAGGTAATAGAAACTTTGGACACACAAAGGAAAATTCATTTAAAAAAAATAAAACCACAGAAAGGGAAATGTCCAGAATCGGCTCCCGTCTATATCTCAAGCGAGAACATCTCAGAATCTCTAGCTTCAAAGAACTCAGTAATTCAGCAGCGAAGCATCCGTGCTAGTGTTGGCAGCAGACTTATCTTTGCACTTATGGAATTTTAGCCTGAAATGTAGTCATGGTTATAAGTAAATATTTATAACTTTCAGAATGCTGTTTGGTAGGGATAAAAGAGGAAATGAACTTTCTAAGGAGTAACATTTCCTCTGTGGAGCAACTCAAAAAGAAAGAACATGTCTCTTAAAGCATTTTTCTGGCCCAATTTCTTCTATGCTTTGATTCAATTACCTAGGACCTGAGCCCAGTTAACAGGCTCCTGCTTTCTTTAAACAGTTTGGTGAAGTTCTAATCTGATGTTTATATCTTAAATGTTACACACTGAGAGTAGCTCCTGCCAAGCGCGGCTACCCCATGAGCTCACCAAGACAGCAGATTTGGCCAGCGACCTTTCATAGACGGCTCCTTACCCACAGCAAACCCATTGGTTTCTGGACAAGGAAAACCTTAAAATGAAGATGTAGAAATTCTAAACATGCTCCTTCAGATTAGGGACTGTTTGAAAGGACACAAAGGAGCCTTGATTTTTTTTTTTTATTTTTTTTATTTTTTTGTTTCTTGACTGATGTTTTTATTTTTTTTAATTTTTTATTCATTTTAATGAGAAAATAAAATAGCACTAAAACACTTTCAAAACAGGTCAGTAGGACAATTACAATAATTAATACATTGCATATTGTTGTCTTCGTAGTGGTTATTCAGAGGATGAGAGGCAGACATAATATCTTGTCTAAACACTATTAGTACAAACCTTTCTTTTCATTGAACTAAGAGAAAGTAGCTGTATATCTATCCTACTTCCATATACATATTTTTTTTCACAAACCTTTCATGTTAACACAAAACTAAAGATCAAAAGGTGTGTTTCACTGGAGACATCCCTAAAGCCATCTGTAAACTGCTGAACTCCCTACAGAAAGAACAGCCACGTTTTGGCTGGTTCCTGGGAGTGAACGCGATTGCACTACCAGTGGTGGAATATGGACAAGGCATCCTCCTTGGATCCAAAGAAACCGCACGTGCAGTGTCCTGGTGTGTTACTCTTGTTGTTGGCCCTGAATGCTCGGACAGGGTGCAGCAGGGTAACTGAACAGGAATCTTAACCTCTGTGGTGTTTGTCCAACAATCTCCCTGGAGGTGTCAGAGGCTGACTAATGAACGGAGAGTCTAGGCCAAGACCTTGCTGCATCTGCTTCCTGCTACTGTTTTTGGAAATAAAACCCTAATCCTGTTTGAAAGTTCTGCTGGAAGGACACGCCAGTCATCTCATAATCCATTCTGCCAGTGTCTCAGGACAACTGCAGTCACCCTCGCTGTAATGCACAAAGAACTTTATTCATTTCAGATTTTGAAAAAAATAAGTGGAAATCTATTTTTTAAATATGTGCTGAGAGCTACACGTATTTCTCATGTGACCATGATGCTAGTAAGCACCATCTAGTAGTGAGGTTGTTAATAATAAGAATTAATTCTTGTATACTGTGGTATAGTTTGAAAAGTGCTTTATAACACTAATAGTGCAAACAAAAGTAATTTAAAAGTAGTCACTGGATGAGTGAGATATTTTAAATTTTTCAGTAATCTGGGAGATGGATTCTTATCTATGCCTTGAACCTGATGCACAAGTACCCAGTCACAGTATGACATAGTATGACACAATTATCATGGTACCAACTAGACAGTGAGATCCAGGAAGTTGACTTTCGATTTAGGAAAGTGATAGACAGCTAAAACCCAAACAAGAGTTGTTTTCAATAAACTTCGTGGTTTAAAAACAATTTTTGTGATAATTATTCATGTTTTGCTTTGCCTTCTTTTTTTTTTTCTTTTTCTATTTTGGATAGGGTCTCACTATACAGCTCAGACTCACAGTGGTTCTCCTGTTTTCAGCCTTCCAGCACTGGGATTACAAGCATGTGCCACCATGCCTGGACTCAGTGGCCAACTTAGGGTTCCCAGGGGTGCGGCCGGTGTGGCATGTGGTACCAAAGATTGAAGTCCAGTCTGTGTGCTTGCCTAAGCAGGGACTTAGTCCACTGAGCTATCTCGCCAGTCCTTATTTTTCATTATTATCAACGATAATGAATCTTATATTTCCCTGGTGATACACAGAAGGGTTTTAGCTGTTCATCACCTTTCTACGTCAAAAGCCAACCTCCTGGAGCTCCCTGTCAGATGAGCTATTAGAGGCCCTTAGCAGCTTGGCCACATTCTTCCCCCAAACTGCACCATGTCACAGTCATTTGAATTTATCCACTATGAAAGCAAAATGCCAAGTACCTATAAATTTCTGCCCTGACAATGCCCTCTGAAAATCAGCAGTGAAACACTTTAATGTAGACTTGAAATTGTGTCTTCTGATGGGTATCTGAAGATAAACTATTTCATCACGCTTTATGTCTCAGCAAAGTTGTTCTGGGAAATGCCGCCGTTACAGGCATTAACGTCATCTCATCAAATGCCAAAGGCACTGGGAGAGCAAGGACACAGAATCGAATGCAGCTTTATTTCTTGTTTCTCCTGTAAGTACCCACGCTATTAAATGGGGAATGCAGAGAGACACACGAGAGAGGGAAAGGCATTAATCAACTGGGCCTGGGGTGGCTGATAATGTCAGGGTGGTAGGATCGCACTGGAAACAGTTGGTTAAAGTAACTGATTTGGGTTTAGAGAACTTACAAACACTATCACCAAAATCTCCAACATACTCAATATCTCTTCTATTTTTCAAGTGATGAGGTAAATGTAATTTTCCACTAAAACTATGAGAAATGTAAGAAAGGCAAACAAGTAAATCAGAAGCTTTTAAAACACTTGTATATTTTGGGTCATATAAATACACTACATTCTTCTGTGAAACACAAAATTTTTTAGGGGATGTTTCTTTCAAACGGTATTTCCAAACACTTTAGCTCCTGTAAGAAATGTACAATAGCTACAAGCCAAAGGGAAATTCACTTCAAAGATCTCTCCTGGGGGAGCTTCCAAAAGATTCTGGGGTCTAGTCAAGTACTGACCCCCTCAAACTGACAGGTTCTCTTAACATGATGCCCACCATCTTACTAAAAAGATGGTTTTGATGATAGAGATTTTTCAGTGTTTGATAAACTCCTCTGGCATCACGTCTGCTCCCTATGAGGCATTCGATCACCAGGAAAGCATTCAGGCTGCGTAGGAAATGGACATTATAGACAACTAAGTCAGATTAAATGTTGTAGGCAGTCAGATAGGGCTTGACCCTTGAAGGAGCCAGTGCAGGAGACAAGATAGCCTGCGACTCTGGGAGAGACAGGCACTGACACCTGAAAGCCTGACTTCAAGACAAAAGGTGAAACAAATGCCCTATGCACTTCCCAAGAATAGACATCAGGGACTGATACCATAAATGGGTATTCACTGCCTTGAGAAGGCCAAAAAGAGCAACTAACCCAGCCCCAACGAGAAAAAGCCCCTGCTCTCTATTCATACCTGCTTGCTACTTGACTCATTTCCCATTTGCTTTTGACTCCATCAATTTTACTTGAGTAATTATACTCATCCTCTTATTGGTTGACCATAGTTTTGTCCCACCTCCTGCCCACTGTGCGATTTCCCGCTTGCTCCCGTCTTGGACTTTTCGCACCTTATGGTTTTGCTGTACAAAAATAACTTGAAAGGGCAGGTTCCTTGGCAACCCACTCAGGACTCCTCTGTCTCTCAGACCTAGGCTTTCTCTCCCTTACTAAACACATTCTGCTCTTAACCTCCTTTCTCTCTAAAACTCATTCTTTGATTTTAGAGAATACAAACTCATACTGAACATGTAACAGGTTGGGAGTTTCTTTCCCTTATACATACACACACATGTTATATATCAAATAAAACATTCTCTGTACCTCAGGCCAAAGACTATACTGGAAAGAAAGTTCTGGCCCATATGAATTTCTGAGAAAGTTAAAATTTGAAATTTACTAGTTAAACATGTCAGGGACTGTCAATTCTTTCCTCCTGTGAAACCAGCCTCAGTTTCACCGTTCACTTCCAATAGCCATAGAGAATTTGGCCCAAAATTCTCTTTAAATCATACAGCCCCTCCACTTCATTTTTTTTTTTTCTGGAACCAGGGATTGAACTTAGGCCCCTGCACTTGCCAGGGAAGTGCTTATTCTACTGAGCTATCTTCCCAACCTCCACTTCATTTTAGAGGTAGGTAAATATTTATACAGAAAATCAGTGCCACTGTCATCACTACCATCTGTACCTTTGACTAAAATATACACACCATCACACTGTGGAGTTTTGGTCACCGTCAACTCCAAACAGAGATTTTTACCAGAGTACTTACCAGAGTACTGATGGATGTGAAGTTTCTGAGCACACAAACTAAATGTGACATGACCGTGGCCTTTTATTAAATGCATTCCAGTTGGGACAAGAAGTCCTACCTTGATTCTCACTCTCAGTGACTAAGAGTCTACAAAAGTAGATGGCAGAATAAGCCTGCTGCAGGCAACAGCGTGGTGTTTGCAGAAAGAGAAGAATGTGGATTCTTCTGGATAACACTGTTGTAAAGCCAGGTTGAACAAAACTGTACTACAGGGATTTCCGAATAGGAAGTCAAGGTATTTTGAGTTTTATTCCTGAAAAGGGGGATTATTTCAGAGCCAGTCAACTAGCAATACAGTAGTAAGAGAAACAGAATTAAGTATTTTATGTGGCTATAAATTTTGGTTGTCGCTTCAAGAAAGTTCTTATATTGAGCAAGCCTATGTTTGGTGACTGCGAGGTGTACAAAGGACACC
>NW_004524704.1:5022222-5038242 GCF_000260255.1 Octodon degus
AGCCGTATGTTTGGTGTAAGACAAGAGTGTCACTATGAACTTCCACATGTGAAATCCAATGTCCTCACTGTTTCTGCACACTGTACTATAAATTACAGATTACCAGCAGCCCCAAGGCTCAGTCTACTTACTTGTTTTCACCTTTCAATTTATCTTGCCCAACTATTAATGAGGGTCCAAGACTGGGCACTGGGGTGGGTAGAATGGCAAGCAGAAAACTGATACAATTTCTACTTCTAGTAGCTACTTCTAGTATGAGTATGAAAAATCACGCATACATGAATAACCCCAATAAATGACCTCAAGAAAAGTAATAGGTTTATCTCTCAAAATTCAAGTAGATGAAAGTACCTTTCAATAAACAGATTTGGATCTGGAAAGTTTCCTTGGAGATCTTGTTATGATAGATCAGATTTCAGAGGTTCCATCTCACCACGACAAAGAAAGTTTCCTCCACGCATGAGGATGAGTTTATAGGCACATAAGTGATGGGCATGGTGGTAAAAGTAGGACAGAAAACAGAAAAAGTATTTGGTGGCCAAAGTAGGATAGGCTGTATGAACTAAATGTGTCCTCTATTATATCTTAGGAAATGCACAAAAAGTATAGAGTGATGGGGTGACTTAAATCTTCTAAAACACCTTCCCAGAAGCATCTCCATTTGGTTGCAGAGGTGGAAATCTGGATTCCTTGTTTGCACTGGTAGCACTGAAGGTGACTGAGTAGTGAGACAGCTGGATTAGACAGGTCCCACTGAGCAGCAGGAGACAATACAGCCTCCCCCTTCCAATCAGGTGTCTACGGGGCCTTGAGTTCTGACAGCTATGGATGGAGGCCACAAACTCATGCTTCAAAAGTGTACTTGATGAGGTAGGTTGCTAAGGTGCCAGAAGGCCATATTTTCCACTTCTAAAGGAAGTTTTTATTTCTTTGTCTGGTTATTTATCTGTTTTTTTTTTTTTTACAGAGTCTCACTATACAATTAGGACTTCTAGTGTGATCCTCCAGTTTTCAGCCTCCACAGCACTGGGATTACAGGCACGTGCCGCCAAGTCCGAACTCAGTCACCAGCGTGCCCGAGGGTGGGCCCAGCACGGTATGTGGTATCCAGGATCGAACCCTTGTTTTTGTACTTGCCCAAGCAGGCACTTCATCTGCTGTGATATTTTCCACTTCTAAAAAACACATTTTATGAATTCAGTCTTTTGTACTTTAAAGAGTCCATTGTAAGTCCAATTGTAAACCAAAGAGAAATCTTTGTCACATCATTAGTGAACAAAGTCTTCCATCTGAAAGCTGCCACCTCCAACTTTCCTACCCAGAAAAACATGTGGTCCTATTACAAATTAATGAGTAGCTTTTGTTCTTTTTTATTTGAAAACATTCCTACAGAGCATGAGAGGAATTCTCACTACTTCTACTTGGAGAGAGTAAGGCAGAGTGATTCTGTTACTCTTTTTATTTCTTTGTTCTATATCCCAGGTGAGCAGAGGAAGGGGGTAGTGATTAACCTCCTTCATCCTTGATACAGGAAGTGGGGTTGCTTGAAATCTTATGGAAAAGAAGATGAAGGAGAGGCTAAACTCTATGCTTTCAATACCAACTTTAGAGAAAAAGTAGCTAATAGTAAGTTACTGGATGCAATTTGCATATTGTAAAGATAAGAAGGTATGGTTGCACCTAAGATGTTTCCCACCAATTATTTCATTTAAAAGGTTTAACACAAATTATATCAAGTCATCTTCAGAGAGCGGCTGGACTGACTGGTATTTTAGTTTTTCATATAAGAAAATGTTACAGAGGCTAAGCAGCAAGTGCTTGTTCTCTTTGAGAATGATTTTTTTAAATAATGTTATTGAAAACCAAATAGCAGTGAGACAGTTTCAAGGCTGATTAGTAGGACAGTTTCAATAATTAACACACTGTATATTGTTGTCTTAGTGGTTATTCATTGTACAAGATGCAGACATGATATCCTGTCCACAAACCCTATTAGAAGAAATCCTTCTATTCATTGAATTAAGAGAAAGTAGCTGTATATTTATCCTAACTATTTTGTATATACAGGTACAAAATAAGCACCTACATGTCATCAGATGTAATGAGTTGAATTGTTGTCCCACAAATTCATACATTAAAATGTTACCTTCCTGAAAGTACTTCCGAATGTGATGTGGAGGCAGGACCTTCCAAGAGGAAAATAGGGTGAATGAAGCCAGGAGGTAGGGCCTACTATAGCCTAGCTGCTACTTCTATAAGAAGAGAATGGGATGCATAAAACATACCAGAGATGCTGTGCAGAGAGGAAAGACCACATGAGAACACAGCAAAAATGTAGACATCTGTGAGCGAGGCACAAAGCCCCCAGGAGAAACCAACCCTGTCAACACCTCGGCTTTGGACTTCTAGCCTCCAACATTGGGAAAAAATAAATAAACGTCTGGTATTTAAGACACCCAACCTGTGATATGTTCTTATGACAACCACAGCAAACTAGTAAGCCACATTTTAAAACTGAAAATGTGAGTTTTGCATCATCTATTTTATTTGTAATTGAAAAAGTAAAAATAATAATCACATCTGACTTGACATTAACTCTATTGTACCAAAACTCGGGCCCTTAATTTGTAGGCTGTTTTCTCCAAATGATCTGAGCAATCACAATTCTGGTTTTCTGTCTTTCCATCTGTGTTCTACGAGAGAGTGAGGAGGCCATATTGCCGCCATCATTACAGCATTAAAAGAGGATAGGAAACAAGGTTGAGAAAAAATAGGAATCATATGGTCATTAAAGTACCTGGTTTTAGTTATAATTGCTCGGGAGAAGGCTAAAAAATTCAAGTCAAATAAAGGCAGGCAGCCTGGAATAATACATCTGTTTTTATTTATGACACTTAAACCCCATATAATGGCTTATTCTAAAAAGGAGTTTGATCAGGACCTGTTCCTCTAAGGATCTCCTTTCATTTTATTGTGAGTGAAAGGTTTTCCTAATGCAGAAAAGCTCCCCGAGGGTGGATGGTTTCCTGGTATTATTTTGATTAACTGGGAAGTTTCTGAGAAATGCTGAAAACCCAAGATACCAGAAAGCTAGACAAAAAAGTGTTCTGGAAAATGTCATCTTAATTTAGTGAAGCAGGATTTCTAACACCCCACAGAAACCCTGCTCTGATTGAATAGAAAGAAAAATTTCTAATTAGGATGTTCTAAATTAAGGCATACCCATGTGATAGAATACTACGTGCCTGCTGAGAATAATGAGATGGAAGACACTCGTAATATCCTTTGAAATGAAAAATTCAAATTGTGTAACACATTAGAGAATATGATTTCACTTATATAATATAAACCCAAGGAAAAAAAATGTATTCCAAATGCTAACCACTGCCACATATGCATAGAGAAAGAAAGCTTAACAATTATTTGCTTTACTTTTTTTTTACAGGGTCTACAGGGTCTCACTGTAGATCGGACTCCTAGTGATCCTCCTGTTTTCAGCCTCCCAAGTGCTGGGATTATATGCCTGCACCACCAAGCCCAGTCTCATTCTCATTCGCCATCTCAGCACACCCCAGGGTTGGGACTCGCATGGCACAGCGGGGATCGAACTCCAGCCGCTACACTCTGCCTAAGTAGGTGTGTTAGTCTGCTGAGCTATTTGGCTGGCCCTTGTTCTACATTTCTTTACTACTAACTGTATTTATTTATTTAGCTTTAATGTTTTTGGTTATTGCAGGATCTCACTATGCAGCACGGACTCGAGGCGATCCTCTTGTTTTCAGCGTCCTCAGTGCTGGGATTACAGGTGTGCACCACTATGCCCAGATTCTGGCCTGCTCAGTACCCCCCCCAACCCCGAGGGCAGGGCTGGCATGACATGTGGTGCCAGGGATTGAACTGTGGTCCCTGTGCTTGCCTAAACTTGCCTAAGCAGGTGCTTTAGTATGCTGAGCTATCTCGCTGGCCCTCTTTACTACTAATTTTAAAAACAAGCATGTAGTATATGTGCATGGTGTCTGAAGAAACCGAAGTGGAAGCAGAATGAGAAATTAAGCAAAAGTATGTTTTCCTGAATCAAGAACAACTTCAAGCACTGGCAAGGAGGGCATCCTCTCGGAAGAACACTTGATGATGTCACCTCTGAATGTGACTTCTGTAACTTGTGTAAGCCCTGTGAGATTGTAAAGAGCTGTGTACATATGTGTGCACACACACCCAGAGGGCACAACAAACCTGATCTTTTCTCTCTTTCATTGAATGCTTTCAAAAGCTCCCCATTGCCCTGAGGATTAAGTTCAAATTTTCATTGGGGTACACAGGCTTCTCCTAATCGGTCCTCTTTCCCTGCCCAGATGCACTCTTACTCTTCTGTTTTCTATTAGCTTCTCCCACCCCCCGGTACTGGGGATCAAACTCAGGACCTTGGTCTTGCCAGGTAAGTGCTTATTTCACTGAGCTATATCTCCAGCCTGCATCTTCTGTTTTTTAAATGATCACTCCTCGATCCAGTCAGGTTAACATCAAAATTAATAGTTACAGGTCTTCCTCAACATTGTCTCTGTTCTAATCATTGTCTCCAACCTGAGTCTTTAGTGTTTCTCTCAGAAAATTTCCCTTGCCAAGTTGTGCTGAATTTTTCTCAATCACTGTATTGGTGAGATGTTTGTGATGTCTTCCACGAACAGCCAAATCCTGGGCATTCCCATGCCCACAGGCCTCTGGACGTGGCGCTTCTCTATGGTTTCCAATCATCCTCTGATATGCCTGAGTTCTCCATTGGTCCTCTGCGGGCAGAGCTCTTCAGACAGGTATTTACCAGTTTGCAGAAGACTGAAAGGTTTCACAAGATGTAAAAACAATGGATTTATTTGTAGAGGAAAAAATAAAATTAGTTTCTCAATTTGAAAACCTGCTCAGCATATGCAAAGCAGCCACTCTATTAGTCCCTGTAGCTAATCATCCTTGGCAGACCTTGGGTTCTCAACAAGATGCTGATGAGAAGTTGCACATGTTCTTGACCATTCATGGAACACTGATCCAGCACTCCCAGTGAGGCTCTGTGGCCAGTCACGGATCACACAGGAGAAGTACATAGAATGTAAATACACTTCCTACTGTCTGTGGATTTCAAAGCAGTAAGTATTCATATCCTGGGATGGAATGAAGTGAAGAAGACAATGATCAAACTATGAAATGCAAAGGAGGGTGATGTGGGAACACAGTAGAAAGGTACCCTAACTCAAAAGTGGGTTTTAAAATCATGGCAGCCTATTAAAACTACAGCGGGCTCCTGATAACTATTAAAAAACAAGTCTGTTTAAACTCAAGCTGGTAGATAATTCTTAAAATTTATTTTTAAACAGAAATGAGGGTTTGCTAGCAGACTGGTGAGCTGAAAGGCATTTACTCAAAAACCACAGCCTGCATTCAGGGAGAGATGTGGCTCCCAGCTGCACATGGAGAAGGGGCTCTGCCTCCTGCCACTTGGGGTGGGCCAAAGGTAGACAAGTTCAGAAGAGAAAAAGAGACAAATAAAACCTGTGAATTCCAAAGAGAAAACAGATTTCCCTTGTAAACATTTTCCTTTAGGACTTCTAACATCTCTTAGAGGAAAGGATGACTCGAACAGCCCCGGATTTGCTTGCTGCTAGGTTTCAAATATCTTTCCCTGGACCAGAAAATAGATGGAACCGGTTCTGGCAGCCACATGCCAATGCCCTGAAAATGGTCCACAAGGGAGAAAAACTCAATTAGGAGCCCAATGAATTATCATCTCTACATTTCAGCAAATAAGACAGTGCAGTGAATCCAAAATTGGGTGCTGGTGGGTAACCATTAACATTCTGCTTTGATCTTATCTCTTTAATAAGAGGAAATGGTCTTATTTTTTTTCCTGAAGAAATCCACTTTCTGGTGATTCATTATATACTTATTTAAAGATGAGGAACTTGGGAAGGATTGATGAGTCTTGTATTTGTGATGAGGTTTGTGACAAAATGTGATTTGGATATGTGGAAAGGGTGAATACTGGTTTTAGGGCTTCACAAAGTGAGTTTCTTGTAGTTTCTCATCATTGATGTTATTTTTCCAATATTTATCCAAGTAAGTTCTGAGAAAAATGGGGCTAGGAGGCCATAAGACAGGGGTGTGGGGGAAGGTATAGAAATGGAGATAGTATGGTCACTCAGGAGACAAGGGGGCATCGGGATCGACCTCGGGATCAGCCTCGGAAGACAGAGGTTTCTACAGCTGAAGAAGAGAGGTGGAGCTAGACGATGCACGGTAATTGGGATGAGCCAGGTGCCCCGAGTGCAGGCCACCATCTGGGAAAGTAGCTCCCACTGGCTGCAGCTGACACTGATAACTGAGATGTGGGTTGCTAGCAAGCAAAGAAGGGGACACTAAATTGGGAAGTAGCCGGTACTCTGAGCCTAAAACCTCCTTTGTGGCTTTACCTTCTGCAAGCCACGCACTCCGAATCCGTAAAATGACAGCCTTGAGGAAGATTTCCATCACACTCCCTTTGTGTAGGTGCAGTGAATTCTAAGAATGAAAAGGATCGACCACATACCTGCTTTCATCCATTTCAGGGAGTAAATATGAAAACCTTAAAAGATGGCTTCAGTATACAACAAGCATCACTCCGAAAGCCTTTGGCTCTCTCTGCACACTGAAGAGTACTCCATTGCTTTCTTCCTGGCCCAGAACCTTCCCTCCATGTGAATTACAGAGTGTTGTAGAGTAGAAGCAGCACTGATCTAGAGGTTTTATACCTGAACTTTGCTGCTTCTCCTGATTCTTTAACCAGCCTTCACCCATTCCTACAGGACAGTGGCTGAGCCTTTCTGATCTTACCGAGTTGGTGTTATTAGGGTCTGGTCTAGTGCACATGGCTGCATTCGCCCAGGCTGATCCTGAGGGACACAGAGGGAGGGTTTCACCCCTTCTGTCTTTGGGGTATTCTCTGAAGGAGCTGAGGGCAATCAGGGCCTTTGGAGGACAGCTTTGGGTATGACCATGGTCGCAGCACTCTTGTCTGGCCCGGAGCACTGCTCTAAGGGATAGGGCTGGAGACAATGTGTTTGCTGAAGTAAGAAGCCCCTGGGAGAAGTCTGGGTGGAGCTGGCGATGTGCAGCTGTGTGTGGCAGAGGGGAGAGGTGTTTGCATTCTACTTCCAGGCTGATTATTTCTCGTTATAGAGTTCAGTCATGATGGGTGACCTCTGAGGAAAAACAGTAGGTCTTTTATCTTTTTAAAAAATTTATTTGATACAGGGTCTCACTACACAGTTCAGACTCCTAACTATCCTCTTGTCTCAGCCTCCCTTAAGGCTGGGATTACAGGTGTGCTCCACCACGCCTGGTTTAGGGGAAAGGGAGGCACAGCCTGCTGTAACAGGGATCAAACTCGGGTCCTTGTACTTGCCAGGCAGGCACTTAAATTGCCGAACTATCTCCCTAGCCAGGTCTTTGTTCTTTAGTTTGCTATTTGCCCTGTCAATTTTCTGTTTCAGTCATCAGCATCTACCACCACAGCTCCTTTATCCTGGAGGGAGACAAGATCTACTACATGCAACACAAGTGGGATTTCCTATTATTGTGACGATTTGGTCATAAACCTCAATCTAGTTTAATTTCAATGCCTCATATGTATCATTAGAATAGCATGCATGTTCTGCTCCTGTGTGCACATGTGCGCACGTACACACACACACACACACACACACACACACACACACACACAGAGTTGTCAATACCTTAGCTCTAAAGCCAGACAGGTGTCAGGGTTCTCTTTATCTCGGAAGCGACCACATTGTCCCAGTGTCCCCTTGCATGTGCTCCTCAGTGTCTTTCCATCTGTTCTGCCTATCAGGAGTGGGTTTCCACATATGCTAAGGGACTGTGCCCGAGGAAGTAGTGATATGTGATATGCAGGCTTTTTCCATCATAAATCAACCATGGCTGGGGCGATGAAATTCTATTTCGTAGTGTAAAATTAAGCCACCTTCGCTGTTCTCTCAAGAAAGAAAACAATAAACTTTTACTGTTCATTCTCCAATTACAAGAGTTTGGGAATCATCCTGAAAAATATTTGAAAAAGACATTTTTTTCCAGAGGCTAAATAGAATACACATGGGAGGCAAGGGACCTGTTGACGCTGCAGAGCCAGCAACATCATGGTAAATATATCTGACTCTTGACAATAACCAAAACAAGATCCACAGGCAGCCTGGACAACAGGAAAGAGATTTCAAAAGGAATTCTCCTCTGGATTTCTCCTTAGCACATTGGCGGCCAGCAGCACAGAGCGATGTGTTTGCCACTGAGCCACACCCCTAGCGCACAGCCCACTGTGCATGTGGCTGGAGATGTGGAGCACTGAGAATGCTGCAGCTCTCGTTAGTCTTAGAAAAGAACTATGCTTTGCTTGCTGATTCGCAAGCAAACAGATGAACCATAAACCTCAGTGCACTCCCTGTTGTTTGTTTCTTGGATAGCAATGATCCTGTCTCTGAAATTCAAGCAAAACACATGAACATTCAGGTTTCCACGTAGGAGAAGACTTGTCAGTGCCAGACACACACACACATCTCCATATTCATGCAGGCATATGCGCTCAAGAATGGCAGAGTCGGACAGATGGAGACAAGTGTTCAGAGTCTCGTTCCCGTGGACTCTTTGGTGGGTGAACTCAGTGATCAATGCTGTAGCTCTTGTATTAGTCGCTAAATGTATTATTTATATGTCATTTGAACTTTACTATAAAGTGTGCATGAACAACCCCATTTTTATAGGTTAGAAAAACAAGACTTAGCTAGTCTAATCGTTATGTCTTTCCTTCCAACTAGCAATCTGAAAACTCCTGTTGTGGTTTGTGTATACTTGTCCCCCTCAAAGCCTCATGCAGTCATTGAGGCGCAGTTCTACAGTTTGTGCTGAATTCATGACCAAGGCTGGGGTTATGGGTCTGAGTACTGCTGGGATTATGGGTGGGAGTGCTACGCCCAGCCTGGGCAGACAGCCTGAATGGAGCATAAGAGAGACAGATAGACAGGGGACTTGCTCTCTGTTGCCATTGTTGCTGTTACTCCTCCCTTTTGCTCTGGTCTTTGCCACCACCATGAAAGGTTGCTCTCTGCCATGTGCTGCTCTGCCTTGGAGCCAGCTGAGGATGGACTGAAGCCTCCAGTAACTGTGAGCTAAATAGACCTTTCCTTCCTTCATTTTGGGTGTCGGGGATCTGTCCCAGCAATGAGAGAAGAGTAACTGAGACAACCCCATACATGGCCATGGCCCAAGCTGGTATGAAAATGCATGTACGGGTTTTTACTGCTGCTGTGATGTGTGAAGGAGGAAGCCACTGCATTCTATACTGCTCATCATTCTCCAAAGCCTACATGGGAACTTGGAGCACAGCTTGACCAAAACCTCCCACGAGAAAGCCAAGAAAATTGCTTTTTATGTGAATCAATGGTAATGTTCAGTGAAGTAATTTTTTTGGATCTGGCATTTAAGGAATGCTAGTTACAGGAACAGCAGAGGAAAAGCCAAGGACTCTGACCCTCCCAGTGTCCTCAGAGATTAATTATGGTAGGGTTATTTTTAGTACACTTTCCCCTGGGACTGGATGCCCATTTTCATGTTTTATAAAGGGCATTTCTTTCATTTCATAAGTGCAGTTAGTGCTTCCTAATCAGATTGCCTTGGAAAGGTTAAATGAGTAAGTAGAACTGATAGATGGTCAAAATAGCTGAGGCCAGCAATTTGGCTGTTTGTGTGTACATACATCCCTGCATAAAGGCACCCCCACATCTCCATATCCATCTAATATCATTAATTTAGCACTCAGTTACAGTAAGAAAGCAGATGGCCTAGATCCGACTTCCTCTGTCTCTCTTTTTTGTCCCCCTGGTACCCCGAGCCAAACTCACGACCTCATGCTTGCCAGGCAGGTGCAGTGCTGCTGAGCTAAATATCCAGCCTGCAGCCAGGTAGTCTCAGTGCCCTTCTAGTTTGGAAAACTTCCTCAGTAGCACTTATGATCCCTGCGAGTGACCTCAAGGAGTTTCTGTAAGAAGCAGTGAGGGAGGGGCTGGGGAGGATAGCTCAGCAGGCTAAGTGCCTGCCTAGCAAGTGCAAGGACCCAAGTTCAATCCCCAGTTATACATGCCATGCCTGTCCCAGAACCCCAGACATGCTATGCTGGCCCTGAAATCGGGAGTTGTGGCCCACATCTATAATCCCAGCCCAGGGAGGCTGACACAGGAGGATCAATGCAAGTCCAGTCTGCTGTAGTGAGACCCTCTATCCAATAAATAAATAAATAGAAGCAATGAGTGAAATCATTGTGTACTAGGTGTGATATAACTTAGAAAACAGCAATATATACCTCCCATGTCACACTTGAGGGAGTTGTGTGTCAACATGGCTTCTCTCCACATAAACAGCAAGGACAGAACACACGTTTCTTGGTATTTTCGTGCTTAGGATGGGCAAGGATTCTGTGGATGTCAATGATGAAGCCGAGAAAGAAATTTAGCATACATTTCCCAGTGGACAGAATTCTGCCGCCCATCATCATCATTGGTGGAAAGAGAGGACGCAGGCGAAGGCTACAAGGCCCAAGAGTTGCTTTACTTGTGTAACAAGATGGGAAGTAAGCAAATGAGCTCTGAATTTTTATCTGTTATCTTCAGCGGCTGCCACCTTCCCAAAGGTCTAGTGAATATTAGGCTTCTGGTGAAAGGAAGAATAACGACCCCAAGACCCCTCGCAGGACAAGTTTTAAAACAAAAAGCCATGCAGAGAATGTGAAAGTCAGAGGTCAGAAAAAAAGTAAAGTGAATTATTTCTTTGGGGGCACAGTGGAAGCATTTTCTACACAGCAAAGTTTGCCTGGGATTTTTTTTGTTTGTTTGTTTGTTTTGTTTTTTTTCCATCTTCTTCCAATCTTCTATTTTTTTTTCATCCAAATTTTTTAACTGTTTATTTTTCTTTTTAAAAATTTTTGCGGCTTAGTATATCTCCAAATATAGCTCTTAGGGGTAACTTCAAAGAAGCTAGGGGGAGACCTTAAAGGGATTCCCCTCATTGCATCCTTCCTGTGGATCGACAGGACTGACCTTCAGGGCTTGTTTTAAAACGCAATGCTTTCACATGTCATGAAAGCCTTCTCTGTCTGGCCAGTCTTGGATCCACAGCAAAGTTAAGTCGGGTCACCGTGTGGGTTTCTCCTGTGAACTTGTCCAGGGTGGGAGGATTTTTCCTGTGCGTGGTCTGGCTGGGTGGCTGCCACCCATGCTGACCACTCTCGGCCTGCCCAAGTGCCCGAAGCCAAGCTGGCCTTTGCAAAATGCTTCCTAAGAAGTCATTTTCCAAGCAGAAGCAGACCTCTCAAAAATGTAAAACAAATCAAAGCAATGTCCACAGAATGGGGTCATGCTGTACCAAGGCATTGTTAGGCATACTGGAATGAACACCCCTCAACTTAATATAAGGGGATACTGAGACCCAGAAAAGGAGTTTTGTCAGAACCCCTTGGGAAGTATCAAGGCCCAGGACCCTCATTAGCCACTTCTGCCTTCCTCCAGGCCAAGGTCCTCCAGAGGCACCGTCTAAACTGCAGACATCTGGTAACCTGAAGTTTTACAACACCCAGCATGAACTGTTTCCCAATAATCAGATTTTTTTCTCTGAAAAGTTAACACTACAAAAAATTTGGGGTAACTTCAGAGATTTCACACCACTTCTGCAGATGTTTTAATATAGCAGAGAAATAAGCTAAATTAGAACAAACATGGTCCCCTTTCCTATGCATCAATGCAGCTCATTAAAATAATAATTTATGTTTGCCTCCGTCTATTTTTTGGCATTTTCCTAAAACTATAAAACTGAAATTCAGTTGGTCTGTTTCTCTGTTTTTATAGTTTACTTTTTATAAAATGGTTTTATAACAGATTTTTTAACACACTTATAATGCATAAATCTAAAACACATACTTTTAAAATAATCCTTCTCAAAAAAGCTTTGTCTTTCCTACAAATATTTTATTCCCAATAATAAATTATGTAAGCTCTTTCTAATGCCACTTTTAAAGCAAAATCCATACTGTTGGCTACAACAGTACAAGTTTATAATACTCGAGCGAACAGATGCCTGTGTAGGTTGCTGTTCGCTTGCGTGCCTGGCCCTCCATTCATTCACCCTTCCACTTGTCTTCTAAACTATTCGCATTTTCACTAAATCTTAATGAATCCCTTCCATCAGCCCCGTACAGTCCTAGTTATGAGTGAGTCACATGTGTAAAAAGTTAGGTAACGTTCTCACCTCATACAGTGCAATTCTACTGAATCTTCCTATCCTAGATTTTGTTATCAAATGACATTGTGTGATATTATATTAGTATAATATAAGATACTCCCTAAGGGCTATCAATGGTAGGTCACAAATATTTAATGGGTCGATTTTGCTTGTCAGTCACTATTTTAGAGGCACATTACTGAATAAGATGTTCTCTAGGGAGTTTATAATGAAGTTAACCCCCAAGCAATTTTGAGAGTACACTAGTAGCAAATTACTATCTAAAAATATCTCTTCTAATAACTGACCTACTTTACTACAGATTTATTTTTCTCATAGGAAGTACCAAATAACCTTCCCCACATGGTATTCCATATAATAAACAGCATAACTTAAAATTTGCTGATGCAACTACAGTGACTTCAGCTCCCTGGGAATGAGCCCAAAGACGTCTTGAAAGTGCTAGATTTCTAACTGCCTTAGGTACAGATAAACCCTGAAGGGGTGTGCCTTCAGGGAGCAGATCTAGCCAGAGGCTTGATGTCTTCCACTCAAAGGAGTTTTGATTTTCTAAAGTTAGGATAATTATGATAATACCTAGAAATATGAATATGAATATATATACACATATATAAATATAATGAGATAGAAGTTTCCTTCAGGAATTTTCTACAGAACAGTGTTTAACATGCCATTTTCAAAGAAATGCAGTTTGTTCAATAGCGCAACCATTGTCCATGAACTCTTGCATTAGAAAAGTCAGAGAATCTCTGAATCTGTGAAAATTTTGACTGCCTCCTCAGTCCAGGAGGTGTCAACAGTAATTAATCAGGTGCTTCAAGAAAACACTGAACACTGGTTATCAAAGGCTGGCATGCCTCAGCTCTCCAGGGTGTCATAATAAAAAAACAGACTGCTAAAGTTTCTCATGAAATAGATCTGAGACTAGAAAAGTAAAATCTAATTTATAACAATTTCCCAGGTGAGCTCATTGGTAATTATCCTGAGATGTCTGCTGTAGGGAACAGTGTGAGAATGACAAATTAAGAGGCCCCAGTCAATCATTATCCAGGTACTGGGGCTCAAGGGCTGACACAGGTTGAAGCTTTACTTTATAGAGATGACTAAAATCCAGCTAGCTATACAAACTATATTGGCTAATATTGGAAAGGGTAGTGCAAATCTATACATGAGAGGCAAAGAAACCAAATTCACCAATAGAGCTTGACTTGAAGTCTAAGGATTTAGCCTTCATCCCCCACTCTCCCTTCAAAATAGAGCAAGCCCAAGAACAAATTCCCTGTAGTGAATGTGGTTGGTATGTATATCTAAATTAAACCAATAAACCTAACTTTACCTTTTGGGGGGGTACAGAAACTGAACTCACAACCTTATACTTGCCAGGCAGACACTGTACCACTGAGCTGTATCCAGGCCTTGATAAACTTAATTGAAAATATATATATATTTGTCCAGGTACACTCAATGATCTTGGGTTTAATGAATCAGTGATTGATATATTATAAAGCCACCACAATAGTGAATTCAAACTATTATCAAGCTATACACTTTGAACCTGATTCACTTCAAAATGGACTAAAACATCTCTATAGCTCATTAGAAAAACTATTAAAAGTGGACCAAAGCGCCTGCTCAGGCAAAGCACAGAGGCTGGGTTCAATCCTTTGATTGCCAAGCTGGCCCAGCCTTGGGGCATGTTGAGAGGGTGACTGAGACAGGGCATGGTGGCCAACACCTGTAATCCCAGCTCTTGGGAGGCTGAACACAGGCAGATCACTATGAGTCCAATCAACTTGGTGAGACCCTGTACTAAAATACAAAAAGAAAGAAAAAGATAGAAAGAAAGAAAGAAAGAAAGAAAGAAAGAAAGAAAGAAAGAAAGAAAAGAAAGAAAGACTATTATCAGCAATTCATGACTTTGAATTTATAGAACATTGCTAAGCCACAAAATAACAGACAATTGTTCTTCTAGTAATGGAAGGTAACTTAGAGCTGCTAACTTCATGTGACTTGACTTTACTTGCATTAGTCATTACTTCTTAAAGTTCTGGAAGGCCTTTTCATTTCAGGTACGGAGGGCTTCTTAGCTAGTTTAAGAAGCTTGCAGCATTTCATTTTATCATATTCAAGAGGATTTTATTTCAATGTTTACATGATGTACAAGAATTGAATGAATTCCTTTCTTGCTCTTAGCCTTCTTATCAAGAAATGGGATTCCAGGGCATTCTTACCATATCTTCTTTATTTATTATTTCAGGGTTAAGCAGAAATAAAAAAGTGCTTGAAAATATGATGAGGCATATTATTTGGTCTACCCCTTTTGGAGAAGGATTTTTTTTTTTTTTTTTTTTTTTTCTTCAGCTGCCTTAACAGTGGATGTGGTGTGGCTTGTGGAACTGGAGATCGAACCTCGGTCCCCACAGACTGACTGCCTTTGCCCAAGGGCATTTTAAACAACTGGGCTAACCAGCCTGCCCCCTGATCTATCCCTTTTGTATCAGCTTTTGAATCAGTACAATGCATAGCATTAGTCAGAGCTCAATGGTATGTGAAACTACTGGGCATATTCAACCCCCGACCTGCTCCCCCATTTATGCTGAGGGAGCATGAATTGTCTTCAGCTGTATATAAAACACATAATACAGTTAATGCATACATGCAACAAACCTCTCCTTTTTATATTTTATGAACATCTTTAAAAATAAGGCAAAAAGTGGACGAATCGCAGGTGGCACACTGTCCAATAAGCTACTATATAAGCTTCATGCTACTTTCAAACGCGAATGCTTTTACACAGCAAGCACTGTGTAGAGGGATTGGTAAGCATTCACTTAAGCCACATAAGAATCTTCACAGAGCAGGCATTAGTGCCACTCTCATTTGTATATGAAAAAACTAAGGAACTGCAAAGTAAAACTTCTCTAGGTTGACAGGGCTAGAAATTACACAAGGCAAATCTAGGCAGTCTAGCTCTGACAACTGTGATCTTTAGTCATGCTGCCTACTAAATTCCATCATTTATCTTTTTTTTTTGCAATGGAATTTACCTATTTATTATCTTTTTTTAACAGTTACATATTTTTATACAGAAATTTACAAATCTCACCATATACAGCCTTGTAGCAGCACAGTCCTGTGAAAATTTTTTTTCTTGTCTCTTGTTTTCATTTACTTTTTTAAAACAAACATTTACTTAAGAGACAATATGGCAATAATTGGTATGTCATGACAGGCAGTACGTATTTACAAGACCAGAAGGACAGGCATTCCAAGCATGACCCTTCTATTACACATTGCTCGCTTCAGTGCAGTTGCTTAGCTCACAGGTATCATGAAAGCCTTGCTCCTTCTTGTCACAGTCCTTATCTGGAAGACACAGGACAAACACACAACCAACCAACTTCCTGTGCTACTTATCTTGATCAATGCAATTTAATGACTGTTTTTCTGTAATCTCCTCCCTGTTCTTTTTTACAGCTACTAAACCAGACCTCTCACATGACACTTTGGGAGCATGCATCTTTTTTTTTTTCAAAATTTTATTGATAAACAGATAACAATGAGACAGTTTCAAATCAAATCAGAAGTACAGTTTCAACAAATAACACACTGCATATATACTTCTTAGTGGTTAATTGCTGTACAAGATGCGGACTTGAGATCCTATTTACAAACACCATTAGAACAAATCCCTCTATT
>NW_004524704.1:5039772-5041682 GCF_000260255.1 Octodon degus
CCAGATAGAACGTCAATAGTTAACCCATACAAGTGCTACACTTATTTTTCACTAAAATAAGATAAAAGAACTCTCTAGTTAGATATTGCTGATACATAGTGAAACTTAAGTGAGTAAGGACTCATATGCTTTTAGCTTTCATTCGTCGTTCCCTAGTCAGGATCTCCTTGGCTGCTTGTCTCACCCAGGGCTGGGCCATGCATCTTGCAAACAGGGGGTTCTTTGTGCTGTCTGAGCATTTCCTTCCGATCTTCCACCAGGACTAGCGCTTGAAGACCAGGTTGCCACCACCTTCTCTGCACACACTCTGCTTTCCTCTAAGGTGGTTTTCTATGTGTCCCTGTCATCTTGTGTGCTTTTTCCACACATTTCCAGTAGAACAAATTCTCCATCTCCACAATATATGGAATTCAAATTCCTCAGTACCATGCCCAATAAAAGACAAACAAAAGTTACCCTTATTCTTACAGAGATAATTACTATACTACCAAGAGAAGTAATAAAGCCATTCTCAAATAGGTCGTGATTTTGGATTAAATTCTAATCCTGGACACCTCAAACAAAACACAGGCAACCATTTCCCAAGCGAGTCCTTACACCACCAGAGTACACGCAGGCTGAAGGAGCTGGTGGAATGTCAAGATGGGGAAGGACAGGCTTCTCCGCCATTTCTGGAGACTGAAAGTTCTCTCTCTTCTTCTCAGTTGACATCCATTTAGAGTGGGAATTCTTTGCAAGCTATTTCTACAACACAGAGAATCTCTCACTGAGGCATCCAGATGAGAGGCCACAGCTCATACCAAAGGCCTTTGGGCTACATCCCATATCTTCACTTTGTAGGACAGTCCAGACAGGATATGACATTCAATGCATGCCGTCAGAATTAATCAAAATAAAGTGGTTCTTAGACTAAAGAGAGAAAAGGTGCATTCTATCATGACTTACTATTATTTTAATTTTTGTTTGGATTTCCTATGAGTTTCCACAAAAACAAAAGTCTATTGGTTAAAAGCCCAAGCTGAGAGAAGAAAGAGATGAGGTGGCTGGAGCTGGACTAAGCAAGCCTAGGGAGGAAAGTCTGAAGGAAGCCAAGGAGAAACTTCCAGAAGCTCCCAGGAGGTAGAGCGAGAAAGCCTGAAACTACCAATAACTCACAAAGTTGTTTACAAACCTCTTAAAATTTCTCAGGGCCAGCCAGTTCTCAGAGGACTACAGTGCCTGCTAAGGCAGAGCGCAGGGGACAGGGCTTGATCCCCAGCCTGCTGGCCTTGCCCTCCTGGGCATGCTTAAGGGGCGATTGAGAATGAGTGTGGTGGCATGCCCTGTAATCCCAGCTCTTGGGAGGCTGTAAACAGGAGAATCACTACAAATCCAGTTTATATAATGAGACGCTATAGACCCTATAGACCCTGTACTAAATACCTAATAATAATAATAATAATAATAATAATAATAATAATAAACAAAAATTTCTCTTTGTTTAATTTAATTATTCCTTAAAATGTATGAGTAGTGGTAGGCAATATTTACTGAATGTCTATTGTATGTGTGACATCTTGCAGATACCTCATATACATGGTTTTGGTTCCTGCCTAAAGACAGGGATAGATGCTCATGACTGCAACAGCTGAAGCCACTTACTTAATTCTACACAATGTCTGTAAGTCAAGCATATAGCTCTCATTTAATATCAGCCTCCTGTTCAAGATTACAAAGATGATTTAGTGTCATACGAATCGATTGTTTTCCTATAACTTGCGTTTTTCAACATGCATGTTCTTAAGGAACCCATGTGAAAATCCCATTTGAAAAGAACTGAATATTCACACAGCAAGCAGTGCTGAATCCAATACAACTGAAAATTTTCAGAAATGTCAATAAGAAATTGGAGGGGTCAGGGAGGTGGCTCA
>NW_004524704.1:5042767-5074703 GCF_000260255.1 Octodon degus
GCAATAAAGAAATCTATACACAGATCTTAGAGTACAGATATACTTCATATAGAAAAAATGAGGTAATGTCAATCAATGAAAATAATATATAAAATCAATACATTACTTATAAAATTTGTTTCACCACTTGGAAAACAGCATTTTTCTCTCAGTGTGATAGTATAGTATGAAGTTGTGCTAAGAATATGCAGTACAAACCTCGGTTAGTGTTTTTCTTCAAAATTAATACACACATATAATCTCTTAAAATAATGAAATACATGAGGGCATTTCTGTGCTTATCTAAGAATGAATTTCCTAAACTGAGTTGTGATAGAAAACACCACAATTAAAATAAATGACTAAATGTCCTAAAATAATCAAACTATAAAAGAAATAGACTAAAATATATGTGTACGTATCTCAGTTCTGGATAAGAAAACATCTTATATTTAAAAGTAAAGGAGAGCCAGCGGGATAGCTCAGTGCACTAAGCACCTGCTTAGGTAAGCGCAGGGACCGGGTTTGATCCCTGGCATCACATGCTGCACTGGTTCTTTCCCCAGGTGCACTGAGCCAGCCACCGAGTCCAGGCGTGGTGGTGCAGCCTGTAATCCCAGCGCTGGGGAGGCTGAAAGCAGGAGGATCACTAGGACTCCAAGCTGCATAGTGAGACCTTATACCAACCAAATACATTAATAATAATAATAATAATAAAATAAATAGATAAAAGTAAAGGAAAACATCACAAGAAAAGTCAATCTGAATGTGTACGAACTGAAGGAAAAATAAAACCAAAATAAACACATATGTATTAAAGGATATAATCATACTACAAAATACCCTTTTAAAGTAACTTGTATTGATATCTTAATGGAGATCTTTATAGTGCTAGGGAATTTTATTTTGAAAATGCATTGGACAGACTTCAAGAAATCCACCAGTAACAGGACAGAAAGTGACATGCACCTAGAATCCTATTTCTCTTAATGTTATGAATTTCCGCACATTGTTTCTGTTTATTATTCAAAGATTTCCCTTCATCTACCCAATACATTCTCAAAATACTAAAAAATAAGGTACCATAGGACTAAAGAGAAAAAAGAAAAGCATAATACAAATTTTTAATATTATCAACAAATATACACTATAGAGCTTTTCTTTCTTTCTTTCTTTTTTTTTTTTTTTTTAAGTACAGGGTCTACAGGATCTCACTATGTAGATCAGACTTGTAGTGACTCTCCTATTTTCAGCCTCCCAAGCACTGGGATTACAGGCGTGCACCACCAAGCTCAGTCTCTTTTATTTTTGTTGTTGTTATTAATTTTATTGAGAAACAAACCGCAATTAGACACTTTCAAAAGCAATTAGTAGGACAGTTTCAATAATTAATACATTGCATACTGTTGTCTTTGTAGTGGTTATTCATAGTACAAGATGCAGACATGATATCCTGTCCAAACACTATTAGTACAAATCTTTCTTCTTATTGAATTAAGAGAAAGTAGCTGTATATCTATCTGTATACATACAGATACAAAATGTTCCTTCATTTGTATCCCTTTTTTCTGTTTAGTTTTGTCAGAGGTGGGTATTTCATTGCCATTTAAATATTGTAGGTGCACGAATTCAGCAAAATAATCCAATATAGTCCAGCAGTCCATAACAGCAGTGAGTTATCCGTAGGACTGGCAATGTCAGAAGTTGTTGACTTGAGCCTTTTACAGCTCAGCATATTACTGATGGTTAAGGAAATGATCCTGAGAATCTTCAGCAGGTTTTTGAAAATAGCAGTTAATTGGTAGGATTCTCACCCTGACTAACTATATATGCTGATACCTGTGAACTAAGAAACTGCACTGAAGATAGCAATGTGCAATACTAGGGTCATGCTTGGAATGCCTGTCATTCTGGTCTTTTCAATACATATTGCTTGTCATGTCATACCAATTATCACCATACAGTCTCTCACATAAATGCTTGTTTAAAAAAAAAAGGGTAATAAATGAAAACAAGGGAGAAGAAAAAGTAATTCATAGGACTGTCCTGCTACAATGCTGTATATAGTTAGATTTCTGAATTTCTGTGTAAAAATATGTAATTGTTTATTCCCATTTTTTAAACTTTTTTATTTTTAAAATTTTTTCTTCACATTCTGCAGGGATTTAAAGTTTAACATATCAATACTTGATGGAAAATACCTGTTCCACGTTATGTTGAAGATATTTGATATTCAGACAGAGAGGCCACGCTCATTCTCAATGGCCAGCTCAGTGCGCCCTGGGTATGGGGCCAGCACGGTACACTAGGGATCGAAATGCTGGCCACTGCACTCTGCTTAAGCAGGTGCTTTAATCCACTGAGCTATCTGGCCTGCCCTTTACAGAGCTTTTCTTGGGGGTAAAAAAAAAACTAGCTCAATTACACTAGATATCAAAAATTTTACCTGCCATGCAGGTCCTGACCCTGGGGCACAGTGAGATAGCAATTGAGAATGGGTGTGGTGGTGTGTGCCTTGTAATCCCAGCTCTTGGGAGGCTGTAAACATGAGAATCACTGAGTCTGATCTAGTAGTAAGACCCTGAATACCCTGTAGATCCTTCCCTAAAATTTAAAAAAAAAAAAAAAAATTATAAACTTCAATTGTACATGAATGCATACAGGTTATGTGCTCATATGGGCTGTGTTTCATAAAAACAAAACAAAAAAAAAAAACAAGCAGCCACTATTACTTCTAAGCAGAAAATAATGTGCTTTTTCTTTCTTTTTTTTTTTTTTCAGAACCAGAGATTCAACTCAGGCAAGCCCTTATTCTACTAAGCCATCTCCCCAGCCCTGTGTTTTTATATATAAAGAGAAAAGAGAGTTGTGAGATGTTGGAAGAAGAACTTCCAACATCTAGAATGCTATTTTTCAAAATAAAAGAACATTAATTTTTTTTAAATGAAAAATGTACTAATTTAAATTAGTGCTCTTACTTATATACAGGGTATAAAGTCTTCCAAGAACAGCACTATCATATTTGTGTGTCAAGCAGAAGGATTATATGGAAAGGTACTTAATTGAGCAAATCAAATGCTAAAGTAAAATACTGTCAGTTATTAAAAATATAGGAACATTTTAATGATTTTTTAAAAATTCCATTTCTTCAGGTAAGAAGGCATCTACATTACATCTCAGAGCTGCTTAATGGGATTGGAAGAGAATTTAGATATCGTATGTCCACAGGCTGGTGCGTATCACTTCCCACATTTCTCCTTTCCATCCTGTGCTTTGCTTTACTTGCTCTGCCCTGCTCTGTACTTCCAGCTGTTAAAAACCGCTCAGTGGATTCCACTAAGAGGCTGACGATTTTCTACGTTCCTTTCCTAAATCAGTATGTGAGGATTTCAGTTCTACAAATATCTAAGATTTAGCCGAATGAAATTTAGAGTAAAAATTCAGTGTTAAAATAACAGGACAAAAAAAAAAAGAGGAGACAAGAAAGAAGGGGAAAAGTAGGAGCAAAAGTGTGGGCAAGCAGGCTGCCTCAGTGCCCGGAGCAAGCCTCACGCTGACCTAGAAGGACAGAAGCATCTCGGGTACACTCGGAGCCTCGGGTGGGGCAGATGAGACTTCACCACACTAGCATCTCCTCTCCTAAATACTGTTTACAATTCAAACTGTCAACAGAAGACCAGGGGCAGTGCTTTCTCTTTCCCTGTGGGTATGATGTAACTGAGCATAATAATGTGTTTTCCTTTTTAAAACGATCAGAATAAAACTCCTTATTAAAACTTGTGTATTCACCAATTAGAAATGCAGGCAGAGGACTGTGTGAGAGAAAAATAGTATCAGTGTGAAACTGGGTAATGCCCGACAATAACTCATCTGCTATTTTAAAACTGTCTTACCTCTTCTGATTGTGAAGAGAAACATTTGACTGTTGTATTTGTTTGTTAAACTGGTTCTTTCAGGATTCACCATTTCTCTGCCTGCTCATCATCCATCCTGTCTTGTTCTGGGATTAACATTCCCACTTTTATCTGAAGGCCATTTCTTCCTCAGTCCTTTCAGTCTTTGCAATTTTTTTTTTGTTTTTGTTTTTGTTTTTGTTTTTGTTTTGTTTTGTTTTGTTTTAGGGAAGGGACTACAAGGTGTTCAAGGTCTCACTACTAGATCGGACTTGTAGTGATCCGCCTGTTTACAGCCTCCCAAGAGCTGGGATGACAGGGGTGTGCCACCACACCCCATCTCAATTGCTATCTCAGTGCACCCCAGGTGCAGGGCCAGAACTGCAGGCCCTGGGATTGAACCCCTGGCGCCTGAGCCTGCTTGCAAGCACGTTAATCCACTGAGCTATTTGGCCAGCCCTAGTCCTTGTAATTTGGATATGACTGACCCTATAAGCTGGGATCAAACATTCCCAAGGAAGGAAGGCTGTTACCAAGTTAGCTCACCCTGACTTTCTTGCCTCTTCATTTCCCGTGTCTTAGGCTATTTAGTGAGGCTAGAGAGGCACAGCGCCCCTGAAGTCCCCTATGGTTTAATTTTCCAACCAGAAATACATTATCACTCAATGACTCCTCAATATTTTTTATTCTTACAGTCAAATTTTTAACATACAGATTTACATATAATGGCTCCTTACACAGCACAGGAGCTAATGTTGTCCCTTTTGTAAATATGTTTATTTGTCTAAACCTTTTCTACAACGCCAACCTCATGTTACAAAATACTTTCCAAAGTGATGTTAAAGACAATATAGCGCCCTAAAATTATATTCTAGTATTTAATGTGATATCCTAACACAGCAAGATAAGTCACAATATGATGAAAAAGAATCTAAATATTTGCACAAATTAATCCTAAGTAAAAAGAAGATTAAAGAAAGAGCTCAAATAGCTAATGATGTACCAATAATAGTGTTTCATAAACTCAAACAAAATCAGATTAACTAACGTTGATGACACGGGAGCAAGTGACAACTGGACTCATGTTGTTGGGAGGAAGCGGTCCTCCTAGGCATAGTAAGTGCAGCCCTTTGTCAGAACTTCAGTCACACACTTGATTTCATGAAGATCACAAGAACAGAGAAATTTCTAGAGACTGCACAGTTCAGATATAAGTTAAAAATAATGATATGTCCTCCATATGAATCTAATCATCTATATAAAATATCTGAAATCAGGAAGAAGCTAGATTCAACAGTTTTATGCTGTTTGAGTCCATTTATGGACTTCTGCTTTGGCAAAGCTAGGAAAAAAAAAAAAAGGAACAGGTCAGTACCTGTCAGGGATTCAAGAGGAAAGAACAGCTGATTTTGAAGGGTATTGTGAGGGAATTCGTTTACACTGATGAAACTGCTCTCTTAGTGTCTGTGTGGTTATTACATGATGTTTGCATTTGTCCAAAGGAAGAGAACTGTACAACAAAAGTCATATTCAATGGCTGTAAATTTAAAACAAATAAAATTTAAGCACTTGAAAGCATCTAGACAAATGACTGCTCTTCACTGTTTTTAGTTTGCTTCTTTGGCAATTAGCCACACTTGGTAAAATGAAGACTTTGAATCAGAAAACAAGCATTTTAACTTTCACTCCCACATTGCTGTATTATTTTAGGGGAAACATTTGAACATCTTTATTTACTATATATCAAATGCATATGAGGATACTTGCCGCCCAAGCCAGCACATTGGATTTAGCAATTTACTCAAGTCCACATGAGTTCTATTAAAATGTTATAAGGATATAAAGCTCATTAAAGAGATACTTAAAAGTTTAAAATCCTTAAAGATTAAAGTGCCCTACTACTGCAAGAACATTTTCTGTTTTGAAAGCTTCACTAGATGTCTGAAGACTTTTTTCTTTCTCCTTCAATCCTCTCTCTTTGTCTCTGTCTCTTGTCTTCCTCTCTCTCTCCCCATCTCTTGCTCTGAATTGAATCCAGGCGCACCTACAACTGAGCTACTTTCCAGCTTGTGTTTTCTTGTTTTCCTTTCTTTTCTTTTTTAAGTCTCTTTCTTTCTTTCCTTCTTCCTTTTCCCCCTTCCCTTCCCCTTCCCTCCTCTCCCCTGGCCTCCCTTCCTTTGCTTTCCTTCCCTTTCCTCTTTCACCCTTCTCTTCCTTTCTGTTTTGACACAGGAGCTTGTTACATTGCGCAGGAGGGACTTGACCTCAGACAGGCACCACCGTGGCTGACTTTTGCCATGATATCTATAGAAATTCTCTGTCACTTTCGCAATTCTATTGATGTTATGACTATGTCCTTTGCCTTTATTTGCCTTAAAGGACAGAAAGCTGGGAGTGTTGCACTATGTTAGCAGGAAGCTGTTGCCATTTAAAACTAAGCAAAAGAGCCTAGAACCATCTGTGGAATTTGAAAGATCCTGGAGGACCTAAAGGAAACTCTGAACTCAAGCTCTGATATCTTACTGGACTTTCCCCTTAACATGTGCCAGTAATTAACAAAGAGAATTAGAAAGCGGACAGGGAACAAGAAGCACAAGCAGGCTCCGCCCTGAACTATCAAACAGGCTAACTCAAATGAGGCGCAGCAAGCTGCAGTGAAAACTCCTCGCAAGTTGTTTCTCCGTGGGATCCCCACTCCCTGACACTCGCTTTGCTCCCTTGCAGAGCACTGCTTCTACCTCCACAGGGTTCAGCTTTCCCACTTTTGCAAATTCAGAGTAAAATTTTTTCCCTGAGTCCAACTGGCAGCACCACCTCCTTGCTGCTTCCATTGTTCTGCAAAATTAAGGTGCAATTTCTGACTTTCAACCACAGAAGTCTCCTTTTCTTACAAAGTTTTTCCTAAATTTTTATTGAGAAATATTTTCTTAATTAATGGTGCATCCCACGTATTTATGTCTTCAAACAATTAATTCATACTTAATAGGGATACATGTAAACGAATAGGGATACTATCTAGGGATACTATAAACAAAATAGTGATGAAATTCCATCATAGGGAAGCCCAAGTAACTGATCAATTTATTGTTCACCTTGGAGTTCTTTTCCAATGACTATTCCCTAATGATTTATAATATTTAAGTTCATGTCAGAATTGACAAGCTAAATCCCTCAGATATAATTATTTCACACTTAACATAATCTTAGAAAATCATTCTGATTACAGTAAATACTTTTTAAGTGGATAAATTTGAATGTTAAAGAGATTATGACTAGTTTAAGGTTTCATAATGGTGAAGCATGAAATTTAATTGTTAATCTTATTTCAAATCACATTAATTCTCTTTCTGTTTTATCTTCAGTCTGACATTCAGGTTACCTTTGGCTTAGTACAAAGAATGCAAAATCAGTGTCTCCACGGTCCCTCTGCAGACTCTGTCCCAGGGCAGGGACACCCTCTGTGGGGTCGCAAATCCTGGCCTCACATGGCCCTCCCTGAGGCAGCGCTGGCAGCAGCCATGAACCACAGATCCTCACACGGCTTCGTTCAGTAGCGGAGGCCTCTGAAGACACGACAGAGCTCAACAGTCATTCTTTAAGAAACTAAGTCGGAGCAATTAACCACTAAGAAGAATATATGCAGTGTATTATTTGTTGAAAAATAAAAAAAAATAAATAAATAAATAAATAAATAAAAAAAAGAAACTAAGTCGGCGACACTGGCAGGATATGAATGTATTAATTAATAATGAAATAAAATGTGTGCTATCAAAGTGTCATGTATGGACAGAACTACAGTCCCAAACAACTGTACTAACTTGAACACGTATGACTCCTGTATGATTTATTACGGCAATAAACGGCCCATCTTATGTGACTCTGAAGAGTGACTGAATTAGATTGAGAGCCTGTGTTATATATAAAAACAGCCTGTAAGTAATTTCTCTGAGAATGCAAAACTGCAAAGAAGAGAACTAAGCTATAATTTAGGCCTTTTAACCCAATTTGAGGACCTGGTTTCTAAACCATGCTTGCTTTTGCTAAAAGTAATGACAATTTAAAACAACGTCTACATTAATAATTTTAATATCTAGTATGAGCTTTAGATTCCTCCAAGAAAGATACTTACATAAACACCTTTTTCTACGCAATTTCATGATTTGCATATATTATCTAAGCCTCAATAACAATAGGAGCCCCAGAGAACTGCTACTCTAGATAGAGTCAGAAGAAAAAAAAACATGTTATAATTTTAGTACATGTATATATTTAGGAATTATCTATTGATTCCTCCTTAGACTCAATAGTACAATGTCCTACACATGTGTACTCAATTTCTGTGATGTCTTTCCTATAGTGATGGGGTGTGTGTGTGTTGGTGATTGAATTCTGGTCTCCTACATGTTTGGAGAATTCTCTTCTCTGAACCATTCGCTCAGTTCAAGCATGCTTTTAAAGATTATTTTGAATTACTGACATATGTTAATAATTTAAAATATGAAAAAAAGAATTTAAAGTATGAATTTTGATTGCATGGTAATGTATTTTGTAAAAATCAATTTATGAGCAATCTGACTATGGAGACTATGTCCATTTATTGTCTATCCTTTAATGTCATATATGCACTCAATGTTTATTCAATATAATTACAATGTTTCAAAAATAATTTCATAGGGCTGGCAACATAGCTCATCAGACTAAGCACCTTCTTAGGCAAGAGCAGGGACCGGGGTTCGAGCCCTGGCACCACATGCTCTGCCAGGCCTGCCCCCGGGCATGCTGAGCTGGCCACTGAGACCAGGTGTGGTGGCGCATGCCTGTAATCCGAGCACTGGGGAGGCTGAGACACAAGGATCACTGTAAGTCTGAGCTGTGTAGTGAGACCCTGTAACAAACAAAACAAAACAAAAAGGGAAAGAAAAGCATTTTAATTTTTTTCCTATAGCAAAGTAATCACCATCACGTGGGTTTAAATAATATTATCTAAAAGTTATTCTCACCATTTATTTTCATAACAAAACCATTTCCCAGTCAGTATACATTTATATTTCTCTAATCTTCAAGATATAATAACAAGCTAGTTCATGCTGTTAATACAAATTATATTTTTAGCAAAGAATAAAAATAAAGCAATTACAAGTTGGTATGGTGATAAAGCAAAATCCAAAAGAAAAATCATAAAAACAAAAAAACCTTAGTTGACTTCCACTCAAACTGTTCACAAAATTTTTCTTTACTTTGCCTGACCAAGAACACGTCTAGTTTGGCCACAAACGAGGAGCCCTTCCTGGCCTTCAGCTTCATGAGGCTAGGGATTGAACAGCCTCATGAAGTGTACACACTCCCCCGGCACAGGGGCGGCTGAGGTCCCCTCGGGCCACCTGACCATCCGCTCTTCCTCCAAACATTTAGCTCTACACTAAGTACCCAAAGAACCTCAATAGAACCCCATCTCTGAAAAATCTAAACAAAAAAAGGGGATATAAATCAAGGACCATTTTGTATCTGTGTATACAAAATAGGATAAATATACAGCTTTCTCTTGATTCAATGAGATGAAAGATTTGTACTAATAGTGTTTGGGCAGGATATCATGTCTGCATCTTGTACTAGGAATAGCTACTACGAATACAACAATATGCAATGTATTAATTATTGTAACTGTCCTACTAACCTGTTTTGAAATTCTTTCTTTGCTATTTGTTTCTCAATAAAATTAATAATAATAACCCCCTCATGTTTGCTCCTAGTCAAAAACTCAGATTTGAACTAACTACAGACAAAGACTGGGAAAAACACAAGCAGGGGTACCAAAAGGGAAAAGACCATGTAAAAGAAAAGCTGAATTTTCTGTTCACATAGTCTGCTAAAACTCCAGGGAAGAAGCAGAAATAGAAACTGGCATCATAACTTAAAGAAAGTTGTTCCTCTAGGATGTGTTAACCACTGAAACCCAAGATGGAAAGGACTCCATAGGCCATTTATTTCTTTCTCAAGACAAGCCAGAAATATACCTTATAGTTTCCTTCCTAAAATGTTGAGCATTTATCATACCCCGAGTGGAACCATATGCCCTAATAATTCACGTTTTATGGGCAAAAGAGGTTAAAAGTTTTAAAGAATAAACTGGACTTGATGTGTTTCAATGGACTTGGCACTGCAAACATGCTTGTTTTAAAAGTGTGTGTTGTAAAGGAGGAAATCTGGGGTGGTATGTGGTGTGGGGGAGTTCCCCACCAACAACGAGACCCACAGAACACCTCAAGCAACGTTACCAACCTTCGTTAAGAGTCAACACAAAGTTAAATGAAAGCACATACTCAGTTTTAATGTGGGATTGTGTACACTGTCACACTGCTTTATAGCTCCTAAGAGCTAATTTAGCTATCTGTACTATAACCTCAGGAGATAAAGTGCAATATATCACCTTACAGATGAAGAAACAGACCTCAAAGACTCCAAACTACTAGCCAAACTTCTTACATAGTTTTAGTGCCAAATCATCAGATTATTCATTCATTTTTCAGGTATTTGTGAGGGATGTAGTATATCCTGAAGAACTATATTGGGAAACAGATAGGAAAGCAGGAAGCAGTCTTTGCCTTCCAGGAGTTCCAGGTCCACTAAGAAGCATGAGAGAAACACACACAAAAATCTAAGGTTATAGACTACAATACCACAAAACCCACAGAGGGCTTCCAGAATGACAGAGGGAGTCAGAAGCAAGAATCAGTACAGGGGGGCTGGTTTTCTGTGTAGATTATGAAGCCTGCAAGGGAGGAAATTGGGATTATTTATTCTTGTGTCCACACATAGCTTAGAAGACTCCGTAGGTGTTCAACAAATGTTGCTTAAGAGGAACAAATATACATGAGTGAGAGCAGTGTTCCTTTCTTTATGTGATACTTATTCCAAAAATAATTACTGTAACTTCAGAATGAAAAACAAAATGAAAACTTCCTTGACTACAGAGAAATAAAAATACTGTGGATGGCTTTCTTAGTAACTGTAAAGGGATGTTTAACCTTGTAATTTTTTTCCATGTAAGGATACAGTGTATGTGTATCCTAATGTTCACAGCATCAGGTCCTTAGAGCTTTGGTGTGTGCTTTATGATCTTACACGTAGGAGGCCACAACTGCCCATTTGAAGGATTCCAGGAGGATTTTTCAGGATCTGGGATAGAGATATTTGCAAAGCTCCGCCGGACATTAAAGTAGTTTTCATTGGGTCCGTAAACCACTGTGATACTCCTGTAGGCTACAGTTCAAGTGTACA
The DNA here is from genome assembly GCF_000260255.1 of Octodon degus. Taxonomy (NCBI): domain Eukaryota; kingdom Metazoa; phylum Chordata; class Mammalia; order Rodentia; family Octodontidae; genus Octodon; species Octodon degus. The sequence goes on from NW_004524704.1 coordinate 5,053,918, forward strand.
CACACAGCAGCTTGCCTGAGGCTCATAAACGAGAATGCCAGCAAGTGAAGATGGATCTGCCCCCTGCAGAATGGATTTGGAACATCGGTGTATTCCATCAAAGTCAATATACAAGTGCACGGTCATTCAGCAGGCCCTAAAATCGGATCTGACGGGTTACCTAAGGACACCAAGGATGTCACTAAGGACAACTTCATTCTCATCGCCTGTGAAGGCAAAACACTCATCTCCATGACTAGGGCTGCACCCGGTGCTGTCTGACCAGAGGTGGTGATGGTCTCCTCTGATGCACGCACACAGCATGGACTCTTGGCCTCACACGAGGAGACATTGGCTTAACACACATGACATCATTGTCTATGACAGCTACTCAACTTTCTTTCTTTTCTTTTATTTGGCAGAACCGGGGATTGAACTCAAGCCCTTGCACTTGCCAGGGGAGCACTTATTCCACTGAGCCATCTCCCCGGCCCCTTCAACTTTCAAATATAGCTGCTACATTTCAGGCTTATACTCTATGTAAAAGCTGAGCTAGTCGACATGTAATATATTCCACAAATATTTAATGAACATCTCCTCCAGTGCTGGTACATATGAGGTATAAATTAAGTGCCACACAGTAGAGGGCATGATCACTAGGCAAGCACTTAAGTCTGTGTTCAACACAAGTGCTGTGTTTATTGTTTTCGTATCCTGTTTCCTACAGGACTACAAAGAGCAATTTTCACATAGCTGGCAGAAGGAAAGAGAAGAAGTCTTTAATGCCTACTCAGCACAGTGCTTCAAATCTCAGTCCAGTAAGCAGGCCTGAGAGGCTACAGCTGGCTTCTGCACTGGGAAGTTAGAGTATGCAAACTAGCCCTTCAGTCAGGGTCTGCTTAAATGTTTCCATTTGATTTGTAAACTCTTAAAGGCAGTACTAATTACTCTGCAACCTAAAAGAACCCAAAGACTTAGGGCAATAGCTGAACATCTGCTCTGATCATTGTTGATCCTTAATTAACATGTTAAAATTCTAAATTAAATAATTTCTCCCAATTGATTCTTAGATGGCTTTATACAGTAACACACAGACACTCCACTTGTTTTCTCCATAAAGAAAAATTTTCAGCTTTTAAGTGGAAAGCAGTAGTGTGAACAGAACTTAAAATTCATGGTCATGGGAAATTCAGCCCTTGAGAATTGCACAGCATACGCCCAGCTTTTTCTTCTAGTTTAGAGCCACAAATGTGTATAACACAGCAGCTCCAAATATTCTAGTTGTCCACTGCTATGAACTCCAAGGTGTGTGGGAGGGCTAGGAAAAAGGCTTTGTTGAAGACTTATCTGAATGTAAATCCCTGGTACGTAACCCACTTAACAGAAATGAAAAGGAATCTGAGAATCTGAAGTGTGTTGCAGGCTGGGCGGGTACAGGATGCCTTTGTCACATCACATGCTTTGGGATTAAATGATTCAGTCCATGAGATTTGTTAAGAGTATGAATATTCATGAAATTGTACTATAGATAGCAGGAAAAGTATAGTTAGGAACTATATCAGGTAGTTCCAAAAGTTTTTGTGTATTCTGTAGGTCCTGGATTAGTAGAGATTGTGAGGAATGCATTTATGTTCTGGCCATCTCATGTGAGTAACATGGGATATATCAAAACCTATGAAAATACTGCCAAACCCTGTGGCTATAGAACAATGCCATTAAGTACTACTTGTTTTTTGTTTTGCTTTGTTTTGTTTTCTCAGAATGGAGACTGAGCTTGCCAGGGAAACACTTATTCCACTGAGCAATCTCCCCGGCCCAAAAGTTCAGTGTTTGTAAGAAAAGATTTTAAGCTTTAGGGTAGCATCTTCCTTTGGGACAGCCCTATGGAAAAAATGCAGTATTTTTTTTACTTTGCACCACTCCTAAGTTCTCCCTGAAACATCTGGCCTGAATTCAAAGGAATAGTTGCTGTTCGCCCCTGACTTAGTTACGGTTCCCTTGTATGGGCGACTGGGACACCAGCACGCTGCCAGTTCTCAGAAACAAGGGACAGAAGGAGGTCCACATCTGTCTCCAGAGCTCTCTGTGCTGGAGACAAGTAGTGGGCACTTACATTTATTTTTTACTTATAAAAGAACCCTTTGATAAAAAAAAAAAAAAAAAAAAAACAGAGCAGAAAAGTAGCCTGATGAATTTTCACATTAGAAAGTAAATCAGATGGATCTTTCCATTTTACAGTAGTTTCTGGAAATAAACCCAAATAAGATACATGTCTATTAGTGAGAGATTGTGAGAAGTGAAGTATAGGAAACTGCTTGGCAATTTAAGGAATGTAAAACAATACACAAATCATCTTTATGTAATCATTATTATAAAATGATACTAGTGTGTTATGAGGTAGCATTATAGTTTTTACATTTCTAGTTAATTATTATAAAGTCTTTATGTAGTCACTCTAGGTAGTGAGGGAAAAAATGATGAACCTACAAACCACATACCTCATGGGTCCCTGTGAAGCTAGAAATCAATTACATAGGCAGCCCTAAGCCCAGAGAGAGCCCCCTGAACCATGTTAACAAGATGTTCAGGCTTTCAAACAGACTGTGGAGGAGTTAAAGTTGACATCAACCTACAGAGTGTGTAAATAAACGCTCTGTAGTCCATGGGCAGTTCCTTTCCTCCCACCCAGAGATAGGGCTTCACCTGACCTCAGCTTTGGTCTTTTGTCTTTATGTCTAAATCCTCTTGCCATTTTTTCCCTGCAAACATTAAGAACCACACAGTTCATGGCATCGCTAGGGGTCAGAAGAAGAGATACCTAGAGCTGCAGGTTGACACCAAGTCTAAGCTGAAAGGTAGCACAGAGGTCATGGTTCTCATGGGGACAATCCACCTCGGGTTGATGGGGTGAAATGAGATTTGTTTATGGCTTTGAATTTCAATATCAGAATCAGAGCTAAACACTAAGTGAATGATGCTTTTTCTGTTCTATCTTTTCTCTCATTTTGCCTCCTCAGCCACTACAGGAGGAACAAAATGGGATTCCAGTCATTCTGCTGAGAAGGCAAAAAATGCATTTTGACAGAAAATAATAGAAACAATGACAGAAATCTAAGTCTAACAAAGACTAGAGCTGAATCCCAGTTTTGTCAGGGCATAAACAGCGCAGATGCTAAGTCTTCAGGATCCTTATTTGCTCATCTGAAGTTTAACTACAGTATAACATACTTATACATTTTGTTCTCAATTTCTAGGGCTACATTATACCTTTAGTAAGTACTTGGTATACAGTAATCCCCACAGAGGTAGTAATTCTTAAATCTGTGGATTTTAAAATACTTCACACAATCCCTTCCCATACGTTTGTTTGTGCACAGCCCTGGGTGTCATCATTCAGGGATAAGAAACTCAGCATCCACTGGATTGGATTGGATTTTTTAGACCATAACTTGTGAAATATTCCCGTTTGCACTGTTTCTGATGTCTACCATTCTTTCTAAAAAGTTCAACTTACTTCTCCTTGCAGATTTCCAGAACCTGATGACAGCTTGCATATCCCCATGCTCTCTCTCTTTCGGGTTACATTTTCACCATTTTTAGAGCTCTATATGCCTCTTTGTCTTTTTCTCACTGACACACTCTCATGACTTATGTGCAGTGTATAATGTAAGTCCGGGACACATCTCTGCTCACATAATTCTAGATTTCATCTAATCACTACTTGGAGAACAGTAATTTGGTACCATTTTTTTCTTTTTATCCAAATATTTGTATAAATAACACGATGCCATCTGGACCTCTGTGTGAGGTTACATTTTTTCTCTCTTCTACATTTGTAATTAATGATGGACTTCAAATAGAAAAGGTAAGTTCTTATAATTTAGGACAATTAGCAAAAAACTGCTAGCAATGGATCAAGGTCAGACTTGTGTCTACATGTCCCCCCCCCGCCAAAGCCGTGTGCACTCATAAGTGGGGTTTTTGGGAGGTGGGTGAGTCACAGGTATGTGATACCTGAGTCTACTGACTGATTTAGCAAGAATCAGTGTAAACAACAGGCAGGCCCATGCTAGGTGTGGGTGGTACCAATCAGTAGGCTGGTGGCCTGGATAAAACATAAGAAGGAAGATGGAAGGTGAGTTTGATGCTTCTACTGGCCCTGCCAGGGGCATTTTCTTCTCTGTCACACCCCTCTCCCTGCTGCCAACTGACTAGAGACTAAAATGTCTACAAATTTTGAGCCAAAAACTCAGCCTTTAACCCTTCAACTTGTGGGTGTCAGGTATTTTGACCCAGCAATGAGAAATAACTTAATCAACCACTTGAATGTTTTTAAAGTCCATACACATAAACAAACTACCATTTGGTTTTTGTTAGGTACAAACTACCATTTGCCAGCTTTTGCCCACATCTTATAAAATTTTTCTAGAAAGAGATGAGATCTAGTCATTGAGTTATTCCATAAACATAAAGAAGACTGAGGATGTAGATGGTCTCAATGCAGCAGAACACAAATAAAAACAGCAGATTCTTGCAAGAATGACTTAATAAAACAAAAAAAAAACATCTGGGGAAATGCTCAGATGGGAACTAGAGCACCCACGTTTGCAGAAAAACAATAATGCACTGTGAGTATTACTTCTTGATAATTGCTTCTTAGCACACATCGATACTTCTTCTAGGTCTGTTATGCTTGTATCTATTGGCTGTCTCATTGCGCATCCTTTTATGATAGTCATGGTAGAACCTGGAGAAGTTTCACTCGGCGTGCTTCCATTTCAAAAAGCCTTACAGAAGATATAATCATTCATCCACTAAAATTTGCTGTAAGGCCAACTTAAGGATCCACAGAAGATTATGTTCTTCCCAAAGGAAAGTAAAAGTAGAAATTAAAATATGTCCTCAGGATATCCAATCTTTGAAATCACTACGTAGTCTTAAAAAATTATGGCAAATTTTCTCAAAAATCTGTCCTAAAATCAGTTTTCGTTACCAAACTAAGAGTTGTGAAATTATGCTCAACTGAATCCCAGAAAGGAATCAGAACAAAAGAAACAAGAGAAATATACTGTTTTCCTGCCTATCAGGTATTAACACATATGCTGTATATAAATATAACATGAGAGCAAAATTATTACATCCATTTCATTTTTTAGTTTACATATTGCATAGCTGTTAAAACATTTCAAATAAGTATTTTGTAAGCAATAGGAAAAAAAGCCCAAACTGCAGTAAATCAACGCCAACCCCATTCTCCAGATACTTCAAAGATCACCAACACTTTTTCAGCATCTGACAGCATAGACAGTATTCCCCAGATGTTCCATCTCCTTTCCACACTTCACAGTCCTAACATGTGATAGTAGTTTCAGCTGAATGAGATGCCAAAGGGGAGAGATCTTACAGTACAGAGAAGCCGGCGTGGTGGAACTACACGGAACCTCCCCGCCAAGGCACATCCCCGGGACTCCCAATTCCCACACAGCTGCTACAGCTCCGCCTCGCACAGGCTGTGCACAGAATGAGGCTCTTGCACTTGCCTCCCCTGCGGTCCCAGGAAGGATTCAAGGACACCGATAGATTATACTGCACACAGGACGAGCATGAAACTCCTCACTAGGGACACCTGACTAATCCTGATAAAACATGTATTTATCTGTTGGGTGTACAACAGTGTAAGCTACAACAAAATACACATATTAAAATGAGAAGAAGAAAAACAGAAAAAGCCATAAAGGGGTGAGTGAGTGTACCCGGAACATGAAGTGGGACACATCCATTTGTACCACAAGTACGCAGTTGATCCCTGTTAATGCCAGCTGAGGCTCTCATCGCTATGAATGAAACGGTATCTCTGCAGACCACGATTAACAGAAGTGTGAAATCATTAAGAGTAATCATTGCTGATGCATTTATTCACCATGACAATTATAACTGGGCCATAGGACAGAGTAACTGGGAGGGGGAGAAACTCCTTTAGGACGAGTAGCCAGGAAGACCTCTCTGAGGAGGTCACTTTTGGGCTGGAAAATCAACAACAAGGCCAGAAAAGAGGACCCAGGAAGGCATCCCAGCAAAGAGAAAAGCAACTGCAAAGGCTCTTTGTATCCTGAGAAAAGGAAAATGTGTGGGTTGTATCGGTCCCAGGAAAAGGAAAGAGGGCTTGATAGGCAGAGCTCCGTTTATCCAACGCATTAATGGATGATGTGAAGATATTGGATTTATTTTTAAATGTGGAGAACACAAATGTCAGTGTGAGGCTTAAGAGGCCTCACACTCAAGAGCTGGGCTTCCTTTCTCTAAAATCTCTAGACTTTCCTTTTCCTCAGCAAGGAAAAACAGAGCTTTCGTTGTAATAACACAAAAAGACATCTAAAAAATTCATGTTCCTCTTCCCATTTAGACTCATTCCTTCCCCTCCACTCTTTCAAAAATTCTTTTACCTATGCTAGCAGTAATTAGGGGAAGAGAGAAAAAAGGCAACACCGGTCAATTTAGCTAGACTACAGGCCCTGTTCAAATACTCATTGAGGTGCCGCTGGGAAGGTATTCTATACATAAATTAATATCTTTAATTTTAACTGCAACTGCTTTTAAATAAGGGACATTGCCCTAGACACTCTAGATGGGATTGAGTCAACCACTGGGAAGGCCTTAGGTGCACAATGGAAGGGTCTTGAAGAACAGAATTTTTTCTTTCCCCAAGAAGATGCCTCCTACAGCAGATGTCACAGCTCATGATCAGGGTCTTGATCCTGCCTTTCCTGGTGGCCTTCTCTAAGGAGCTGAAATGTTGCCAAGCCATCCCTATAATCATGCAAGCCAATTCCTTGCAATAAATCTCTTGTCATACACACATCTCTCTTTTCTTCCTGATTGACCCCTACCTGATGCAAGATGTCACACTTATTTTTGAAATAATATCTTGTAAATTACCTGCATTAAACAGCAAATGAGTAATATCAACACAATTCCTTTATTTCTGTGCCCTATACAATATGGATTCAATTATATGGAGTATGAAAACAGGAAGTGCAGTCTACTCCAGCAAAATGCTCCCAAATTCCACTCTTCTGCCCAGAAAAACTTATGGTAGATGATGATGGTGGTGGTGGTGTTGACTGGAACAGAACCTGAAAATCCTCCTCTTGTGGATGACTTAGAACTATAGTCCTGGACACCACTGTAGGAATAGTCTGTCCTAATAATCAATAATACTGGAAAGCAATGTTCAAATACCATAACATCATAGGTAAGAATTTACCTTAAAATTAATGTTATGTGGACATACAAAAATGTTTTAAAGAGATTCTTCCCTCCAATAAAGGGTATCATTGCTGGGCATGGTGGTGCATGCCTATAATCCCAGAATTCAGGAAGCTGAGATGGAAGTACCTCTTCAAGTTCAAAGCCAGCCTAGACCACAGAGGGAGTTCAAAGTCAGTGAGAGCTATGTAGGGAGACCCTGTCTCAGAACAGAACCAAAAGGGGGTTAAAGAGAGGGTTAAACTAATCAAATGCCTGAAATTACTATGAACTAAGTAAATCTATAGTAGAAATACTTTCAACCTGCTATATTACAGATGGACTATGAAATTGATTAAATAGATTTTAAAAAATCAAGACAAAGTTTACATTTCAGCTTGAGATCATTGGCCAGAAGCACTAAATTTGTCATCGTTGGCCTACTTCTCAGCTGTCCCTTCTGACCTCTTTGGCTACCAGTATTGAAGTACAAGTCCTATCTGTATGAAATACACTATCCTCCTGATTAGGTTATCGGAGTCAAGATTTCTAACATCTGCCTAAACTAAGGACAACAGCTGGAGATCAGCTTCCACATATGCTGGAAGCAGCGACTCTTCTGAGTCACTATCATATTCACCGGTTAAATAAAAACAGTCCTATAAGAGATAGCAAAGAAATGTGCACATGTGGAGGGAGCCTTGTGCCCTTTCACACTTTCAAGAGGGAAAGGAGCTGGCACTCATGGCTGTCGGAGGATTCACCTCCGATGCTGGCTTCGAGTTATAGAACACTTGAGTAAGCTCATGTTCGTGACTCAGTCCTCTACTCTTGCCAAAGTAGTAGCTTTCTAGATAGCAAACTACAGGAAAAGAAACACAGAATTTCACAAGGAAAAAGAGAAAGGGAAACTACACACACAGCTCTCTCATGAACAACCGAATCTTGAAGGTATGCTGGGGAGGGCAGGCTGTACATGGAACATATAAGGCGCACGCACGTGCACACACACACACACACACACACACACACACACACACGAGGCATAACCTAAGGTTTCAACACTCACATGGTTGTTCTCAGTCACATTAATTAAGTTCTCTGCATGGTGCTCACAGATAAATAAAGCCGTATGTTTCAGACGTGCTTCACCCGTTACCCTGTTCCCTTCTGCCCTCCTGTACCACTGCCAAGGCATTGGCTGTTCGCCTACATGTCTGAGGAGGGAGAAGAACAAAGAAGTTCTGGGCTAGGGCCTTACTCCTTGTTGATGAGTGGTTCTTGAGGTGCAGTGAAGAGTTGGTTTTCAAGAGTCTCTGAGGAAAAAGTAAAAAACTGGGGTGTTTTTGAGGAAGTTGAGATTTTCAAAGGATTTCTTTTGTTAAATTTTATTTATTTATTTATTTATTTATTTATTTATGGAACTAGGGATTGAACTCAGGCCCTTGTGCTTGCCAGGCAACGACTTATTCTACTGAGCTGTCTCCCGAGGCCCTCTCAAAGGATTTCTTATTTGTCACACTATCAATTCATAATTCCTTTAGGAAACTCACTCAAAATTGTCAGCTATGCATACACAAGCCTTGATACCACTGTCTGCTACACACACACACACACACACACACACACACATGCACACACATGTATGTATGATCACACACACTTTGCATTCCTGCTTATAGTTACAGGAATGCATTCCAACACATACAGAGCACGGCTTCATGAAATTAGGTTTATCTCGTCCACTTCTCATAAGTGCATTGTCTTCTATTTGTTCCGAGATATGTGGACAATTCCCTGAGTCTAAATAAATCTGGGAAATGCAGGCTTAAACAAGCTTAAATCAGTTTCTTTACTGTGAATCCTTTAGCATTTAATATGCTGGGGTTGATACATTGTGTCAACTTGAGAAGTTGGGGAGCTTAACTGAGCCCCTCCACGGGGACCCAGGATCCTCACTCTGTAAACCCCCTCATTCTGCACAGCAGGAGGGCACGCAGATGGTGTGAGTGCTCCATGCATCCTAGGGGTGTCAGCCTGCTTACAGTATAAGGGAAAAAAAGAGGCATGCTCTCCCTCCTTTTGCCCTTCCTGCTTCTTCTGTCTTCTGTACCCTTGAACTGTTGGCCCTGCGCCATGCCACCCTGCCTTGGAGCCATTTGCCTGCACACTGAGACCTCTATACACTGAGCCACATAACCTTCCTTCTTTAATTTGGGGTATCGGGTATTTTGTCTGAACAAGGAGAGAGGAGGAGAGAGCCGGTGCACATGTGAACATGGCCATGGGAGTGTGCATGGCTGACTCGGGCCCGCAGAGGCCTGTGGGGGTGACATGTGCGGCATGCGACAGGAAGGAGTTGTCCATATGAGCCCAGCGTGTGTGCAGCAGTCTCTGGGCAAATTTTCTCTTTGTGAAGAAAATCCCTGCTTTCCCAAAGGGATTGTGTCCTGCAGAAACAATCCAGTCCTGAGCTGGGGAGATGGCTCAGTGGAATAAGTGCTTCCCTGGCAAGCCCAAGGGCCTGAGTTCAATCCCTGGTTCCACCAAAAAATAAAAAGAAACACTCCAGCCCAAGGCAATGTTTCCTTATACAGAACCACGAGCTGCTCCCTACAACTTCGCTCCTGATATTTTCTCTCAGAAAAACAAAGTCAACCATGATGCAATCCTCTCTTTTTTGTGCAAACCTTTCAGATATTTGCAAGCAACAACCATCTCCCTACACAACCTGCCACGCAGTTCTGTTCTGCCATCAACATGTCAAATCAGAAATTATCACCCTGTCAGTCTAAAGAAATGTCACCCAGAATTGAAAGCAGAAAATCAGATACGCTCTTACATATACAAATTTAGATCTCATCTGTTTACAGGAGGTGGACAAATCTCTTCTTTGATATCAGTCAATTTGCTGAAACTTCTGAGTCTTTATAGGAATCACTGACATGCTGGCCATGGTGACAGTCCTTTTAATCTCAGCGCTTAGAAGGCTGAGGCAGGAGGATCTCAAGTTCAAAGGTAGCTTAGGCTACTTAAGGAAACTCCATTTAAATAAACAAACAAAAAAGGACTATAATATAGTAGCCAAATCATATCTCTAGAGTTTATTATGAATTTTTAAAAGAACAGTAGGTACAAACCCTCATTTTAATTATTCTCCATCACAAATACTACTTTAGGACAAAATTCTTTTCTCAGTTACCTTCTCTTATAAAGTTATTTCGGTATCACACAAATTTTATTCCTTATAAAGAACTGGGAGTATACCCAGAAGTGTACTAGCACAGGAATCTTCTGGTTTAATAGTTATCATTATTGGGAACTAGGTAATTCCTTTCAAGCAGTCATAAATCCACATATTCCCACATAAACCCACAAAATCCACATAGCCACGTATAAATACACATAATCCAATCAGAAAACATTTCTCTACCTGGTCATCAACATAAAAATATAATAAAAGACACTTCCACATGCCTTCTTGATTTAAGATACTAGTATCGGTTTGGGGAGATAGCTCGGTGGTCTAAGTGCCTTCCTGGCAAGCACAAGACCTGATTTTGATCTCTGGTATCACATGCCATACCAGCCCCAGAACCCTGGGCACACAGCACTGGCCCTGAAACCAAGCATGGTTGTGCAAGCCTGTAATCCCAGTGCTGGGAAGGTTGAGGAAGGAGGATCACTATGAGTCTGAACTGCATAGCGAGGCCCTTTCTTGACAAATAAATAATTTTAAAGATACTAATATGTAGCGATTTATTGTTCTGTAAACTCAGGTAGCTTGATCTCACAGGGATACAAAACACAGTTCTTTTTTTTTGGCGGAACCGGGGATTGAACTCAGACCCTTGCGCTTGCCAGGGAAGCGCTTATCCTACTGAGCCATCTCCCCGGCCCCAACATAGTTCTTATTTATTCACCATGTGGCCATGAATGGCACCATCACATAACAAGATGTGCTGTCCTGTTGGGGAAAAACCTACGACAGCAGTGGTCTAGCTACAGATCCTGTGGGCCTGAAGGAAACAATGGTCAGTGGCTGGAGACCTAAATCACTCTGAATGCCAGAAGAGCTGGGAGGTGAAGTCACTGCAGACATAGCAGTCAACACCCAGAAACAATTCTGTTCTTGTGTGTTTTCTATAAAAAAAAAAAAAATCTGGAGGTAAAAATAAGATATAGAACTTTATGAATCTTTGCTCAAACAATACAACTTAATATGAAAAGGGGAAATGATTGTTCAGTTTTCCCCTCTGTTAAGAAAAAAGCAGAAGAGATGTAAATCTTCAACATCTACTGTCCATAAAAGTAATATTTTTAGTTAAAGAAGAACTTGTTTTTAAAAGTTAAAGCTTTATTGTTTTCTTTTAAAAATTTATAAGAAGCAAAGGAAATCTGCTTTTTGGCAAGTGCAATTGTCTTTCAACTCATTTGTAAAATACTCAACACTTTAATTGGAACACAGAAAATAAGAGAAATTTGCAATACTTGTTTGTCATTTTAAGAACAAATAATACTTTCAGATCACTCTCCCTCCCTAAAATCGAATCTGCCAAATTTCAGCCCACAGTGAGCACTGGCAGCTGGATTAGGATCCCTCAAGAAAGGGCTTTCAAAGCAGAAATGCTGAGGGAGGCATTTCAGCCACGGAGGAGGTTGAACATTTTTGAGCAGGGGACGGACTTCCCCTCTCTGGCCTGGGACTGCCATTTCCGGGCCGTCATCACTCATGCTAGCTGCATTCCCAGAGGCATCAGACCACTGAAACGCAACACAAGAACACAAGGTTAGACAGCAGTTCCTGAACAAGTACAGTTTTGTTTTTTTGTTTTTTTTTGTTGTTGTTGTTTTTTTCTGAAAATAGATACCTTAAAAAAAAAAAAAAAGAAAAACAGAGAGGTATAATAAACAGATAAGGTTTTCAAAAGCCCAAATTATTATGCAGGGTAGTAACTTAGCTAATGTTTACTGATATCTTGCCCTATTCTCAGGAATGTTGTTCCCCTTTTAATATTATAACATTTCTGATTTGTGCAAATGCAAAGACAGAAAAGCAATGAGCGGGCCTAGAAACATGGCCATGTGCATGTGTGTATATGTGTGTATCGTGTGCATCTGTTTGTGTGTGTGTGTCTATGCACCTCTCGCTGCATGGTGCATATGGATCCTTACGCCTAATAAAATGGCCATCAAACTGTACATGTTAAAATAAATTGGGTATTTTTGACAGTGAATTTACCCATAGATTCATACCATAACAATAACCAGGTCAAAGAATATATTTATTACTCCGAAAAGTTTCTACTTGACATTCTGTAGTTCCTCGCTTCTTGTTCAACCTGAGAAAACCACAAATCTTTCTCTCTTTAAGCTACTGTGAAATGTTTCAAAATTTTATAGGACCATATAGCATATATATTTTCAGTCAGAAAAAATAGTTTGGGACTCAATGCTGCAAAGATGCACATCAGAAGTTTATTCCTTTTTCCTGCTGGGTAGTGCTCTATGGCAGTGAAGTACTGCAGCTCCTTTTGACACTTGCTCTATGCTTGTTTCTAGTTTTTATTACTCCTGACAAAGGTCCCAAAAACATGCAGCTCCGTCTTCACCTTCTCTAATGATCTCCATTATCTTTTTTCATGCGCTTGCTTGCTCTTGCTATCTGTGTCCCATCTTTGGTGTCATGTCCACCCAAATGCTGAAAGCATTTCACTTGCCAATGTGCAGACTGCAGATAATCACTCTCAACATATGGTTGTGTCTTTTGAAGAGCAACCATTTTTAATTTTAATGGCATATGATTTGTTGATGTGTTTCTTTTATGTCTTGTTTGTTTCACGGCTGCTTAAAACTCATTAGCAAATTCAACGTTACCAAGACTTTGCTCCTGTTTTCTTAGAAGAATCCTACAATTATAGCTCCTTCAATGTAAGTCAAAACCCATTTGGTCTGATTTTTACAGGATGTGAAATAAAGACAGGGGTTTCTCTTGTCCGTTGAAAATGACTATGGAATACTGTCACCACCATTTGCTGAAAATGTTATTCTTTCTCCACTGTCTGCCCTGCTATGTTAGGTACAAATCAGCTGACCTTGTATGGGAGGCTCTTTTGGGCCTCCAGTCTCATGCTTTTAGACACTACAACACATTACACTACATAACCCCTTGGCCAACAGTGAGCTCATGTGAACAGTTCCTACTCAGAGCTCTGACTCCCAGCCATGGTTTACGTACTACATGCTTTAGTTACTACATGCCTAATTTATCACCAATAAAGTAACAAGCAGTGAAAGAATTTGGCTAACATGCTGGTGGCATTCAAAAGAATAACCTAACTTGGGGGATCTGACTCATCTGCGGGTGGACTGGTGTGGTCTCCCGAAGGTCTGTGGAGGCCATCACCCACTGCTCACACGGAGCACTTCAGAAATGATGCCCACCGAGGCCCTCCCTACCTTGGAATGGGGTGGGGGGAAAGGAACTGCTACTTCAGTGCTGAGAGAGATACTGTGAGGCTACGGCTGAGTTGTTTGGTGCTCAGTCATCAAGCTTTGATTAGCTCTCTGGAGAGAAGCCAACATCACCAACCCCTACCCACAGTAGCCCGGTCTTCTGTGAATGTTTCTAAAGACTTTGAAGCCCTTTCTGATGAGATATGATATTGATGACTGAGAATTGTCGCCTATTAATCCAGCTTTATATTTTGCCACTCATGGGGTCCACCTGCCTGCCATCGGTCACAAGATGACAGATGAGTGACACCACGTCAGTCTCCCCACCTCACCCTATAGAACAGGTCACACCAAATGGACCAAAGTCATTATTCCCTTTTTTTCACATTATGGAACTCTACATCCCTTGAGAACTTCCTCTCCGTTTTGAATCGATTTCTTAAAAAAAATGTTCATCTGTTATGTTTTATGTTATGCCCCACAGGAGCTCAGTTCTCTGAGCATCATTCCACTAGTGCAGTGGGAAAGTCAACTTCCACAGTCATTAGTCTTTCAGAGTCCCTCGGGTGTGACGCAATGCCACACCTTTCTTGTTACCTGTGGAAGAAGAGTCCTTAGTCATTTAGGAAACTCCCTTAAATTTCCCAAAGAAACAAGGGTGTGTATCTTGGGGGCTAAACTGAGAAGAAACCTGTCTTTTATGCTCCTAAACAAGCTTTTCTTGTGCATTTCAGATCCAGGAAAAATGGCCATGTGTATATGGCACATAGTCCCATATGCAGTACTCTCTCTTTCTCATCTGTCCAAGTTTGCTTTGGTTTGGATAAAACTTTCAGAAAAGTTCCCAAGTTGACTGTTCTCCTACTGAAGATCTTCACTAATGACCACATTATATTTAACATATAAAAAGCTCAGCGGCATAGTGCCTGCCTGGCGTGCGTGAGGTGCTGAGGTTGATTCCTGGTATCAAAAAAAAACCCCGATCAGTTAGAAAAAAAAATTCATATAAGCACATCCTTCATTTTACTCTTGAATTTATTTATTTATATTTTTAATTTTTTTATTTGCATATTTGGTACAGGGTCTCACTATGCAGCTCGGACTCATGGTGATCCTCCTGTTTTCAGCCTCCCCAGCAGTGGGATGACAGGCATGCTCCACCCTGCCTGGACTCAGTCCCTGGCTCACCGTGCCCTGGGGCCTAGGCCCGTGCAGCACACCGACCCTTCGTTTCACTCTTTTTACTTAAATAACAATCACACCAAAAAAAGTCTTAGATTCATAATCACAAGGGCCTTTAGATGATAAAACAAAATGTGACATTCTTGAAAAGGAGCTCTTGCCAAGCACATGCACAATGTTCTATTTTTTTTTTCCCTTTCTCTAGTTTCACTGAACACCAACAAGCCCAGTCCTCAGATATGTCAGGCACCTAGTAATGACATTTCAAGACTCAGGCTCTCATCATAGCTGTATTTCACAGAGCCATCGTGTTCTCTTTAAAGAAGTCAAAGAGTCTTGTGTGGGTGGCAAAGCAAGCATGCTTCTGAGGGAGAAGGCAGCACGAGTTTCAGTTGTGTTCTCTTGGCTCTTCAGATTTCTGTTCTTAAGTGGTCAATAAAAAGTGATCTTTAGAAAGCAATCCCATACAATGCACCTTTACAGGGAACATCTGTCTTTCTTCTTCATGGCCTATAGCATGCTTTATAATTGGATTGTATGTGGGTGTTCACCTGTGTTATGGACTGGATGTTTCAATTCATATGAAGCCCTAACTTGAAGCCCCAACTCAGGATGGCTGTATGTGGAGGATGTAATTCTGCTTCGGTGAGATTATTAGAATAGAGCACTGACATGATGGCATGAGTAGCTTTATAGAAAAAGACAGAAAGGGGCTCTTTCTCCATCTGTGTGTTTGTGTGCATGCATGTGTGTACATGTGTGTATGTGCATGTATGTCTGTGTTTATGTACTGAGGAAGGGCCATTTAGAGAAGATGGACATTTACCAGCCAAAATGACAGCCCTACTAAGAAACCAAACCAAATGGAAATTTCTAGCAAGAAAAATGTCTGCAGCAGTCCAAGTACACTAACACAACTTTGTAGGTGGTTGTCCATTCCCCTAATCTCGACCTTACAGAGTCCCCCAAGGGCAGTGACTACCGCCTTTTGATTTACTACTGTATTCTGAAGTACTCATATCATAGGTCACATAGCAGGTGCTCAGTAAACGGTCTTTGGAAAAAGATGCTATTTTAATAAAGTGGGCTTTTTAGTAGATTCTTTTCAATTGAATTTGGAGAAAGCTCAAGTATTTTCACCTTACTCAGAATGTTTGATATTAGAAGTCTTTCTAAAAAGCCTTATCTATAAGGAACATGATTTCATGAAATCATGGACGACAATGTGGTGAACCCATCTCTTTAAGTGTTTTAAGTTGTAACTAAGCTCCTACATACCAACAAAAGAGACATGTTCGTAGCAGCAGTTCCCTGAGATACTTTAGACGTGTGGGCACACAGCCTGTAAGCCCAGCAGGCTGGATGGGAAAAGCATACACGCTGCCTGGGCCTCCCGCTTCCTCCTCCTGGACAACGTCCTCAACTCTGGGCTCTGTCCAGACTCCACTCTTTCATGAAGCACACACTTCCCAGGCCTCAACTGTTTCCACAGACCCTCCCTCCACCACAGACGAGAAACATGTTGCTGGAAAATGTGACCTCATCGCAGGGTCGCTTAGGCGCGTTCATAGCAGAGAGGACTGATGAAGCAGCTGCCAACTGTGAGCACAGACGTGGGGGAGGAGATGGGGAAGGGGAGCAGGGAGAGCTGGCATTTAAGGGAGGATGTCTGCAAGGACCATAAATCAATCTCGAGAGATTTGGAGGGATTAACTTTAAATATCTGGTTTCCTTTTTTAAAAACTAAAGAGTGGCTTAGGGTCTTACTACTTAAAGTGTAATCCTCAGGCTACACACAAAAGTATTGCTTGGGAACTTTTTACAAATGAGCAGACCAAACCCAGTAAATGAAACTGTGTTTTATCAGAACAGCATGGTGATCTGTGTGCACGTGGCATTTGATGGCCGCAGGTTGTCAGGGTTACGAGTGAGAACTACATGAAGTTAGGTCTCAGGGAGGCAGCTGAACCCTGTTGATCTGATTTCTCGTTGGTACTGGGTTAAACTGCTTTGCGTCTCTCACAGCTGTCCCCGAGGCTTCCCTTAACACCAGGGAGCTTCCTCTTTCTGGAGACAGAACCCTGCATCGCTGCACCATCTCCGGCATGTACTGATCCTCTAGGGCCTTCCTATGGGTGGCTACTGGGGACAAAACAGTGAGGTCTCCTAGGAAATAATGAGTTGCCAAGATGGAGTTGCCTCGCTCCAGCTCATGGCACCCTCTGGCAGAGGGAAGGTACCCATAAGGCCTTCCTTTCAAGGTAGTTTTAAATTCAGCTATATTGCAGCAAAATCCAAACCGTGGCTGTTAATAGTGTTATTCCACAGAAACAAGGAGTGGAAAAAGAGAAGAAAGAATGTGAAAGGTGCCCAGGGGCAGAAACACAGGTTGTAATTGTCAGAAAGATCAGGGAGAGTCGCTTTTGGAACCTCCTGGCACCACCTCTCCTCTGCTCCTGTCATCCCTGCAGAAAAGCACCAGGCTGCCCCAGCCTGAAATGGATAGAAATAAGAGATTGATTTTGGATCTTGTTTTGGAAAACAAGGGCATTAGAAGCAGATCAAAAGCAATGACAGAAGCTCATCTCCTTTCCTACGCCCCTCTGTTACCAGAGAACGGGTGGAAATTCCCAGCCTCACCTCTACCATTCCTGGGTCATGCTCAATGAGCCGTGAGAGTGTTCTTCTACACTCATTGGTAAGAGGCAACAGAATGAGCTGTGCGTGGATTTCAGCCCATATCTGTGAACTGACTTGTTGAAGTTGTCCTTGTCCAAGAGCACAGTGGTCAGCTGGGTCCTCTGGGGTACAGCTCAGCAGCATTTACCAGATTTTCTCAAGAATCATCTCTTAGCTTCACAGCAAATACAACGGGTACTGTAGCTTTGCCCAGTTCTCCTTCCCCCCTCAATAAAAAAAAAAAAAATCCAGAGGAATGAATGACAAGAGCCAAACTTGGAATTTCAAGCATGGGTCAAAGTTCTGAGTTGGAATGGGGAGTCAAGGGCCCCACGAAGCTAAAATGAACTTGGCTGCAGAATGGGAGTGAGGGGCAGAGAGACAGACGAAGGAGGAATGGAGAGGGTGAAAGGTTTACATCAGCATGAAAGAGGAAGAGAGTTTTAATTGCCTTGACAGGTCCCATAGTGTGCTGGGAGCGGAGGGTAGCAAGGCCCCCTGTTTTGCTGAGGCAGACAGTAAGCCATAGGGAGGAAAACAGTCAGCAAAACTCAACCTCCACTTGAGCTACTGTTGTTATTTTAACCCTGTGGAAGGGTCACAGTGTTCTGTCTCCAATAATAAAAGGGTGCTGGGAAAAGACCAGGGA
Source organism: Octodon degus (assembly GCF_000260255.1). Classification (NCBI taxonomy): domain Eukaryota; kingdom Metazoa; phylum Chordata; class Mammalia; order Rodentia; family Octodontidae; genus Octodon; species Octodon degus. Next base: position 5,072,108 of record NW_004524704.1, read on the forward strand.
ATGCACACAAGCAAAGGAACCTCGCTGGACAGAGGCCAAATTTAGCTCAGGAAGAAAACAACTAATTTCTGTTGTAGAGTCTTTACAGCAACAGGACCCAGCTTCTTTCTTTCTCTGTTGTCCCTTTACTCAACAGAGTGGGAAAGCAGGGCTCACTTACTGGCTAGGACCAACATGCATATGGTGCTGGAGCTCTGCTTTGGAACTAGCTTTATGGGTTTGTTCCTGCTATTTAGGACTTTTCGTGGGTCCCTTCATTGCCATTCATTTTTTTCTTACTTTTCCATCTTTCGAATGATGCTCGGACAAAGCAGGGCAACAAAGCAGAGACAGGGACAGACAGACAGCAGCCTGCTTTGTGGCAACTGGCAAGGCTACAGTGGCTTCTGAGCCTGTATTTCTGTGGCCTCGTGGCATGCCTGAGTTATCCCACAATCGGGACCAAGCACACCAAGCTGTCTTCGGGGTTATCTCCCACCCCTTCAGTGAGTCCCTCAATCCACAAGTCTCTGTGCAATCCACACTTCTGCACATCTGATACACATAGGAGGTGCTCCCTGTGGGGTTGGCAAGCATAATCCAGGAAGACTGACTCCCTGAGTAAGAAACTCCCAGCGCCGCTGCATCAAGTGGCATAAAAACAAGTGACTATTATCCAAGAGTGAAGGGTGGAAAATTGGATCGGTCCCTGGTTTTAGTCACATAGGGCCTTTCCTTCCTGTCTCCAGTTGTAGTGTCATGTGGAAAGAAGATCAAGGTAACAAGAAAGCTATGAGCTGGGGCAACTGGAAAAAGTGACATTTTGCTATCCGTCATCACAGCCTTCCCTGGGACACTCTCCACAGCCTCTAGGGTCTTTCACTTGTTTGTTCTCCACCCACTCAACCACACTGGCTACATTTTCCACCTATACCAGTGTCCTCATTCTGGTTACAACTTTAGGATGGGATGCTGAAGGGAATGCCAGTTGGAGGACCACAAGGCAAAGCAAAAAAACCATTATGGCCTTCTTTATACTTTTCAAGAGCCTTAACCATGTTCTTTTGCCTTTGTACAGCATGTTCTTGTCCATACATCATCCCTGGACTCCTCACCCTGTGTGCTGTGGAAGTAAGAATTCCTGTTCATAATCTAAAATTCTACAAGGCCAAACGGCACTGTCATGATTTTACATGAGCTACGCTGAGAAACTCTAGCAGCTATAATGTCAATTTTAGGAGACATTAAAAAATGTTTTCCAAGGAAGAGTGGTTGATAAAAGAATTCAGATGAATCTCGAATGGATGAGTTGTTAAGGTTTTAGGCAAAATGAGGTTTATTCTAAACCAAGCCTTTATGTAGGTTACTTAAACTTAAAAGTTGTAAACCTTTTGCTTGAGGCTACCTAATGTTTGAGAAATACCTAGGCTTCCAACAAGCAGCTGGAAATGTTGCCCCTGAAATAGCCTTTGGAAGCACCTTACTTATTGGAATTCACGACTCAGAGGTTCTGAAAATGCCTGGAGGTTAAGGAAAAGAAATGGCCCTAGAAAAATACAATATCTGCCATTACTAATGAAACAGTCATCTGTACCCAGCAAATAGATTTTCAAAGTAGGCTTGAAATTTATAAGGAAGTTCATACCTAACTTCAGTTCATTCGGCAGCCACAGGTGCCAAGTTTCGGAAGGTTCTCAGTGAACACAAAACCTGTCCAAGTCCACACATTAATTCTGTGGGAAGTAGACAAACATTGAATGCCAAATCAGACTTAAGAGAAGAGAGAAAACTTTCCTGGGTATTTTAAAGAGTGACTCACGGAAGCATTTTCCTCTTGGCTGCTTTCATTCCAATTCCAGGTTTGAAAATGTTGTCAGTGCTTTCTGCCACCTGATTTCTTATCTTTAAGTATTTTTGTCACAGTGGCCCAGTTGATGCTGTGAAATCTACTTCCTCAGATGAAGTCTATTCACAAGGGACAAACTATACCAGACTCTAGTCAGATGCTATTTTGTCCCCTTCCGTCAGTGGGGGAGTAGGGAACACGGTTTGTTCTACTTTGATCATTCTTATGGGGCAACAATAGCCACTTCAGTCCTTGAGGGCACAGCTCTTATGACAGCCCAGACCATTTCCTTTTTTTTTTTTTTTCTGCGCAGGGTCTCACTAAAGAGCTCAGACCCATAATGATCCTCCTGTTTTCAGCTTCCCTAGGGCTGGGATTACAGGTGTGCACCACCACATCTGGACTCAATAACAGGCTCAGCGTGCCTAGGGAGTGGGGCTGGCGCAGCATGGGGTGCCAGGGATCGAACCCTGGCCCCTGCGCTTGCTTAGGCAAGCACTTAGTCCACTGAGCTATCTCACCAGCCCTCAGGCCACATTTTTAAATTTTTTTTTATTTCTGTATTTTAGGGAAGTGTCTATAGGGTGTTCAGGGTCTCACTACTAGACCAGACTTGGAGTGATCCGCCTGTTTGCAGCCTCCCAAGAGCTGGGATTAGAGGTGCGCGCCACCACCCCGTCTCTGTTGGTGTCTCAGCGCACCCTGGGGGGTGGGGAGCCAGCACGGCAGGCCCAGGGATAGAACCCCTGCCCCTGTGCCTGCAATCCGCTG
>NW_004524704.1:5075965-5100538 GCF_000260255.1 Octodon degus
TTTTATTCTCCTTTCTCCCATTAATGGCCTGCTTAAGTTACTGGATCCTTTTGCTCCTAGCTTCTTCTAAATATTAAGGCAACCCAGTTCATTATTGGGTAGTCAATTCCTAAGCAATCTGTCATGGCTCCTCCTTAGCTTCAGCAAAAGCAGTGAAGACAGGATGGGAAGGACATGTGCTAGGATCCAGGCAAGCCTGGAGGCAAGTCCCAGCTCATGACTAACCTTGAGAAAGCCCCATCATCTGTTTATGCTCATTTCTACGTTGGTAGAAAAGAAAACAAAACAACTATTTGTGGTTTTGAAAATTACATGAGAAAAAGCATGTGATATATCTGGCATATAATAGGCACCTGAATGAAAGTTGGATTTTGTTTTTCTTTGAGGACCTCTTTGATAAGCCAATATTCTTTTCCAGTCTCAATTGATCTCTATTCTTCAACAGGAGACAAAGGGAATTATATCCTTTCCTGTAAAGCTTCCCACAGCTGTGTCTGGATCACTATTCCTTAAAACAGTGAATTTTTTGCCAGCTGTGTACACAAGCCACCCTTCTTTCAAAATCAACTGAGACACAATTACTTCACTCTGTGCCCCAGCCTTCTCTCCCTTCGCACTAATCTCTGGATCTCATAGCTCCTATGTTTACCTGTCCTTTGGCACTTCCTAATTTTGTGCCCTGTGACATAAACAGGTACGTAAGACACAGCACCTTCTGACACAATCATGAAAAACAGCAGAGCCTGGTTAACTCTAGTCTCAAAATGACTTTTGCAGCATAGCCCCATTTATGAAATCCAAAATGAATAAATGATTTCTCACTCTCTAGTAACTGAAAATTGTTGTCACCTAAGCTTATCACAGTACACACCAAATTACAATATCTTAGCTTGTATGCTCTGAGTTTAATGGGTTTCCAGTGACTATTTATTGATTATTAATAATGTGGTAGTGTTACAATATGTGCACATTGCATTTTACTTTATTTTTTATGGTTTTTTTTAATTGTATGTTCTTTTCCAGCTGGAACCATGAAGGGTGTAGAAGAGAAGAAAAAGAAGGTTCCTATTATGCCAGAAACCCTTAAGAAAAAGCAAAAACATTTCACAGAGTTGAAGATAAACCACCTGAGAAAGAAGTTTGCCCAACAGATGCTTCACAAGGCGAGGAAGAACTCATCTATGAAAAAAGCCAGACACTATCACAGGGAGTACAGACAGATGTACAGAGCTTAGATCCGAGTGGCTAGCATGACAAGAAAAGCTGGCAACTTCTATGTCCCTGCAGAGCCCAAACGCATTTGTCATCCAGATCAAAGGTACCAATGGCGTGAGTCCAGAGGTCTGCAAGGTGTTGCAGCTCCTTGGCCTTTACCAGTCTTTAATGGCACCTTCACGAAGCTCAACAGGGCTTCAATTAACATGCTGAGAATTGTGGAGCCATACACTGCATGGGGACACCCTTACCTGAAGTCAATGAATGAACTAGTATACAAGCGTGGTTACGGCAAAATCAATAAGAAGGTAATTGCCTTGACAGGTAATTCATTGATTGCTCGATCTGCTGGTAAATATGGCATCGTGTGCATGGAGGAGCTGATTCATGAGATCAATACTGGTGGAAAACACTTCAAAGAGGCAAATAACGTCCTATGGCTGTTCAAGTTATCATCTCCATGAGATGGAATAAAGAAGAAGACCACCCATTGTGTGGAAGTTTATTAGAAGGATGAACTAAGGTATCTACCATGGAGTTTTTAGGATTTGGTCAGTGAATGAAGTATCTGCTTCCGAATTGAAAAAATAAATAAATAAAATTTTGTACCAAAAAGATTATTACTGTCCTGCCAAGGCCGGCTTCAACATTCCAATCCTTTCTAAAGAGTTTCAGCTTTCTAAAGAGTTGAGAACACAGATTGCAGTACTGGGCCAGGCTTGGGTTGCATTTGAAGAGTAAAAACAACATCTTGTGTCAAAATCCAGCTTTTCTATTTGCTTGCTATATGACCTTGGGTGATTGATCATATTTTTCTACAACCCTAATTTTGATCATCTGCAAAAATGAGCCTAAAAGCAGTATCTTTTTTCAAAGTGAATATACGCAAAAAGAGAACAAGTACCAAGCAAGCTCCATGTACTCAAGTACCGCGCATTCAAGTACCGAGCACTCACATGGAGAACAAGAACTTGGCATAACGACCGGGTGGGATGGAATTGGGATCAAGGGTGTACAGGTGAAAAAAATAGATGGGAGCTATATGCAAATGTAATCATCAATTAAGTCTGTGCATCTGTGCTTACTTCTGAGCCTCTACTACCAAGATTTCTACTTTTAGAAAAAGTTACGTTGAGGCATTGTTCTGTGAAATCAGTGTAGCTGACCCCAAGCCTTTATCACCAAAATGGTTTTTGAGATGTTTTCCTTTAAAATTAGAATTTTTTTACCTTAATAAATTGCTTCCTAATCCCTGGGAAGCATACCTCAGGTGGAATGTAGCTGCAGGACAGGCTGCTTCTAGTTAGTAATACATAGTTTGCAGATAACATAAGCCATCGAATTTTAAAACGTAAACCCACAGTCTGACATGAAGAGACAGCATTAATCACTTCCATGCCTGACCTGAGAATTCTACCTCTCAGAAGGCCAAAAGCTAAAGCAACTGTTTGTGAGTCAGATGCATTTTGCTAAATTCTTGCTCTGGCCAACTCATTCATTCCTGCCTTAGGGACAGGATTAATGGGTCTCTTAAATAGGACAGTCACCCCAGAAACCTCTTAGTATCATGTTACTTTAAAAAAAAAAAAAAACACTTCTGTACTTAATTTCAAAACTCTGTTTTGCATTTTTAAGCTGGAAAGGCTCTCTCTGCAAGTTATGTGCTATTAAACATCAGGCATATGCTTCGTGAAAGACTCAAATAGCAGCGCTCAAAACAGCAACAAAAACAGGAAGTCCACTCTTGACACTGTGACAAGGAAAGGTGTCTGTCTCCTCCCAGTTCTCAGAATGAGTGAAGCACATCCAGGACCACTGGAGACTCTCTGCACCTTCGGGATGAGCATTAGGAGGACAAGGTAGAGGCTTCCAACAGGGCAGCAGATTTCATATTTTCTACAGGGAGAAAATGTGAGGATCTTTCATTCTTCCTTTGTGATGAGTATGCTGAAACTTAACTACAAATATACCTCATCTTAATGTAATTCAACAATAAATAAAACAATCCTTTTAGAGGGTTCTTAATATCAAAATTCAAGAACACAATTTGCTAAGTCTTTGGAACCATCTTTGGAAAAGAATCAGTGACAAGGCTGTGCAGCAGAGGCCAACCTGGCAGCTGCCACACATGGTAAAGCGCATCAGTATTGAGTGGGAATGACAGGCTCAAGGAGGGGTTAGGTCAAAACCTGATAAGGATTGTTGTGCATTCAACCTGCATTTCTGAAACATTTTTACTGAGATTCAGTGGTATTCTAGGCACTCCCAAAGGCACAAGAACAAGCAGAAAACAAACCCCTGCCCAGCCCGTTGTCACTGAGGTGTCAGACTTGCATGAATAAATTCATAAAAGTAAATATATTCACATTTGGAAGAGATACAATTAGAATCTAAGAGTTGTGTCTATTAATCCTGATAGGTCAACATGGTAGGATTAGGAATGGGTTAGCCTGTTAAGAAAAGCACACTTGGAGATGTGTCTGGTTAGGTCATGGAGGTGTGACTTGGGCACTTGTATCTGCCCCTGGGACCTTCCTCTCCAGAGTTGTTCCCCAGGTACCAATAACTAAACAATTTTCTCCTCCCATGCTCTTCCATTAGAGTGTTCTTGTTTGGAGCCAGCTAACCATGCAACAATTACCCTGAAACTGAGTCAAATTTAACCTCTCCTTTAAATTGTAGGCACTGGGTATCGTGTCCCAGCCACAGGAAAGCTGGCTGACAATACAATCTTGTAACCCTCCGCCATATTGACAAGGCGTCTCAAGTGACTTTCCGGCAGTGAAATGGCAGAAGGATGTACCACAATGTCAGGGGATCTAGGAAAGCCTTGATGTCTTGAGACCCCAAGACTTCTGGTACAGAGCAAAGTCAAAATGCAATGCAGATGCACTGAGTCTAATGGGAGACTGCAAAGCCCATTTAGCTAACTCCACCTATTAGAGAAAGCCTCTACTTGCCTAATCAGTCTGAGATTTTGACTGTCCCAGTTGAAGGACTTCCTGCCTCAAAAATTCCTTATCCAAAAGCATGTGATGCCCAAGATCTATGAGAACCACTCTACTATGGAATTAAGCAATCACAAGGACTAGGCAATGGTGGTATTTTATAGACAGTATGGTTGTTTACTAACTCTGTTTGTTATCATTCTGAGTACCAAGTATTTTCCAGTCCTATTACATTACTGTGGGGATAAAAATGAGGTATAGAACTGGAGATACATGATATATATCATTTCCAGGCATGGCCCATAACAACCACCCCTGGGATTCTTCATTCTCTCTTCTGTTATCCACAACTGGTGGACTAACTTCGTTGCCCAATTCCAGCTGCAAAACCATTTGTTGAAGATGACAGGAAGATTCCTCTCAGCTGCCCCACACCACCATTGGATGTATATGAAGTATAAACATTTATGGTTTAACCACTGAGGTTTCAAGTTTCACTGTTATAATAGGTGGTGTTATTTTAATCAATAAGGACAGAATTATTTCTTTTCCTATTCGTCTTCCTGGGGAATTCCACTGTAACTCAAAAGCCTCTCTAGTCAAAGTCTTGACCAGTGTAGAAAGCAGTAACAAATACAGATGCTCCCTAATGTATTATGGTTGACTTAAATTTTCATAATTTATAGGCAAAAGCAATATGCATTTAGCTACAACCACACTTCAGCTGTTGATCTTTTCCTGTTAGGCATATATGGACACCATACTCTCTTACGCAATTTAGCAGAGGCAGCAACCCACATTCTTAGTTGGAAACATTCCATACTTCATCATGTGCTATATTGCTAAGCTATGATACTCAGATACACAATAATTTCAAATTTAATGAGTTCACCGGGAGCCCATCATGCAACCCATCACAGTTACAAAAGGATCTGCATGTTTATCTTGGACAAATTTCATTACCAGTTCATACTAAAAGCAACAACTCAACAAGAACTGGAAAGAAACTTTACAAGTCAACTTTATCTCACGCATGCAAACATTACCAGGTTCCACACACCTCCAGGTCAGTAGTCTCCTCACTAGTCTCTCTAGCCACAAAGCAATGTGCTTGGTCCTCTGGACACATGCAGATGCTGAGGGGAAGATTCTCTACCCCACTTTCCTGCCATAAGAGCTTCAGAATATTCAGAATGCTAGCTGGGGTAAAGTTGCCTTGCTATCAACTAGAAAATCAGATCAAACCCATCACAAATTTTTCAACATTTCCAAGGAGATAGAAAAAACACAGAGAACAATACACAGTAGTATTATTTTTCGTGAAGAACTACAGCTTTTTCTCAATTCACCGGCACTGTATTTCTTGAGAAGAGGCAGACACATGCGGCACTGCTTCGTGAGTCAAACTGCAATCTCCTGCCTGAGAAGGCTGATCACTTAAAGGGGGCACCAGTTTTGCTCTGTGGAAAGAGTGCCATTTTCTAATTTAAACAATATATATTTTTCTTTAGTAATAAGGTTTATTTCTCCTACATGTACTTGTTTTAACATGCAATACATTTACTGCAGCATCATTTCTAAGAGTTTTGCAAGCAAGCTTGCAAATACAAAAATGAAAAAAGGACAGAAGAAAAGAAGGGAGGGAAGGATAAAAGGAAAAGATAAAAGGAAGGAATGAGAAACGGAAAAATACAATGTTCAGTTTCCTATTACAACCAACTGAACACTTGGACCCCATCCCACAGCCATATCCTGAGAAGCGATGGAAAAGTTCTTTGAATTAATGAGGTCACCCTTTTGTGAGGTGGCGCCTTCCAGAGTGAAGTGGAAACTTCTGTTTTCTGGTATACTTATTCAACACAGCCTGACCTATCAACACCTTTGCCACATTGGAAGTCTTCTGAGCATTTAGTTACATAGGTATAAATCTGGTTTAATCTCATATCCTAGATCCTAGAATACCTTTTTGAGAAAGTATAATCCCAAAATGAGAGTCCATGGTGTTCCTGGGTTTTCCTCTCAGATATTGCTAAGATTTGGGTATAAAATATAATGAAATAGCTACCTTCAGTATGAGGCTTAACTTGTTGACCAATATCACAGAGTTACCTGTTGAAATGCTGCCAATCTAAGATGTAGAGAAAGACTGAAGATTCACAGTTCCTGGAAATCTTTTCCTCAGCTCAAAGTGTAACACATATTTCACTGGGAATTTTAAGCTTCTTCCATAGGTGAATTTGTTCTTGACCTATGCCAAGTTCCAGCCCCACAGTATTTCTCTGTAAAATTTATAACCTGAGCAGTTTTTCTAGTCTTTTTTGTCTTAAAATCCAACCAGTTTCTTCCATGAATGCAACTCTGAGGCACAACATTTGGATATTCAGCGGAAGAAGAGACAACAGAGGAGACTAGGAGAAAAGAGTCAGTTAAATAGAAGGCAAACCAGTAAGGGTGAGGGAAAGGATTCCTAAGATGGATTGCAAGATGCAAAATCATGGGAGTGAAATGCTGCTGAGAGGTCAAGAACGCTGGCAGCAGATACCTGGCCCCTGGCTCTAGCTAGGCACAGACTACTGGCAAATTTTATGAGTGCCATTGCCGTGCGGTGGTGTAGATGGAAAGCCACTTAATATGAAATGTGGAAAAAATGGTAGCAGAGGTGGGAACAGCAAGTACAGACAAGCTTTTAAAAACGTAATAATAAGGTGAGAAGCAATGTGGTAATGTGTTTTAAGATGGGTGTGTTAAGGTAGACTTGTGTGCTGAGGGCCAAGATCCAAGAGCTGGGAGAGAACTGCTGGTGTAGGGAGAGACCAGTAATGGCAAGCAAGAAGCCCTTTGGAAGGGCAGAGGAAAAATTAGACGACCATGTAGTGCCCAAAAATTTTGAAATCATATTGACCACGTATATAGGTGCATCGTTCTGGTTGCTGTTGTAGTTGTTGCATTTGTTGTTGCTGTTGTTGTTGAAGTAGGAGTGGATTCTGGTTAAGTGACTCAGAGGCGCTGATGGCTAGAGGATGAGATACCCTCCTCTGTTCTATCTTCTCTCAGAAGTCATGGCCCGCTCAGAAATGCAGAAGAACCCCCAGCAGGTGCGGGGCTCCAGTTCCTTGCTAGCGTTTCAGTCACCGTATCAGAAATAGGCAGCGAGTTCCTGAGGTCCCCAACTCTGAATGTGCCTTCTGTAGGAGTGTCCAGGGAAGTCTTTTCATCACTCTACTACTGCTCTTCTTCTCCAACGTTATTCTAACTGTGCCACAGTCCACCGCCTCACAGCCACGGAGGCCGGAGCCACTGGTCCGGCAGAGAGGAGACAGATTTCAGACAAAGGCGCTTGACATCTATAGGTAGACATTTTCGTTCTTGTTCACTTTTTAAAGAGATACAAAAATGATCTCTAAAAGTGATACAGAAATTCAAAACGAGATGATAGGAAATTAACAATGTCTGTTGTGCTGCATATTCTTGTCTTCAAAGTAGTTGCTCAGATTACCAGATACTGTGTAGGCGTGCAAGGTCGGTCAAACAATATAAGCACTAACTGTTCATTTCTGTGAACTAACAGAAATTATTAGTACAATTACTTTAGCTATCTTCTCTCACTATATATATATATATATATAAATTTTTCCTTCCTTCTTTCCTCCTTTTCCCCATTTCAGTTGCTCTTTCCCTTTGAGCAGTAGAAGTTAAACTCTCCCTTCAGGATCTTCTTTACGCCTTCATTGTCTCCCCATTGTAGGAAACTGAAAGAGTAAAGAAGATCCAAAAGGGACATTTTCACTTCTCCCATTAAAAACTCTTAGGTCAAACAATTTCTATCAAGCCAGTCTTTTCAAAAAAGCTCTCTTTTACTAAAAACACATTGTCTGCTTGCAGTGGGACTTTCCATTACCTCAAGCTTGCCTGGAATTCCATTCTCTCGCCGGGGCTCCGATCCTCATGCCTGTGCACTGTGCTCACTTCATTACCTCCTAATTGCCGCGCAAATACTCCTCTTCAACCAGACCCGAGCAGAGCATCTTAAGTCACATTGCACAGAGAATTCACCAAATAGTTTAAACTCTTTAAAAGCCAATAAATGACATCAAGGAAAATAAGGAAATTTTAGTAAGAAAATCTTGGCTCAGGGTCTGGATTGTAAAGCATCTTTTTCCACTAGCTTCCAAGGAGATCCATCAAATCTAAAGTACCCAATTTCCTCAATAAATACAAGTATGTTCCAGGGTGACATATTTGCACTGAAACCAAGGAATTGACTAAAACCATGCGTTTTAGTTATCACAGGTTTTCTAAGGCATCATCCATATCCAGATGCTTACTACATAAATGCTGAAATAAATACCCTTTGTAGGGCTCATATTAAGTTGAAATCTCCTATTACCAGGTACAATAAACAAACTAGTCATTGCCAGTCCCTGAAAGGAATCTGCCACTTGGAATAAATACTGACTTAAAATAGTAATGTCTTTTCTGGGAAATCAGTCAAACTTCCCCGCAATTTTAGAAGCATCTAAATCCACTTAACATTTATACTCATCCTGAATTATACTAATCAGTGGACAAATACTGGTTGATAAATATTGTACTATTTTATTAAAAATAAAAATAAAATAATTACATGAATTGCCTATCATTGATGTGTGAATTTTGAAACACTACGGTGCTCTTTTACTACAGTCTTCTTGTGTTCTCACACATTCTGTAGGTATGCACATGTCAACATCAAGGAGAAAAGTTGGAAAATGGAAAGACTGGGTCGCATTTTTTTTGGTACTGGGGATTGAACTCATGAACGTGCACTTGCCAGGTATGCACTTAAGCCTCTGATCCAGCTCCCCAGCCCCCAAGACTGATTGGACAGTAATCAGAAATATGTCTTTCTGGTACTTAGGATTTATACCATATTAGTTGAGGGTAAATCAAACTTCATGTCTGAGCATGGGTGATAACTCAAAGACTAGCATAAACTAGACAATGTAGTGCACTTAGCCATAAAATCATGTACACTAATAAGAATACTTTAAAAATATAGAAAATAGAATGTCAATGGGCAACAAATGTTTCTAAATGTTTTTCATAGTGCATATTAATACAAGGTGAATTTTAATCCATCCACCTTTAATACTTTCATTTCAAGAATAATCTAGAGAGTTGGCAGTGACACTATATATCAATTTTTTTAGAGGACAACCGGAAATATATACAAAATACATTTAGTATGTATAGTTTTTAGACTAGCACTAATCCTGCTTCTAGGACTGAAGCATAATTGATAGGAAGTTGCTATTTTACCACAATAATTATTATCAACAAATATTTATGCAAGTACAAGAATAATTCAATCTGCCAAGGATACAACTCAGCAGCACAATGCCTGACTGGCAAGCACGGGGCCCTGAGTTCAATTCCTGGTTTCAAAAAAATACACAAGAATAACTAAATCAATAATTTATTGGGCCGGGGAGATAGCTCAGTAGAATAAGCGCTTGTCTGGCAAGCGCAAGTGTCTGAATTCAATCCCTTGTTCTACAAATAAATAAATAAATAGATAGATAAAAAGAATTTATTAAAGTCATTTGAATGTATTCATAACATAGTTAAACTACAGCCATTGAACAGTTCAGAGGTGTAAGTTATCTATTTTAAGTTAAAAGCTACAGAAGAACACCCACAACATAATCCAATTTTGTTTCCATGTGAAATAGAATTAAAAATGTGAAACAAGCATGTGTACTAGAATTAAAATGTTTCCCATGGTCAAGTCTGCATGGTAATGCTGAATATTGGTTTCTTAGATTCCTATATGTGCTCTTGGAAAATTATCTACAATGAATATATTTTATTCCAGAAATAGTAAATATTTTTCTTATGTCACTGTTGACACAGCCTCACCCTGGAGTTAAAGCTACTGTTTTCTACAATATTTTTATCTGTATTTATAACACTTTGGAAGGTCAGTCAGATAGCTCAGTGGCCTAAAGCGTCTGCTTAAGCAGGCATAGGGACTGGGGTTTGATTCCCAGCATGCTGTGCCAGCCCTACCCCCAGGGTGTACTGGAGAGGGTGACTGACACTGGGCGTCGTGTTGTGCGCCTATAATCCCAATGTTTGGGAGGCTGAAAGCAGGAGAATCACTATGAGTCCAATCTGTGTAGTGAGACCCTGTAGACCTTGTAGTAAATACATTAGAGAAAAAGAAAAATCACAGGGTGGAGGGTAATATAACATTGGCATGACAAGCTCTGTAAAAACATTTATTGTCAGCATAACCTGTCTATAACAAACACATCTATCGAATGTGGAGAAATGATTGGAGACCATGTGAAATATTCGTTAAATGGATGCTCACTCTGTGAGTTATAATCTGTGTTCTTTTCCACATGTATGTTACACTTCAATTGAAAAAATGAAAGACAACCCCAGCCTATGTCTCTTCAGTAGCCTACTGCAGACTCACAGGAGAAGCAGAAGGACACCTGAGTGCTTATTTACTTTAGCTTCTAGCCCCATCACCTCAGGGCTACAGATAAGAAATCCAACCTCGGTCTGCATGTCCTTCCATTCCTGCACTGCTCCTAAATCCCTCTTCTTCACAGTAAGTCTCAAAGTCTACCACTTTACACTTTACACCTTCCAAGCACTTTTGAGCTAATATGCTGCAAGGTGCATGAGGATCACCAGCCACGGAAGCCAGAGCAGCATCTTGTCACATGACCTGGAACCCATGGCTACCACAGCAGCCCTGCCAGGCACCGCTGAAGGACCCCATGCCAGTGGGGGTCCCTAGAAACTGCAGGCAAGACAAGGAAAGGATTTCCGAGGCTCAGCTGATGGCAAACTGAATGAACCTCATCTACAAAGTCAAGAGTGCACAGCCCCTGCATGAACGCGCTCTGAAGGAGGAGGTGTGAAACACAACCAAAGATGGTGGCCTTTTTTTTGTCCTAAGCCAGACCTCAAATGAGCTACAAATAGCACTGCTTTACAAACAGCACTGTTGGATGAATCATATGTACATCTGCATGTCACTGTCTAAATTTTTTAAAAGATAAGCAAGCCTTGAGAAAATAAATGTCTGTGATGGAAGCTTAACTTTTTCAAGGAACAAGTACCCTAAACGATTTCTCATTAATACTCCTGAATACATAAAATACAGGACACTAAAAGTATAAGTGATAGTGATGACACTTAAATTTTACCCCCGAAACTTTAGGAAAAGCTATATGACTTTAAATCTTTCAATCAATTTTACTTAGTAAAATGTCGTTAGATCACTGAATCTTAAGATCTCATTTATGTTGATTTTGAATTGGAATCTAATACTCTATGACTCTGCATTCCTAAAATTCCTAAAACAATTATTATGATTTTATTATAATTTACTAATTTTTCAGAATACAAGGTTATTCCTGCATTTAGGAAAGCTATTTCTCTGTCATATCCAAGAGCCAATTCTATCTCAACCAGAGGCAAGACCAAAAGAGACATGGAGACATACACGGCCTCGAACCTAGTAACACCTTAACTTCTCTCTCTTCTGACCTCCAACCATTTGCTTCATGACTTTTATTTCACCGCCTCATACATCCTCTTTCTTCTTTGTAATAGTGTATAAGAGCAAGATTAAAAATAGAGGGCCAGTGAGGTAGCTCAGCGGTCTCAAGCGCCTGCTTCAGCAAGTTTAGGCAGGCGCACGGGACAGCAGTTTGCTCCCCAGCCCCACATGCCACATCACCCTGCCCTCAGGGTGGACTGAACCTGCCAAAAAAATTTAAAAAATGACAAATAAAATAATGATTAAAAACAGTGTAATTAAGAGAGGAAAATATATTCTGAAAGTCAAATCTGCAATTTGAACATCTCTGCTTTGTCACCCCTTGTGACGATCTGGCCACTTGGTTGTAGAGATCCGTTCACCAGCCCTGCAGAGTGCTGCCTGGACTCAGCCTACCTGAGGACACACGACAACAGCAGTGACTTCCGTGACCAGGCCCAGTCCTCTCTCACTTATTGGCACATATGAAGGTGGCACTGTCCCAGGGTAGAGGGAAAGCAGGCAGCGACCTTGTGTTCAAGGAGCTCATACCCTAACTTTGAATAGAAGACTAGGAAAAAAAATTCAAGCAAGAAAATGTGCTTCAGATAGAAACTCACGAGAATTCTGCCAAACTGCAGGAATCTGAGAATGCTTCCTGAACAATATATTAGCAGAAAGACTTGAAAGAGAAGGGTAGAATTTGGGTAGGCAGAGGTGGTGCGGCAGAAGTCATAAGGAACAGAGAAAGAGCAGAGTCATCTAGTAGTCAGAGACTTGTTAGTAGTTATAGGGTAGCAGGAAATCAAATTCAGAAGATAGGCAAGGTCAGATCTTAAGAGCCTTGGATCACAGGCTTACCCAATTAGACTATGCATCCTATGTAAGATGACCCCAGTTTGCATTTTGAGGGTTCTATATGTTTGAATCTGCACGTTGGTATGATTCATAGCTAAAGTTCCCAATACTGAAGCATTTCTTCTGCAGACATACCAACTACCTTTCAAAGAAATCCACAGGGAGGTTTGAACACAATATCTTGGGTTATTTCTGATTACACAGAGAGACACTTTTTGAAGTATTAGATGTGACCTGAGAGTTCTGTTTCATCTCTTCAGGCCATACTTCTTAGACGACTTGGAGTGTATTTTATTTCTGTGCTCAGCTTTTAATGTCAGCAATGGTGGCTTCCAGCTATTTTAAGATAAGAATGTATATATATATATATATATATATATATATATGCAAGCTTACATGCTGAAATAATTAAGCGTATGTGTCATTAACTTTGAGATTTCATGTGCCTTGGCAGGAGTACACTGTAGATTTTGAGAGCCAAGTGCTTCCTTCTTTCTGGCCTTCTGACAAAAAACAGAACGTGTGTTTAACAATAAGCTATCAAATGCCAGAACATTCCCTAAAATTTTTTTCCTGGCCCTACAAAATAGAGTGCTGGACGATTCTTCAATACAGTGAAATGTTAGTTTAATCATGCGAAGATGAGGTAGCTATCATCCTTATGGCTCCAGTAAGCTAAGAATGCTACTCATGAGTCCCTCTCCAAGTCTGCTTCATACCCTGGGCACCATGTGCTTAAGATCTGCTTATCCCAGCTGGTGACACCTGTCTGTGGTCTTGCAACCAAAGGACGCTGAATACTTCATAAAGGAGTAGAACCACAACACTGGCCTTATCCACTTAGGAACATGGAAACCCACAGCTAACGCAGTCCTGTCCAAGGCTACATGGCCTCTTGATGAAAGGACAGACATCAGTTCACGTAAGGGCATTCACGCTCACTGCCTTCTCTAGGAACAAGAGAGGGGCCCTTGACATCCACTCACAAACAACAATTTGTTTGATCAATTCTGTCTACTACTTCAAAGAAACCCTGAATTCAAGCCAGTTAAAACTCCCCTGTGTTTATAGCTTTGGGAGAATGTTTTCACTCTGAATGGTGCTTTAAAACACAGTACCATCTCTCCCAGGGTACCACTAAAAATCTCTAAGTATTCAATGTCCACTATAGCACATTTCATTATGAGTTTTCATTAGAGAAATACTAAAAATCTACAAAGACAAAAATAAAACACAGGCTAGGAGAGAAACTTTGCTGCACGCCTTCTGCTCTGAGTCTGACTCAGCCTCTCTGGCATGTGTGACTCAATGGCTAATGTCAAACACGAATTCCAGGACAGTGCCCTCCATCCACACATTCTCATTCCCAAGCTGAGGGCAGTCCCGGTCTCCTAGCAACACCGAACATTTTCTCTGCCCGGTCATCTGCGGAAAGTTGCTCTTTGTCTGTTTCTTTCTCTCATCTCGTGTCCAGACACACCAAACACCTTCCACGCCACTGCAGGTGTCTGACTTCAGATTCACATCTGGAAAATCAACTTGGGCTGGATTTCTGCCCTCCTTTTCTAGGTCTCCCTCACCCCTATTTCTCTCTCTTTCTGTCTCTCTGCCTCTCTCGATCTGACTCAGTCTCTTTAACACAGAGAGACACAAACACAAACACACACATATATATGTGCACAAACCAAACCAGAAACCAGAGTTCCCCTAAACCTTAAGGCAATGCTGTCCAGTACAAAAAGCTTGGAACACGCCTTATCTGTTGGTGAAATCAGGAGTGCGCTCGCCTCTTCGATGAAGTCATCTTGTAAAAGGAAGGGTGATATGTATACATTTCACAGTGCTCTTGTGCAATTCATAAGGTAAAATGACGTATAAAAGGTTTTTATCACAATTACAGCCTCACAGATGTTAGTTACCATATTATTAATAACTACCAGAAACATCCTTTACATGTGTATTTAAGAAGCGACAAACCTGAGAGAAAGCCTCTGAAAACTCATCACAAGTCCCTTATGAGGAAGGATTCTATTGTGACACATCTGAAGTTTATCCTGTCTGAATTTTAGGCCTTCCCAGAGCACCCCAGAGACCACAGAGAGTACAGATTGCAACTAACAAGGCCCATGGAAGTGGAATATCAAGATGTCACTAAATCCAGTAATTCTGAAATGGCTCAAAGCATCTCCTGCTAGCCCAAGGCAAATAAATGTAGATCCCTTCCAAGTGCTTCCAACATGGTTCAAAATACCAGGAACATCTAGGTAGACAACAACCCTGAACCCTCTTCTTCTCGTCTCCATTTCCTACAGTCGCTGGCCTACACTCTATGACTCCATGAGTAATGACTTTCATTTTACTTTCTAATTATTACTGTAACATGAGTTAATATGTACACAGAGTCTTCCCTTTGACTACCTTTTAATAAACATATGCTGGAAGACATAACAAATGTAGTCATCAGGTCTAGGAAAGTGGTCTTGTGAGCAGTTTGATTTTGTTTAAGGTGAAAGTGATTTCAAAAACTCCTACGTTTATTAATATTAAGCTATGAAATACTTTGACCTTATCAGACAGCAAAAGTTACATTTTTAGTAACCATCCAGTAGAAAAGTGTAAACACGAGGTATAAAAAGTAAAGCTTCATTAATATGCTGAGCTGTAAAAGGCTCAAGTCAACAACTTTGGCCAACTGACAGCTGTGCTGATAACTCACTACTATTATGGACTATTGGACTATATTGGGTTATTTTGCTGAACTCAAGTACCTACTCTTTGGACTGGCATCAAATATGAAAAGGTCCTTGAAAGACTTCTCTAAATATAGCTTCTCTAACAACAATGGAATGCCCATCTCTGACAAAACAAAACAAAAATGGGGATATAAATAAAGGACCATTTTATTGTGAAAAAAAAATATATATACACATATATATGTATATTCAAGATAGGATAGATATAGAGTTACTTTCTCTTAGTTCAGTGAGAAGAAAGGTTTGTACTAATATCGTTTAGAGACGATATCATGTCTGCATCTTGTCCTCTGAATAATTACTATGAAGACAAAAATATGTAAAGTATTAATTATTGTAATTGTCCTACTAACTTGCACTGAAACTGTTTCATTGCTATGTTATCTTTTTTCTCATTAAAATGAATAAAATAAATAAATACAAAAGTAAATAAATGAACTATAAAATACAAGTCCATTACTTAAGCTCTCACTAGGACTCAGTAAGTGAGAACAGTTGCTCCACCGGCTAGCAATGTGCAATGCATGCAGGGACATACTGCAGGAGCCTTATAATCTGATCTCTTATTTGATTAAGGCAAAGCACAAACAAAGAGCATAATGAAGGACAGATAGAGGGAGACAAAGGGATGCACAGGGTTCCATGAGACCAAAGGTGAGGGGTAAGAGGGGAAGCGGGACATGTAGAATAACAATGTACCATGTGCAGGAGTCCAGTAGTCTCAATGAATGGAAATATTATATGCCATAAGCATGATCTAATAGTACTAATATTAACAAGAATTAACATGGGAAAAGGGAATTAGAGGAGGAACGAGGGAGGGGGGTTGAAAAGTAGAAACAAGTTATAATATGTATATGTACCCACTCTCTAAGATAATTCTAAGCTGCATGAACTGGGAATATACACTAATAAAGTCTCAGAATATCAAACAACCACCCCTCAAAAATCCTAACAAAATGGAACAACTTGTTATAAGATCCCCCCTGAGCGAGGAAAGCATATTCTAAGACCAAACTGACTGTGGCCAAGAGCTGCCAAGAGCTACAGTAATTTCAGTGGTCACTATCCTCACTCTTAATTTTATAAGAACAAACAATAAGTGCCTCAGTGGTGACTGTCATCCCAGATTTTAGTTTTGTTTCACTTTGCTCTAAGATTGTCATATGTAGGAGACTTTGCTCTCCTAGGAAAGGGAAAGCAGCAAACAAACCAGTGTGCATGTGTACACATTCTGAGTTAAAGAGTGGAAGAAAGGTCACGGGCTCTGGAGTCTGACTGTCCACCATGTTCTATCCTTAGCCCTGCCTTTCAGGGACTGCATGACCCCTGGCATCGGCTTCACTGCTCTCTGCCTCAATAAGCAGCATTAATAAATCAGGGCACATAACACCATCAACCACAAAAATTATTGTGAGAGATAAGTTACTATTTGTAAACACAAGTAAATTTGAAAATTTTGTTTTTAGTAGGTCTTGATTTCGCAAAATACCTTCAGACAGATGCTCTTAGCTCCTAATACCATGTTTCCTTAGTAATTAATGCTCTGCTATCTGAGAAACATGGAGCCCAAAGCCACTACTCCATGAGTACATTTTCTGCCTTCTTAACCCCAGGCTCAACACCACCTTGTGTGGGCTAAGAACTGTTGGAAAAAACCAATGACACTCAACTTCCTCATTCCTACTTCACAACTGAAAGCAGTAAGCTTCAGCTGTGAGAACTTTGTCTTTAATGCACAGAGGCCTGACTTTTAGAACTGGCTGTCATTTATTAACCATGGGATGTAGGGAGTCAACCCAACAGCACCCAGTTTTACTTATTCATCAATAGGAAGAAGACTTAATAGCAATTTCAACAGTATGTGCTCTGACATGACATTACATGCAAAAAGTGATCAGCACAGTGCTTAAATGCTAAAACTGATTTATAAATAACTACTTATCATAGACCACGGAAAGGCAGGTTATATAGTATACATACAGTAGAGGCAAGAGAACAGAAAGGATATTGGAATTTGAAAATTCAAAGGCATAAATTGGTTTGAATATGCTGTCCACTCTCAAAAAAATCAACACGGGAAGTGAACCGAAGCCCTAGCAGGTAAAACAAAGAAAGTTAACACCACAAATTCATGAATGACCGGAAAGTAATCAGACAGTCCCAATACAGCAAGGCTATGGTGTGTGAAGGGACCAGAGTACGAGAAATGATTTGGTCTTTAGCTCATCTCTACCAAATGAACTTCTAACATCTCTTCTTGTTGGTGGGGCCGGGGGAGAACAAAGTTGGAATAATTTTTCTAATGTGGTCTCTGTCACTTCACAAGGTGAGTCCTAACACTATCTACAACTCTTTTAGGTAGGATGTGTAATAAAGAAATAAGAGAATGAAATAAACCGAATGGCCTTTTCCACTGCTAGAGTCACAGAAACACTCTAGAACCTCTTTATTAAAGGAACAACAGGCTGATATTTCTGTTCTGCACAGACAATAATTTATTTCAAAAGTTCGATGTTTGGGTTATCATGTTATGTGGACAACTATGGGTTGGAGGAGCTCAACTGCAGGGGACCCTGGGTATATAATTGGCACTTCCGTTCTTCATAGCTCTCCATCTGTATGACAAAAGCAGAATTATTCCCATCATTCTCAGAGAGCTATAGAAAATGTTAAATAATATAACACTAATAAGTCAATATAAAACCTATATGTAGTGGTATAGGTTATATAGTGTATAGTTCAGGAACTTAATTCTTTCCACATTTTTCTCATCATGAACCCTACTGGACAACAACCAAAGCAAATTCGATGGTTAGATTCAGTGTTGACATTATGGGGAAATATGATTCAGTTCTCTTCCAATTCAGTTTGTGACCAGAAATGTGAAAACAATTAGCTTTGGGAACTGAGGAACCTCTGTGTTATATATTATATATTTTCTGATAGCATTCCTTATTGCAAATATGTAATGTACTTTGACATACGGAAAATTACAGGACATACTATTATATATTCAAATAGATAAAATTATTCAAAATTTTATTTTCTCATTTATTTTTCCTTCTTTGGTGTTATATGGCTTCATGTTACTATTAACCTCCAAACAACTGGCTATGAGAGAAGGGTTTCCAACACTGAGTTGTACACATTTACAAAATGCATAAATGAATATGAATTGAAGGACAAAGAGTCATTTGGGGAACAAAAAGAAATGGAGCAAAGGTCTTCAAAATTTTGCAACGAAGTGAATCTCCCTGAAAGTGGACCACCATTCAGTTTGACTATCTTTTTCTTTTCAGACCTGAGAGAACAAGAAACTGTTCTTAAAAACAATTTTATTCTGTGTTTATAGTGTATAATGTTCATAGCCCACATGTGGAGTTTGTGCCTACACATAGCACATCTTCATGCCTTTGTTCTTCCTGCTCCATGAGCTCTGATCCCCCACCTCTCTGAGAAATATTTCTCAATCTCTCTCTCTCTCTCTCTCTCTCTCTCTCTCTCTCTCTCCTATTATCTATCTTTTATTTTGCTCTCTATTTATAATCACGATTTCTCACAGTAGAGAAGCCAAGAGAAGCCATGGAATAGTCAATCTTTGATTCTGATTTCTTACACAACATGCCAACCTCCAGGTGTGTTCTAGTCCACCAGAGAGATGCCCTGCTAGCATTGCTTTGATGCCAGCTCCATGTATTACTTCACTGCATACCATTATCTCTCTCAAAAAATTATTCAAATGACAAGTAGCAGTGCTTTATTTCTACTTTAGAGCATGAAATAACATTATACAAAATTCAGAAAAACTGAAAGAGGCCGGGAGATTCAATGATAGTGCTAGAACAGAACACCTCACCACGCCTTCTAACAAAATTATCATTTGTGGTACAGAGAAATGTTGCGAATTGCTAAGGCTTTCTCGGATGCCAGACAAGAATTTGGCTGAAGAGGCTAAATATAGTTAAGACTTTGATTTTGTTATGAGATGCACCTCAATGTAAACCCTAAATTTGCCTTCTAATTGTATAAAGTGCAGAAAGCAATCCTAGTCCCTGTATCTTTCTAAAAAGAGACTAATAACAATAATCAAATCAATATCCTCTGCCCTTTTACTCTTTGTTTTTGTTACTCTTTTTTTCTGTGATAAGCATTGGATGGGAGGCCATGTGCCTGCTAAGCAAGCCCTCTTCTACAGATCTATGTCCCTGCCCTTTTAAAACATTTATTATATCTTGAGACAGATTCTCACGAAGTTGCCTAGACTGACCTCAAAGTGCTCCAGATTGAGTTTCCCAGTTAGCTAGGATTATGGGTGTGACTCCACACCTAGCAGTGCAGGATTCTATCAAGAACAAATGAACCAAAGCAGGTACAGCTGTTAGTAGAGTAATTTACATAGAGTCCTGTTCAAGAAGAACTAATCACCACTATTATGAGTAAAGAAAAACAAACACTTTTAGAAAGAGATTATATATATACAATCTTTTAACAAAAAAATGAAATTTTGTGATAAGCTCATTTTGATTAAGGAAAGTAACACTACAAGTTTAGGATAATGAATATGGAATCAGAATCCCGTAATTTTTGAGGCTGGTGAGATGGCTCAGTGGTCTAAAGCACCTACTTAGAACAAGCTAAGCAAAGCACAGGGACTGTGGTTCAATCCCCCAGCACCACATGCCAGCCAGCCCCGCCCCCTGGTGGGATGAACTGGCTACACACACACACACACACACACACACACATAAATAAAATTAAAAAAAAAAAAAAGAATCCCGTAACTTAGAGGATGGAGGAATATAACCCTATCCATCTAAAGTCATCAATTCTCCAAAATCAAGAGTGTTCGGGTCTTTTCATCACAATACAAATCACTTTCTAAAAGATTAAAATCGGATCATGGGGAGGAAAATAGTGCAGTTTTGCTTCTTTTGCATAATCTATCCCATCCAAGGACTCATCAGCCCTGAGAAATGTGAAACATCTTACCTATTTCATGGGGAAGATGAAGAGCAGGGACCCAGAGGCCCCTACAGAACAAACAGCTGGAAACAAGGAAGCTGTTGTAAGTGTGAGGGTGGAGCCTTCTAGACATCAAAGGAGGAAAATCCACACCCTTTCTCCCCAGATAAGGAAAAGGCTAGATTCCTTGGTGTGTCCTTGCGGACTAATAAAGAGCCCACATGAATCTCAAAAGATTGAAGCAAAATTCTTCATGTGCAAAAAAGGATCAAGCCACATACAAAAGGTTTTTTTTTTTTCCAAAATTTTATTGATAAACAGCAGTGAGACAGTTTCAAATCAAATCGGAAGTACAGTTTCAACAAATAACACACTGCATATATTCTTCTTAGTGGTTGATTGCTGTACAAGATGTGGACTTGAGATCCTATTTACAAAAGGTTTTGGATGGCGATCTTTTAGCTGGGAGGAGCTGAGGGGGTGGAAATTACATCTGTCTTCACGGGCCCACCCTTCTAAAAACCTGCAATTGTAGCGTGTCCCGCCCCAGCACTGGCATAAAGGCAGTTCTAAATAAAAACTCTTTCCAAAATTAGATGAATATGAGAATTCCCCAAACATCCATAGACATCTAATCTGACCTTAAATCATGTGTACCTCCCAGAGACGTTTCAGATGTACAACAAAACTTTTTTTTCTCTTTGCTTTGCTAACTGCACCCAAGAGCAAGCCCAGCTATAAAATAAAATCCCAGCTGGCTCAGGGCTCTCAGCTGGCCTCTACTGTGTTTAAAGTAACACTTACTTACAGTGAACAAACAAGCAAAAACCACAAATTTGGCTGAATTTTAAAAGGGGAAAATGAATGTTTTCATTGCAATAACAATTACTAGGTTAAGAGTCTGTTTAATGTTCTCCAAACTCATTGTTTTGAGGGGAAAAAAGGTCAAATTCATTTCTCAAAGGAACTAAGGTTTTTCATGGGAAGGTGAATTGAAGGGCGGGATATTCCCTTAGAGACTTAGACAAGGTCACGCACGCATTACAGGGCAGTGAGGATGTGGGACTAATCATAGAATTAGGGCCCCAACCCTCTGAGTGAGCAAGAATTCCCTGAGCAATTCCTCATCAGTGACTTCCTTCACCTTGCCCAAAACCGTTCAGTGAATCAAAGTGTTTGCAGGTAGCTAGCTTCAGATTAGGAGGGTGACATGAGATTCCTGCTGACAAAGGCCAAGGCTGTGGCAATTCCTCTAAGGATTTAAGCAGATCTTTGTCATTTCAAAGGGCACACTAATAAGTGCAGTCTTCTGTCCCTAAGTTATAGAGAAAGTTGTCTTAATGTTCCCTCTGCCTTGCTGGATATGCCTTCAGTCCTACATCACATCTTAGACTTCAAAATAGATTTAAAAGTGGGGAGGCCCCACCCTGGGACTCCATAAACAGAAAGTATCAACCATCAGAGCTCGGTAAATGTGAGATTTTGAGTGATAAAGCTTAGTTGGGGATATAGCTCAGTGGCATAAGCACCTTCCTGGCAAGCTCAAGGTTCTGAGTTTGATCCCTGGTACCAGAAAAACATAAAATAAAAGAGAGAGAAAGTTAAAATTATTGTTTTGAAAAGAGGTATTGAGTTTTTAAAATCTAATCATTAAGCCTAAAATTTATGTTTATGTATTATATGTAAGTATATGGAAATATTTTATATGTGATATGTAATAATATATAAAATGTAATTGGTACAAATTTCTAATTTACATAAATATATAATCAATATTGTAGGAATATAAATATTTATATATTGACATGTTAAATACATGAGAATAGGTATTATGTAGTTACTAATACATACTTATATAATTATATAAAATAATATAAATATATATAAGAATCATAAAATGACTTCATCCCATTTCATTATTTTTACTATAATTAAATAGTATGAAAAAATATAAAATGTTAAAAAAAAAGAAAAGAAAAAATATAAAATGTACGAGCTTTGAGGTAACTCAGACCTTGGAGCCAGCGTTTTCTCAACTGATCTTTTTTACCCAGTCTGCTCAACTTGTAGAACACACTTAATATTCCTCCCAGGAGACTTAATATTTCTCTCAGCAGGAGATTAACGGTATAAAATTATGTACACAAAGACATGGCACTTTATCTAAGAACTATTACTGTTCCCAGTTTTGATTGAGAGTTTAAAAAAACAAGTACCTACAAAACATTCAGAGAAAAATTTAAGATTTTGTTAACTTCAAATACAAAAGTAGAAGGTATAGGCTACACGGCATGCGGCCTTTTATTTTCCAGACAGACACAGTTTACTCTTCCGTTGCTCTTGGTGAGACTCAAATTCACAGAATTCACCAAAATCAGGTCACAGTTTCAACACCCGAGGCCCACACGACTGTAGCTTTCTTCAGGGTCACGATAAAAAAAGAGAAGGAGCAAAAACCCGGGGATCTCTCTGTTGTGCTCTGATGATGCAGCTTATCTCTAATGATGCTATTTTTTATGTCTTATACCGAGGGATCTTAGCATGAGAATGGTGCTAGCCACCAAAGTCAAAATGATGACATGCTGATGTGTGGCCAGACACACTTAAACACAGCTAAGTGCTTAAGATGCCACAAGCCTTTGGATGGATGGTTTAAATACACAAGCTACACACAGAGAGTAGAAACACTTCCAGAAGGAAAAAGATTGATTTCCACATTGTGTGACAAGTCCTTACACAAATTATCTCTTTGCAAATGTTACACAGTCTGATCAACTAAATACGCTCCTTGTAAATAAACAATTCTCTAGAATTATTGCTCTTGTCAGAGGTGACCATCTGTTTCTTAGTATATTTTTCATTGTTCAATAAACTTTCTTTAATCTTTTGTCTAAGATAGAAAAATCAGAGGGAAAATACCAGCATTTATGTACAAAATTCACTTTTGAATTATTGGTATAGCTACTGCCTGCTAAATCCCCTTTATTCATTAACATTCATTATAAAATATGGCATATTTTGGTGATAACAGCCTTTTTCTGTTACACGCATCTCAAATTTTTAAATCCACACATTTACATTCCAGTCATCTTGCAAAGCTAAGGAATAGCTGATTTTTGAATTCTTAATTTTCACTGGACAGGTAAGTATGGTATTGTGTTCAGAAAATTTTTACTTGAGACGTAATTAAAATCCATCCTGTTTTCCCAAAGTGGACCTCACTGAACTCTCCCCACCCAATTCAGTACACCAATCACAGCATCACTACAAATGTTGAAGTGATCTCAAGCTATTCCGCTCCTAAATTTAACTTAAATCTGTTTGACTCCTAATCTTGGATGTCTTTTTCTTTTATTGCACAAAGACAATTCTATTTTAACCCATCATTACCCCTTACCTGGGGTCCCGTAAGTGATATCACTAAACTCTCTCTCCTTCAGGAACAAAGAAGATGGAAAAGTCAAAGTCAACTGCTGTAGAAAGAACTAGGAATCTCCGAGGTGTCTCCTTCCCTCGGTTCCTCCTGGGGGAGTAGCTGACCTCCAGAACTCCAGATCTTCCTTATTACCACCACCGCCCTCCCCTGGTTCTCTTCTTAGATCTCTCAGCCTACGTGAGGCTGGGAGGTGAACCAGAATTTCTGTCGCACAGGAGAAGTTTCTAAATTTGTAACATCACTGATACGCAGAGGCTGGAGATCATGCAGTAAATGTACAATGTATAAAGATGATTTGATGAATGGTTAGGAATGGAAAATCACAAATCCTAACTTTTCTGCGTTAGGAGACCAAGTACGCTTCATGGAATGGCAGCCCAGACACCAAATCAGACTGAGATCCTGAGAAATTCTTGAAAATCTGAAAGATTCGGCTCCCCCTCTATGAACAAATCACGTAAACCCTCTCATATATTAGAACATTATGTTGCAAAAGGCCACAGCATGGGGCCAGGAATGTAGCTCACTGGTAGTATCTGCCTGAAAAGTGCAAGGTCCAGAGTTCAATTCCTGGTCTAAATAAATAAATAAATAAATAACCACAGGCTAAGAGAGGAAATCTGTAAGACCCAAGCATTTCCTCTAAAAGGTCAAGTCCTTCCAAGGAAAAAAAAAATGGGGATGGAGCTCATTCAGTTTCTTTCTCATCTCAGCCCCATCTGCAATACCTAGGAAGAAGAGAACTTAACAAGAAAGATTTGATTGGTTATCAAGAATAACCTTTAAATTGTCTTTTTTTTTAAATTTTATTTATTTTATTTATTTATGAGAGAGAGAGAGAGAGAGAGAGAGAGAGAG
>NW_004524704.1:5100638-5125116 GCF_000260255.1 Octodon degus
GGGGGATCGAACCGCGGTCCCTGATGCTTTGCCAAGCTTGTTCTAAGTAGGTGCTTTAGACCACTGAGCCATCTCTCCAGCCCCTAAATTGTCTTTTAATTTTTGTTTTGTTCGTCTATATTTGCAATACATGACGACTATTCATCACAGTGAGTTGGTACCTGGACATTACCCATCTTAAATCTTTCAATATTTCTGTTCGCCCTCTTCCCTTTCCCTCATTCCATCTCTTGTTATTTGCACATCTGCTAGTAAATAAACCTACAATCCCTAAATGATAATCCGTGATTTACTCTATTTTGAATATTCTTGGTCTATCCAAATCTAGTTAAGGCACCAAGTAGGAAAAAATGCAGAGCGTTCTAGACTACTCTGAATTACATACCCCTGTAAAATGTTGCTTTACTATGACATCTTCAAATAAAGGTTAATGCCACTTATCTGCACAGCTGCCCAATAAGAAGATCACAGTGCATGGTGGGAGTTCAATACTCAATGAAGAAATCAATGGTGCAAAATCTAATCTACAAAGTATCCACGATGACCTCATTTTAATAGCTTTTATTCATTCCTATTTTTTATCATTCTTGGGTGGGAAATGAGGAGGAAGAAAGTACAAGAAGTGGGAGAAAACATAGAGACAGAAATTGGTTGTCTTACTGTTAACTCAATGCAGAATTACTCACCCATGCTTGGAGATAATTAAGCTGAAAAATATCTCATAATCCATACAACCATAAACAGTAGAAAAAGGGCATTCGTATGAGAACTTTTCAATATGTTACTGAAAGCCATTGCCTGCTCCTCTGTTCCATGTGAAATACTATGAAAGTTTTCCTTACCAAACCTATTTGCAGGGTTTTCAGTTTTACTTTAATCAAGGTAAGATTATCAGAGTCCAAACATACAACCCCACAGGGAACATATGGAAATAATCTTTTTTTCAACAGATCTTGCCTCCCTTGACGATAATCATGAAATTTAAAGCCATTTTGAAAGCAGTCCTTTCTTCAGTCCTCAAAAGGAACACAGCTTTTGAAAAAAACATGAAGGCAGTAAATGCTGTTTCCTTAGAATGTTAAGGTGTTTCATGTTACATGTGTTGGCATGTGGAGGGGTGAGGGTGTTCGTGTGCTCAGTGAACTGGACTGGGCCATTCTTGGGTGTCTTGTTAGAGAAGGAAGATTACTTATTGGGCTTCAAATTTTTTGTTTCTTTGTTGATTTGAAAAGTGATTAAATTCATACATACATTACTGGTATTCAAGCATATATTCTGTTGTGTGATTGGACTGAGAATCACTGATGAATGAATTACAGTTTAAGATTGAATGATACAATCTCCAACACCACATTCTGCTTTTACTCATACTTGATAACTGCAGCTTTAGAGTAGAAATTAACAGAATATGTAATACCAGGTCAGAAGGAGGATAAATGGTTGTCAGTTTTTTCTTCATAAGACAATAATAGCCATTGATTTACAAGTATTTCAAATATTGAAAACAAAGATTCTTGATCTTCCTGATATTTTTAAAGCAAGACACTTGATGAGATTGTGTTTGTTAAAATAAACAATTTTAAGTAGCATGTTTACATATTATTACTGAAAAAATTTCTATAATACTGGAGGGCAGTATGAATGAATGAACCTCCTCAGCACAGGTCAAGCAAACTTGACCAACACCTGTACACCCCCCACTTTCCCACACACTCCACCCTGAGTAGCTGAAGTATATGAGAGCCAGAGGTCATGAGAAATAGTCTCAGTTTTGCTACAAGTCCTAAGCTTCTCCCCCTTTCCCCAGTGTCCATAAGCAAATATGAGGAGCTCCACACTCACACCCCATACTCTTAGCTCTTTATCTCTCAGGCCTGTACCATTACCATTCATACAAAATGACTAAAGAAGCTTCCAACTGAGGGAATCATACCTTGGCTAAAAAATTCAAAGTACTCTTTTTAAACACTGGCAACAAAAGATGGGTCTAAATTTCCTGAGGGTAAGTTCTTAAAAACTACTTAATATCTCCTTCCTTGTCACCTTCTCCTTCCCTTTGAAACATGTCTGCACTGACCTTGAGTATGGTCACAATAGCCTAGCTGGTGGCCTACCCTCTGACCTTCTGAATTTTGTCCATGCAGGAATGGGAAGAAGGCATACAGGCATCAAGCTGTGTGACAGGAGACACAACTGAAACTGACAGACAAGTGCTGGTTGTCATAGGGGCCCTTCCCAAAACCACTGAGTCATAACTGCAGGGCCAAGGCAAGATGGGTGTCCTCGTTTTGGGTCTGTTAAAAAAAAAAAAACTGGAACCACAAAGCTACCAGCCTGGAGCAATTTGGGTTTTGACCCTATATTTAGGTAGCAATGCCTGACACCACATCACACTTCAATCACAGAGTGAGGAAATGATGAACAGGCCCTCAGTCAGGGAGGCTTTCTCAGCCTGGTAGATCACAGGGGTTGGTAAGTAATGACCTAGTGGTCTGCTGTGTGTGCTGTACAGGAGAAGAAATCTGAAGCCCATGAATCCTTTCTGTAGGTAGATTTATCCTGGGCTCATGAGTAAGAATTTGGAGCTGTTCCCTTCGCAGTGTTCCAACTGCATCTTTTCATTTCTCATTGCGCATTAACTCAGACACATGTTTAAACCAAGTAACCCTTGCTGTGTTCTCCCAATGCACAGGATATTTCTTTTGAACATATCATTTGTTTTCTTTCCATTTCTCTTTTTCCTTCCAGGGTCCACCAGATCATAGACAGTAAATACATATGTTGGAAAAAAAGAAATGCTTACTGAAAACATTTTTGAAATGTTTACTCACTGAAAACAAAATATTAATATGTCCAAAACCAAAATATCAACATGTACAGAAAGGTGAAGGGATGAGCATTTTTAAACATAATTTTATAGTTGATACTGAAGACATACTAGTCAAATAATCTGTACCACCTGCTGCCTTAGTGAATGGCCCACACATGTGGGAGGACTGCTCACCGAACACATCAACACTGTCAGGTCTTCGCGCACAGCACTCCTCTTTCCTGAAGGAGCATCCTGCTTCCTTCCACTGGGATTTCCTAAGACATTTATAAGGCATAACTCTGACATTGGCCTCAGGGAAAAGTTCTCCTCAACTCACCCAGAATTACTAACTCCTTCATTAGGACTTTTGCAATCCTTGTGTACTATTTCTAACTCTGGGATTTGTGTCTGCCTGAATTTTCTCCAACAAAGACTCAACAAAGTAAATCTGTATTCTTTCTATGCAGCTAAGACAGAGATGCTGTCTTATTTAGCATGTAATGCTTGTGTTTAGTACTGAAGTGCATGCTAAGCACATGCTCTGCCTCTCAGCTAGCACCCCAGGCCCTTTCACTTTTGTATGTTGAGAAACAGATTTATGAAGTTGCCGGGGCTGGCCTCGACCTTGCAACCCTCCTTCCTCAGCCTCTGCAGTAGCTCGCATCACATGAAGATACAACCATGCCCAAATGGGTTTTTATTAGTTTGTTTTCTTTTCTTTTATTTCTTCCTACCCTTTCCACCCTTTGTTTTCTTCCTTCCTTTTTGTGGTGTTGCAGCTCAAACCCAGAGCATCCCATATGGTGGACAATCATTCTACTACTGAACTAATTGCCTCTCCCTACTTATATACTAATTCTGACCTAAAGAGAGAGTGTAGTGCTTTTCAAGAGGCTAACTTAAGCTCAAATTTGCTGAATATCTTTTGGTCTGAGGTACAGCATTGAGAATGATGAAGGTAGTTAGTTGTAAGAATCATATGGGACCCGGAAGACAAAGCAAATGCTTCTGAGACCCTAACAGTAATGTGTTACAATAAATGCCAACTCTCAACTTCAAGCTTCTTGAAATTCTTCAGTAATGAAACAAGCAACAGGTTGTCCCAGGTTATTTCCCAGTTTAATTAAGAAAAAGAAAGAAAGATTATTTTATCATTAATGACAGCACAGGTGGCAATTTAGGTTAGAAAACTGTACTTTCCAATGTCTATAACTCGATTACTTTGATGCCACTTCATATATTTTATACCAGAATTTTCTCTTAAGATAATACTGTTATGGCTTGTATCTAGATGTCCCCAAGAGCCTCACCCACTCATAGATAGAGCTTTGCAGAGGTGCCTGGAGCTAGGGCATGTGGTATGGATTATGGGTACAATTAACTGGCTTAGTGCACTGATAGTTGGACCAGTGTTCTGTGCATGGGCCATGGAAAACCCTGGGTGTAGGTGATACCAACCAATACGCCTATAGCCTGGATGGAACATATAGGGACAGAGAGAAGCCATACTTGCTGCTGCTGATTCGCTGATTCTGCCTGCTCTGCCATGGTTGGATTCTCCTCTGTGACTCCCCTCTCCCATGCCACCCTGCCTTGGAGCCAGTCCACTATGGACTAGTCTCTACATACTGTGATGGAAAAAGAAACCTTTTGTTTTTTCTTTTTCATTTGTGGTGTTGGGCATTTTGTCCTAGGAAAGAGAAAAGTAACTAAAACAAATATTAATCAACTTTCAAAAAGAAGGCGGGACAAGGCAGACCCTAACAATTACATAACTTGGAACATTCTGAAAAGAATGATGGGCAATGAAATATTGAAGGATGCACGGGCCGACAGAGGGAAACAGCATTCTGACAACATGAAAGCAAAGTTACATTGGGAACTCAAGACCCTTCTCTTGTATTGTGCAGCCTCTGAGCCATGGAGAAGCTTAGATAAAAAGAAGCTGGGAGATTAAATACTGTAAAAAAGGAAATAGCATAACTAGATGTGTTACTTCAGAAATGATCTATATCTCAGGTTGTACTTAGTGTCATCAGTGATGTAGGGCCATGTCTGACGCTAAAATTTTCTTCTAGGAAGTCTCACAGATACTCAGTACATGTAGTGGATACTAAGATTGTTAAGTACCATGTGTCTCCTCCTCACCAACTCTTGGCAATCTTAACTTTCTAAAAAGCAAAACTCTCTGAGAAAATAATCTCTTGGCAAACCAGCTGGTGTTTAAAGCAAAGTGCAAAATCAAACAAAATACTCTCATTAAGAGCTGTCTCTCTAATGGCTATTTTTATAAACAAGAAAGGCTAGGGACTTAGGGACTTTTTCCAAAGGCAGAATGCTGTTCCTGTTATCTAACATTAGAAAGTTTAAATCAGACTTAGTGAAAGGATTATTATTTTTGGAAGCAAAAAATCAGAATTTTTCTTAGTCTTTCTGGTATGCACCCTATTATTCTGAAAGCTATTCAAGTAATATGTATCTTCTGTTCCAGTTAAAGCAATTAATCTTCAATAATTACACTTATAAAGGGGAAAGTAGAGAGGTAGCAATGGAAACTGACATTCTTCCTCCTGATTCTCCCCTTCTCCTGTACTTCCTGCTCCTGTTAGTGAACTCACAGCTCATGTATCACTCAAGCTGTTCATTGCTGAGCCAATAGCAAGTCCACTTCTTTAAATTCAGAAAAACAATAGACATCTATTATCTGTACCTGCTTAGTTCTTAGAGGGGTGCCCTCTCTTTTTCTTTCCTAACACACCATGCTAAATTCCATTCATTATTACAGCTAACCTTAGAGTGCAGGAGACAGTCATGCAGAGAATAAAGGCTTGCAGATGTGAAGAGTATAAGTGATTCTGAACATTAATTTTAAGGAAAAAAAATGCTAAGCAACAGTGGAGGAAAACTGCCCTAAAAATTCTACAACCATTGGTCATGCAATGATGAGAGACATTAGGCGGCAGAAGCGTCTTTCTGCAGCACTGAGGGAGCACAGGTTATGTACCACGAAGCTTGTCAAGACACAAAGTTAGAGACACAGTCTTTTTTGCAATACAAACAATCACATGTCCTAATACAAGGGAATATCAAAGGACACTAACCATGGTCTTGGTCTGGACAAAAAGACAATGAAAGGAGAGACGGGCATTGGGCAAAGTTCTGAGATGCTGAACAGCAATTTAGGGCAAAATTAGATAAAGAAAGATGAGAAAATCAAAAGAAAACTGCTGAAACAATATCTATCATCATGGCTGTTGAATTTACAGAGGCTTGTAGGGCTTCCAACAGAATGCAACGACAGTGATGAACAAGAAGCTGAAGTCATCAAACAAGAGGTTAAAGTCAGCAAAGAAGGGCTGGGGATCTTCAAGGGTACTGGTGAGAATGTGACAAGATGTGGAAATCAGAAGACTGATCATTACAATTTGGAATATTTTCTTGGTTTTCTTTGTCTTAATAGTATTGTCCCAAAGACAAACAGACCTGGTGTGGTGGTGCACAACTGTAAGCCCAGTGCTGGGGAGGCTGAAAACAGGGGGATCACTACAAGTCTAAGCTGCATAGTGAAACCCTGTAAAAATACATAGATTAAAAGAAAGAGGGACAGCCAAATAGCTCAGTGGATTAAACAGCTTGCAAGCAGGCACAGGGACTAGGGTTTGATACTAGGGCCTGAAGTGCTGTCCCACCCCCAGGGCATCCTGAGAGGGCAATTGAGACTGGGCATGGTGGTGCGTGCCTATAATCCCAGCTCTTGGGAGATTGTAAACAGAAGGATCACTATGAGTCTGATCAAGTAGTGAGACCCTGAACACCCTGTAGACCCTTCCCTAAAATACAAAATATATAAATAAATAAATTGAAATAAAAATAAATAAATTAAAAGAAAGAAGAT
Organism: Octodon degus; assembly: GCF_000260255.1. Taxonomy (NCBI): domain Eukaryota; kingdom Metazoa; phylum Chordata; class Mammalia; order Rodentia; family Octodontidae; genus Octodon; species Octodon degus. The sequence goes on from NW_004524704.1 coordinate 5,107,346, forward strand.
ATACTGACAATAATTTAAAAGACTGTGCTGCTTTGTAAGTCGTGCAAAGCTCATCCTTACTAATTTTAGTAAATTTCCATTAAAGTGGAAAATGAAGTATTATAACTGTACATGATTCACTAAAAGATTCCAGTGATGTCATTTAAGTTTCTTTTTTACAGGATGAAAAATCCACATTCTTTCATTATTATCACTGCTGTTTCCAAGAAGAAAAATGGTACCATGAAGCATACACTGAAGTCATTTTGATGAATAGCGATAATTTCACAAACATTCTTATAGAGAGACAGGCAACAATCTGACATAGTTTACAATCAGACTTGGGAATGAGCTGCCCTGGAAAATTAATCTCTGATCTATTGAGTACAACTGTGAAGCTCTATAAATTGAAAAGACATTCATCAGCAATCGGATACTGACATTATTCTTTCCACCCAGGAAAACAAAATCTTCAACCACATACTCATATCTATGCCCACGTCAGGTTTAAATCTTAGGCAGGAAATCCCAAGCCTCAGACTATAGTTCCAATTTAGCTTTCGCCGGAACTACGAGTAGCCTTGAGAGTCTAACAGAAGGCATTATTTGAGAAGGTATTTTCCATTGCTCTTGTATATCTGCTGCCCTTCACTTCTATGACCCTGGTTGCTGGTAGCAACAAGAACCATTCTAGGCTGGCTTGTCCTGATTTATGGAACAGTGAGCTAAGTTTAGTAACCAACTTGAACAGCCCACTGATTCATATTTTCCCTGAAATTTCCAAAGAACCTAGGCACAGTTCCATCAGCACTGGGACAATGGTGGCCTTAGAAAGGCTGACTCAAGGTCAGAGCCCTGCTGGAATACATGGTTGGTCCAGAAGGCAATACAAGAATGACAGAGTGGCACTGGCTCCCTCTTGACGGTCTGTCCAATCCCAAATAGGAGCTGGTAAGGCCACGATGATGTGAAGGTGAATATTTGCAAAGAATTTAATACAACTAACATTAAGAAACATCTTCCCCATGATGTTGTAAAGAAACCAAATTCATTTTTCTTCCCCAAAAGAAAAAAAAATATTAGATTTAAAGATGTAAAATGATTAATCCAAAGTCACGTAGCTAGAAATGGCATGGGCCAAATGGGTAGATTTTGTACTGACAGTGCCTGGTTTTGCTTTTATGTAACAGAAATCCTACTACCACTAGCCAAGTGAAATATAATCAGTATTGCAGGTCTGAAAATTTGCTAAAAGAACAGAACCAACATTTTCTAACATCTGATGTATTGCTTTTAATAAAAAGTTATGGTGTGTTTCTTGGTTAGATCTGGCCAGCCAAATCTAAACGCTTCATATGCATTAGTTCTTACAATTCTCATAAAATGTCCTAGAAGCTTCCTATTTTATAGTGAGAGGGACTGGGCCTTACAATTATGTTCATTTTACACTTATGAAACTGAGTCTCAGAAGCAGTAAACAATTCCCGCAGTGTTACATAACTATACATAAATGCTAGGAGTTGAACTGTGTCTCCAACCCAAATGGTCCCACCTTAAAACACACACAATAACTACTCAAAATGTTACACAATTCACCAGAAATAGTACTACAATATTCCACATGTTGCTCAAATCTCATCGGGACATTTAAAACAAAGATTGAAATTTAACTTCTTCATAGTTTCCATAGTGAGCAGCACCAAGAGATGGCAAAGGTCCTGGGGACCTACACAGCAACTGAAGCACAAAACAGGCTGCGACTCAAACTCATGACAGCTCATTAGCAAAGGAAGTGAATCCAGTGGAAAAGATAACAACAGCAAATCCACTGTATCCTTCAATACGTTAGCTTAGAATCTGAAAATCATGCAGTTCTTTGCCAGGCAGCAGAACCAAACCCAGCACCATACAGCAGCAATGACACAGAGCAGGAACAGACTGTTCATAAACAGACTAAGAGTGTCTACCTTAAGTTCGCACCACTGCCATTCTCATTAAGTGCAGTGGACAATTGGGAATATTACCCCAGGAAGTCCATGAAGGAAGAGGAAAGTACGGATTACACGCATCAGACAGAAAAAGCTGTGGGGTGACACACATTTGGTTATGCCATTGTGTTAGCCTTTGGCTGGCAAAAGTATTCTTACACCTAGCTCCTTCTGGGACTATTAATTCAGGGGCCACAGACACATAACAGAGCCAAGAGTCTTCCAAATATTAGAGTGGGGTAAATGAGTTGTAAGCTCTTTAAGATTGGAAATACTACCTATTAGAAAAATAAAGACACAAAAGTGCATCATCAGGGCTTTGAAATGAAAATTTGTTGGATTTTGGAGTTTTGTGTCTCTAGAGAATTTCCGATCTGAGCAGGCAGTAGCTGTGACATTTTGGCAAGAACACTGGTCTTGGAATCTGCAATTCTCTACTGAATCACAGCTCTGTCCCACTTTCTGCCTCTGACTAGAGAAGCCACTGAAGCTCAGCTTAGCTCAGGGTCTGTGGATCTCCTGAAATACTAATGCATTTCACAAATTTCAAAGCACCACACTTGTGAGAGATGATCATGCTTATTGTCTTTTTAATTTACACTACTCAACAAAGAGGATCAGTTTCAGAAGCCGAGTGCGGGAATGTACTAGGTACAAACAGACTCTCCTTACAGAAAGGAGCTTACAGAATGGCACTGCTCTGATTTCCATAACACTGATTCTTTCCACACGTTTGAAAATCAGGGGCCTAGCCTATGGCTCCGAGGCACAGAGCCTGCCTGGAGAGGACAAGGTCCTGGGTTCAACTACTGGTCCCACCCCCAATCAGAAAGTATATTCTGGGGGAACTACCCCCTCGGGACCTCCCCTCCTGTCCCTCTCTCAGGACAGGAGCTTTCTTTCTCTTAATAAATATATTCTGCTCATAAAAAAGAAAGTATATTCTGACTTCCCACATCCAGTTCAATAAGGACATCATAATAAACTGATTCATATCCACAAGGGGTGACACACATGCACACACACACACACATACACACAACTATCATTGTGCCTGTTCAGAAAAAAAATGCAAAGACATCTTTATGGCACTATGGAGCTAACTCAACTCTATCACAGACTCACATTTCCTCTTTGTTCTGCTTCACAAATCATATTTAAAAAGTTATCCTTGCAGGTGCAATTCTTACTGTTAGGGGCCAGGGCAGACAGCTCAGTAGAATAAGCACTTGCCTGGCAAGTGCAGGGTCCTGAGTTCAATCACTGGTACCACACACACACACACACACACACAAAAAATCTTTCTGTTAAATTTCACACAAACTTCTGGATTATCTCAGGGAGTCCATGTTATCAAAGGAATTGAAAATAAGAAGTTGCAAATTTTCTAACAACTGGACCCATCTAACAATTCCTGTTCCCAGTGTTGCTTCAAATGCAGTTCCACCCTTCGTCTCCAGCCCCCAAGGATAAAGACATTCAGTGGTCTGGAATGTATTGAAGAAGGTCAAAGGCCTTCAGGATTTCAAGGACAGAAATAAATATCTATGCACATTATTTTGTCTGTAGTACCCAATCTGATTGATGTAAGTTAAAAGGCATTTGAAAAAATACTTTAGGTAATAGTATTAAGCCTCACAGCCAGTGTGGGTACTGTCATTATTATAATACAAATAAATAATTTACTGCAGAGAAAATAAAAAAGACACATTTAATGCTGTAAAGTAGTTTTAAGAAGTAAATATTAATTTACAAATGAAACAAATTCTTACATGAGCCTTGCCCTTACTTTATATTACATTAATGAGGAACTTGAACATACTCAAAATAGTTTCTTCAGTCTTGACTGCATGCTGTTGTGTAAACAATAGACATTAGTAGTGCTTGTGTACAGAGAAAGAAGTTGAATGAAAACATGTTCCTGTCTCTTGGGGAAGTCTACGGAAGTAGCCCTACAGCTTTCAAATCTGATTGTATACTAGGTTGTAAATGAAAGTATCATTGTGTTAATCTCATGCTACAAAATTAAAAATTAAAAGATGATGTTTGAAAATGGTACTTGTTGCACTTTATCTTTGTTCATGTAAGTAAGACAGAATGCCACATCTTTAAAAATACTAAGATCATAAATTATTTGTAACGTGGGCTTATTATAATCCAGAGCTGTTCTAAGTACCTAATTGGTATACACTAAAGAAGTCTTCACAGTATCACTATAACCTGCTCCTAGTCCCCAGAAGTGGAAATGGAAGCACAGAGATTTAAAGTAATGCAATTTCCTAAAATGTGATCTTGTTGATTTCTCTCAATCTATGTTTCTCAAAATATATCAATCCTCTGTGCTTTACCGCATGGGCTAGCATCAGTTTCAGACTTAAGGTGATTTGTTTGGGTATCATAAATTTAAAATGTAGCCTGTATAGTGATTTTCAAAGCTATCTCTTTATGTTCTTAATGACTGGGACAGCCATAAATTCATTCAAGCTTTTCACTGGATCCTCTTGGTGTTCCCTGATAGCTATCAGTTATTGCACTATTACTGAGCTAGGAACAGCATGTATTTGATTTTATTTAGTTACAGTAAAAATAAATAATTTCCTGCAGAGGGGTGGCTAGATAGCTCAGTAGACTAAAGCACCTGCCTAAGCTGGTGCAGGGGCTGGGGTTCGATCCCCAGCATGCCGTGCTGGCCCCATGCCCAGGACACGCTGAGATGGAGACAAAGACTGGGCGTGATGGTGCTCAACTGTGATCCCAGCGCTTGGGAGGCTGAAAACCAGAGAATTACTCAGAGTCCAGTCTGTGTAGTGAGACCCTGTAGACCCTGTACTAAATACAAAAATAAATAATAATTTCCTGCAGAAAAAATAAAGAAGAGACAGTTAATACTGTAAATGTATTTTTAAAAAGTAAAACAATTTTATAAATGAAATGTTCTTACATGAGACATGTCCTTACATTACATTAATAAGGAACTTAAACATATTGAAAACACTATATTCTGTCTTTATTATATATTTGTTGCATAAACAATAATATGCATTAGCAATGCTCATTTACAGAGAACCTGAATTAAAATGTTACTTTCTTTTGCAGAACTCCAAATCATTTATACTCTAAGTCACTTATAGCAAGCTGTTTACTTTTATTAAATTTGAAGTGCAATATCTTCGCTCTTTTAACATAGCTCCATGTTACAAAAAGTAAAAATCAAGAAAAATATATGTGATTTACTGTGAAGATAAAAATAATAAGAAATAATAGGTCTAAAAGTCATGCAACTAGTAAACCAAACAAACAAAAATAGCTACATTAAATACTGCTGACTAGAAAATTATAAAAAGGAACACTAACAACAGATATGATCGGAAGAAATGAATGCGCTTCTGGGAAAATTCCATTTTCAGGTGGCACTTGAGGATACCACGTAAGGAAGTGTATGTGTACGTACAGCAGACACTGCACTGTATTTAGGTCGCCTGCCAGAGACAGACCATGGAAGATGTGGAATATCTTCTTATTCTATCACTGCAAGGCCAGGCATCATGGAAAAGACTGTTGCTGGGGAGATAGCTCAGGAGAATAAGTGCTTGCCTGGCAAGCGCAAGGACCTGAGTTCAATCCCCAGTTAAGAAAAAAAAAAAAAAAGACTGTGTTGTTGGTTTAATTCACATTACTGAGTGAACAGAGAGAGCCTGTATGGATGATAGAAAGCTGACTTTTTGGTACAGAAAAAATAGCACATTTCAACCAAGAGGTCGTACAAGGACACCAAGCTATGAGCTGCTTTCTTCACAGAGTTGGGTGGTAGCAATTATATCCTGGTGTTGAATTAGCATTTTAGGAAGTGGGAAAACTGTGGCTAAAATGAATTTGTACTATTGATTTGTACCATCTTAGAGGGCGGTCTACAGAGCTACATGGCAAGTCGGGCACTTTGTTTGGCACTGAGCTCTGGGAGGAGAGACACTGAGCTGAGCTTTTAAACTGAGTGAAGAGGCCAAGTCATTTCGTGCACCCATCAATTCTGCTATGAAGTATCATTTCCATGATTAGAGAAGGCTTCCCTGTACTGTCTTCCTCTCTAATATACTAAGTGTCTCTTCTTTTAGTATGTATCTAAATATCTCACTTTTTAGCATTAAGAACAGAATGAAGGGTTTTTTAAGACTAAACTGATGAGAATTTCTTTCACATTTTAGTAAAATTTAATGAATGTATCAGTGGGAATATTTTGCTAACCATTACAATATACTGAAGTTGGTAGAAACTTTCAAGAGTATATATCCAATCACCTAAATTCATAAATGAAGTCCCAGATTAAGCTCAGTGACAGAGCACTTAGAGAAAGGTGCTGGGTTCAATCTGTAGAATTGTAATAATGATGATGATGATGATGTGATGATTAATAATAATAATAATAATAGGAATATATAAATGAACACACTGAAGCTCAGCGGTAAGCACTAAAAAGTTAGTGCCATAGTTAAAATTAGAGCACAAACTTCTGAACTCCTGGCATCCTATCCAACTTGATGTGATTAATCAAAAACCAACCTATAAAGTTGATATTTCCACGAAAGAACTACCTTTTTAAAATTTAATCAGGCATCTTTTAAAAATTATGATCAAGTGCCCAAAACTGTATTTTGAAAAATTACTTAGGTATTTCTAAATTTCTACCTTTGCAAAGAATTACACAAGAAACCCATATTCTAGCAGCACTGTTAAACTGAAATTCAATGAAGACATAATGAATCTCTGCCCAGAAGCCAAGCCTCTCCTATCCAGAGCAACTATACCTAAACATTTAGGTCAGATCAAGAAGTACTGATTAGTGTAATGTTATATTCTGAGACAATAGGTCAAAGAAAAATCAATCGTAACTTAGGAGGATTTCTTTCTTATTCAAAGTCCTAAGAATATTTTTTTCTAGAAAAAGCATATTAGGTAAATCTATATTGCTCATTTCTGTGAGACAAAATCTCCTTATTCTGCCCAGACTGACCTCACACTGGCTCCAGCAATCTTCCTGTTTCAGCCTGCTGAGGCACTGGAACTACAGGTCTGTGACACTAAATTTGGTTCTTAAATCTCTGTTAGATAGCCTACTGGAATATGGAGTGGGTTGATCAATTACTTATTTGCAAAGAATTAAAATACAGGGAGCCAGTAAGAGCTCAGCAGACTAAAGTACCTGCTTGGGCAAGCTCAGGCAAGTTCAGGGACTGTGGTCCAATCACCAGCACCACATGCCACACCAGCCCTGCCCCCTGAGCTGGCCACAGAATCCAGACATAGTGGTGCACACCTGTAATCCCAGGGCTGGGGAGGCTGAAAACAGGAGGTTCACTAGGAGTCCAAGTTGCATAGTGAGAGTCTGTAACAACCAATTACATTAAAAAAAAAAATAAATTTCAGTGTTTCAGGGAAACCTCCTTCCAAATCAATAATCAGGTGATAGGACAGATTGATGGTCGCTCAACTATGACCCTTTCACACTTCACAGGCAGGTATGGGAAAAGTTAACAACTTGAACACATAAACCAGTGTATCAACTTAGGGTGGATTTAGGGGTGGTGATGAAAGTTAGTTAAAGATGTTTATTAGAGATCAGAAAGGCTTCAAAGGTTTTGTAAACTTAGCACGGTGGTGCACACCTGTAATCCCAGCACGCAGGAGGCTGGAGGTAGGAGGATCCTTGGAAGTTCAAGACCAGCCTGGGCTACAAAGTGAGCTTAAGGGTCAAAGTCATCCAATCTGAACTGCATAGCAAAACCCTGTCTCAGAAAGACTAAAAATGCAAAAAAAAAAAAAAAAAAAAGTTTTGTAGTAAAATAGTAACAATGAAGTCCTACTAAGAGCTTGAAATCAAGTCTAAGCAGCATTGAGCAGTACCAGCCTCATCTCTAAGACTACCATTTCAGAGTCACTTAATGTTCTCACCCTAGTTCAGAAAAAGACTTCTGATTCTGAAAAAAATAAACTCATTTTCCCCTAGACCCTTCTTTAAATACAACTACAATCTGAATAGAATACAACACACAAATGCAGGTAGATCCTAAAATGAGACACAAGAAAGACTGGCTAGGGACTTTAGCACTTGTGGAATATAGTGGTAAGGGTCTTGGCTTTCCTTTCTGTCTTATATATTTCCTAGACCAGGCTATGGAGATGCTTTCAACCCGAAAAGGTCAACAGGAGCAGACAGAAAATCACCCTCCCCAGAGCATATATTCACCAGTAAAATGGCCAAGAAAAGGCAGACATAGCAGACTGGAAAAGCTCTGACATAAGCATATCAAACCAAATACCATGTGGTAGGGGTGGGGTGTACCACCTGGTATCACCCTGGTTTCAGGAATTCTCGACTCCTCTAAATCCCTTTCTTACCCTGGATTTCCACTGACCTCTTCTCTAGCACTAGTAGCAGGTACTCTAGCCATTCTCACCTTTAATATGGGAAAATGGTGGTGGGAACTGAAGAAAGACATTCTCTAAATATTCTTTAATAATGTCCTTTCCAGGGGACTACCCACTTGGGCCCCCCTCCTGTCCCTCTCTCGGATAGGAGCTTTCTTGCTCCCAACAAATATATTCTGCTCATAAAAAATAACGTCTTATATACCAGTATCCTTTAAATAACCTTAGTAGCTAGGCATGGTGGTGCACATCTGTAATCTCAGCATTCAGAAGGCTGAGGCAGGAGGATTGTTGGGAGTTCCAGACCAGCCTGTTAGCTCAAGGCTAGCCTAAACTACATAGCAAGACCCTATAAAATAAATAACCTTTAGCAATTCTCAATTTAAATCTATTCAGAATCTTATACATTTCTTAAATATGTCTTGCGCTCTAGCAACCTGCATAAAACTGCCCAGAATTAAAACTGGTAAAAGGCCAAAGAGCTGAACCCTCATGTAGATATCTCCAGATTTTTAGATTTCACTCTGAACACCAAACAAATGAAATCACAAAAGGATTAAGAAGCCTCAGTAAAAGAAGGCAGTTTTCCTTAGTACAGAATGACATACTTGCTGAGACAGGTATACCCACTTTGAATTCCAAGCACGGATATACTGGTCAGTTGTGATGAATTTAACATTTAGCTTAAAATTTCCAGTGCTACGCTGTAACCACAACTAAATCCATTTCAGATGTTATCACTGACAGAGTTGACTCAGAAGTCAGAGGAGCAACACCAATCATATGTGTGGACAGACGCTGCTCCCACTAAACAGCCTATGAATGCGTTCTTGCATGTGTATTTTAAGGTCCGGTACTATTTATTTACTTTGTTTTTCCACATTATGTAAATTATTCATAGGGCGTATGCAGCGACTTTGGTCTATGATTATATTTACAAGAAGGAAAAAGTAAGCTACAGAACCGTACAATTTTTCTGACTGATAAAAGGTTTTAATAATATCATTCAAGGGTAGAAGACAAATTTGACTTCATACAGCCATGAAGTCTGACTGATCCTGCATTAGAAAATTTCAGAGGCATACCTGGTTAGCTCAGTTGTTTAAGCCCCTGCAGGGGCAAACCAAGTTATGTACAAGGGACTGCGGTTCAATCCCCAGATCCCCATGCCTTACTGCCCTTAAGGCAGTCTGAGCCAGTCAGGAAAAAAAAAAAAAAAAAAAAAAAACCACGAAAGAAAGAAAAAAGAAAACTTCACCTATGTCAACATCACCCCTGTGCCTGAACTGTAAACACGACCTCCCTACCAGGCATCTGTCTGACTCACCCCTGCAGACATTCCTCTGGGGCTTCCCAGTTGGTCTTATAACAGCGGCTAGTGGGGGAAACTCCCAGTGGGTCGAGGCCTCCTTCTCCGAAACTTGTGCTACTGCACCCTAATGCTGCCCCTTCTTGAAGTCATTGACGAGATCAAGGAACTATCCCCAGTGGTGACCTAGAGGGCTTCTGGTTGTCCTTTGTCTTCCCTTCAGGACTCCATTTATTTTTTTAAAAAATCATTTTAATGAGAAAAAAAGATAAAATAGCAATAAAAAAGTTTCAAAATAGGTTAGTAAGAGAGCTACAATAATTAATACATTCATATTGTTGTCTTTGTAGCAAGTATGCAGAGGACAAGATGTAGACATGATAACTTATCTAAACAATATTAGTACAAGCCTTTATTCCAGGTTGGGAAGAGAGCTCAGTAGATTAAGCGCTTGCCTGGCAAGTGCAAGGGCCTGAGTTCAATCCCTGGTTCCACACAAAAAAATAAAAATAAAAATAAATAAATAAATAAAAAAGTAGCAAACCTTTCTTCCCAATGAGCTAAGAGAAAATAACTGTATATCTATCCTAACTATCTTGTGTATACATATATATGTTGTCACAGAAAAACAATATTTTATTTATACTTTCTGTGACTATTTATTTTGTATTTTAGGGAAGGGTCTACAGGGTGTTCAGGGTCTCAGTACTACATCAGACTCATAGTGATCCTCCTGTCTACAGCCTCCCAAGAGCTGGGATTACAGGCACGTGCCACCATGCCCAGTCTCCACTGCCCTCTCAGCACGCCCTCGGGGTGAGGCCAGCATGGCAGGCCTGGGGATCAAATCCCCAGCCCCGGTACCTGCTTGCAGGTGCTTTAATCCACTGAGTTATTTGGCTAGCCCTTTCCATTTATTTTTGCATCTGCTATTTCTCATATAACATGGTGCTGAGCCTTTTATTGATCTTGTTTGCCCTCTTGAATATGGCATCTTTTAATTTGTTCTTAAAGTATCATTAGGTTAAACAGTACTGTGACTTCTCTTCAGATGATACTTCGAAGTGACTTGGTATCCAACATTAAGGACTAGAATGAGCTACATTGGAGAGATTCCCATTCCCTCTCCCTCTCCCTCTCCCTCTCCCTCTCCCTCTAATCTCCTCTGCACTTCTAGCCCATTTCTTCTTATCTCCGCAACTTTCCCTTCCCATAGGAATATTGTTGATAGCACCAGTACAGGAAAAAAAAAAAAAAAAAAGAATCTCAAGCCAGTAGGTGGAAAAGAGCTCCTATAAGCCATCTGGTCCCTCATCTATGGAAGGCTCTAAAAGCTAGAGGAATACTATGACAGAACTGGGCACAGGGCCTCAATTTCTTGATATCTAGAGTTTTCTAAAAAATATGTATTTGAGTTTCTCTTCCATTACCTGCCTGTTACACAAGAAGCAGCTCTACTCCTGGTGTCTTTGATGTTCTTTGCTTCTCAGAGTTGGACCAGGTCCCCTAGGTGCAGAAGGCTGGGTGCTGAAGAGGCTTAAAGGGATTTAGAACTCCCAAGATGCGTGGGGCTGTGGCAAGAGATTTTATTGACTAATATAAAACAGAAAAGGTTTGGAATGTGTTTGAACGTGGTTCACGTATTTTAAAAATGCAAAGGAGAGGCTACAGTTCTGAAGACATCAGGGAACGATCAAATAAAGTGGAGAAGAAGGTAGAAAAAGCATCACTTAGCACAGCAGCCCCAAGTTCCACCAAGAGGACTGCGTCTGTGTTAGCCTGAAGAGGAAGAGGTTGGTAAATGCAGCCCTGTGGAGCATTAAACTTGAAGCCAGTACTCATCCAGGTCCCCCCCCCCCGGTTTTGTGTGTTCCCTAATTTTCTGAATCTACTGTATGTATAATTATCTCCATGTATCACAATATATTTTTAAAGCAATTGTTCTGCCCTTTACCTTCCCTCACAAGTCCATGCTCTGCTCAGCCTGAAACAGCTGTTTCTTCCTAGCAATAAAACCCTATGCATGGGGCTGGGGAGATGGCTTGGTGGAATAAGCACTTCCCCGGCAAGCACAAGGGCCTGAGTTCAATCTCCAGTTTCACAAAAAACCAAAAACCAACCAAACAAACGAAAAAACCAACACATGTTTCTGGATGTCAGTACTCCTATTGAAAAGTGAAGATCACACTAGAATATTTCTCCACGGGTTGTTGTGAGAAAACAGTAAGAATATTCACTTAAAGATCACAGTGCAATACCTAAACAATAAGAGTCAACACATGATATCTATTACAATAAGTAAAACTGTGGCAAAATATACTGCCACAGAAGTAAGTCTAAGTGTTTATTTTTAGCGACACTTTAAATCTATCAAAGGAAATTCCATTTTTTAGGTGTCTTTGTAAACTATTATGCAAAGATACTGGGTCAAGGAGATCATATGACATGGTTTCCGAAGTTTAACAATTGCTCTATACATTTCTACTTTATCCTAATTTTTCATGCATATACAGAGAAAGTTTCATTGCAATGGTTTAATACTTTTCTGATAACTATGTCTTTGGAAGTGTAAAGGATGATCTGATAAGCTATTCTGGTATGGTAGAAGGATTCTTGGATATGTGTTTCAGTGTGCAAAATAATGGAAGATTGGCTTGTTGTTCCTGCACGGAACTGCTGCGTGAATGACGTATTCTGCTAATGGGGATTTCCAAGTCTTCCTAGTTTTCTTTGCTTATTTGTGTATTTTTCAAAATGGTTATTATAAGCATCTCATTTTATCTTAGTTTTTATATTCACAGAAACAGAAAGTGAGACTCAAGAAAGTAACTTGAAAAGCTGTAAGAGGGAAGATTGAGCTATCCTTCAGATTTCAAAGAACCCTGAAATGTCAAAATGACATCTACCTTAGCAAATCTGAAGTCAAACAGCCTGTAATTCACTTGAACTTACCTTTGTGGAGTGTGTTTCACAACTAAACTATTAACACGATTTTCTAAAAGGCATTGTTTCATTTATTACCAAACTATGTTCAAGCCTCAGAATACTACACATTACTTCAAAATGTCACCAATCAAATTTATACTTAAAACTGTCCTATTCTTGATTAAATTCTCTAGCTTGTCCATTTCTGCTTCCAAGTTTTTACAATCTCTTTTCTCCTGCCAAAATGTAAGAAAGTACTAATGTTGGTTAATGGCGTCATTCATCCTGCATTTTTAAATTATGCTTTCTGTATCTAATTGCATTGCTTTGATACAAACGATTCCTGAATTACCTCTGCACAATCACACAGTGGTACCTCAGTCCTTGGGCTGAAGGGCTAATAGAGCTGTATATGTATTTTTTTTTTTTTTACTTCAAGGAACTACTTAAAGGTAGCTAACTTTCCTAGAAGGGCACACAAAATGGTGCAATAAATTTTTTTTTTTTTTTTTCAGAACTGGGGATTGAACTCAGGCCCTTGTGCTTGCCAGGCAAGCGCTTATTCTACTGAGCTATCTTCCCGGACCTCAATAAAATTTTTAATTGCTATTTGGGGGAGTAGGATGATTTAAGGCTGATTAGTGAGATCCCCCCCCCCATCTTCCCACCTTCTCTTGAGTTTGTTGTATTTTCTAACCACGCTGCACAGTACGGGAAAGCAATGCTGTAGCCAGAAAAGCTTTGTCTGGACCGAGTGCCTGAGTTCTGTCTCCTGTCAGATCCGCTGTATCCACAGGTTCTCACAGGACTGCGACCTTCCTGTGAATCACACATACAACAGGTCTGGGTTGCATGCTGCTTTAATTCATCCTGCAACCATCCCCTACCCTGTCCTCCCATCATGGAAAAATTGTCTTCCACAAGACTAGTCTCTGGTATCAGAAAGGGACTGCTGCCTCTAAGGGTTCCTCTCTTCTCCCTCAATTTGGCAACTTAGTAGATCTGTTGCCTGGCGCTTCTCTAGCACAGAGCCGTCTCGGTAGAAAATGGGCCTATGGTGATAAAGACTAAAACAAGATGAATACATACTTCACAAGTACTAATTTTTCTCACAGAAGAATAGATACCACAGTGTATAGCATCCAAGTTTTGATTCATGCAGCCTGTTTTAATTCCTGAGACTCTTAGACTTCAGCTTGATTGCTCCGATTTTGCTCTAATTCCATTTAGTTCATTAATCTTTCCATCCTTTCCCCTCCTTTTCTAAATCTTTGTATAATAATTCTGTCTGCCTATACCTGTCTTTTTCTCTCTGTATTTCTGTCTATACCTTTTCTTTTTTCCTTTGTTCTCTGATTTTCCCCCATTTCTCAGGCATCCATAATTTGGTATTTCTAATTTGGGTCAAGTTGCTTGCTGTGACAATATGGAATGCAGAGATAACCCCGAGAAACTTACCAGTTGCAGTAGAATCCCTTTAAGTGAGTTTGAGTACTTTTCAAGTTGAAGAAGAAATGTATCAACTCTGGAGCTTAGCGTTCACAAAGAAAAAGTGTTCATTGGCACTGTTAAAGCAACTGCTCTGTCATGTTGGGTACAAGCAGAGGAAAATCAGACCCTGTGGTCTTTCCCACAAGCTGACCCTCTGCAGCTGTGGAGGATGACAGAAGTGATAAAAGTCCAAGCTTTATATTTAGGGAAAGAGACTCTCAGTCCAACGTACTGTATACCCCCTGTTAAATGATGTCATGCTACAGGCAAACTTCCTAAATGCATGATTCATCAGTGGTCACGATGATCATGTAGTTCATATTGTTTAGAAACTTGAACTTTGCATGCCTGACTTCGATGTCCAGTCATCTTATACACAGATAAATTTTAAACAAGCAGATCTCAATCTAAGTGATTCTGACCTCTGAGAAACCCAATGCACAGAAAGATTAATTTTTTTTTCATCATCCATTGGAGGAAAGAGAGACTCTGTTGTTACGGATATATGGGAACAATGGCCAGGGATGGTGCTAAGCCCCCTGAAATGCACAAGAAAGCCAGCCATGGCAAAGAATGCACCATCAGCCAGCCAAACTTGAGCCGCCCTAGTGCATAAGCCTATGGAACTGCACACCAGCAAGATTCCATTGCTTGGCCACTCACCCAGTAATCCTATAGAAACAATGGCTGATAATGAAAGTCTTTGTCCCTCGTGGCACTTATAAATGTCTTATATTACAACCAAAGGCTAGCCCTAGGTTCAGTCCTAAAAATAATATTAATAAATTTTGCCTCAGTGGGAAAATAATTTGTAAGGTCTACTAGATTAGTCCATATGCTATAATTTGTGATTGTTTTTACAGACAGACAAATCTGCAATGAAGTCAATGGTATCCAGATCCCGACTGTTGTGTCGGCTTCTCCACGCATGCCTATGGATCCTGGCAGAGTTTAAGTTGGCACACGTCATCAATCAGGAGCACCAAATCAAAATTGGCTCAATTTATTTCCCTGTGCTTCTGGGTTTCTTAGCAGCTTCTATGGAAGGGGTTTATTGATTTTACTATATCTCTTGCCTTTATTCATTCCTTTCCAGGGCAATTACAATTGCCATCTCCAGTAGTGTTCTGATGCACAAAAACTAAATCAATTATTCAGATAATCAATTCTAGAAGGTTCATGATGATAGCAGTGAACTTCTGGAAGTTCTCACATGCTGGATCTCCCTCTTTCTGGCTCTGACTGCTTCACCTCCATTCCAAAGAAGACTCTTGGCCTTAGTCATTTTGTCACTGACTCACTCGACAAATGTGCATCTTCCTCAGAAGCAGAAAGCAGAGTAGTGGAAGCAGTAACACTGCATAGTGAGACTTTGGCCTTCATTTCAGGGTCTCTTTTCTTGCGTAAGGGGAAGGTAATCGGCGTGTGATGTGTTTCACTGTAGCTGGGCTGAGCTTTTATTTTAGTGTGGGTTTTATAAGTAGTAACAATACTGCTATCAAAGAAGCCCTTGGATTCTAATCAAACTTTTCCATATGTTCCTAGATACATACAGGTAGTTCAATTTTCTTCGGGGTTTATTTTCATTATGTACAGCAGGATGGTTGAAATTTGACTGTTTCCGGAGTGCAGTAGGTTGCACCTGCAGGGAGTTGGTGAGATGGGAGGGTGAGATGAGACGCAGCCTTGTACTCAACCACAGGGTTCTATCTTAATATATTTTACATAAATTTGTCATCAAAATTTTCCAAAAACTTTATATCCAAAACACCCTTTTGGAGATGGTCATGAGTCCCCCTAGAATGTTCCATGCTACGACATTCCTTAAGGACAAAAGAAAGAAGGAAAAAAGATACTTATGTATATATGCAGAATAACTATACGGTCAATTTCTACTGGTCTTCTGAAAGAAGCACTTACTGCTTACTTCTTTATTCTTATTTTTTTCTTTTTAATTTCTTATAACTTTTTTATTGTTTTGGTTTGTTTTTTTTGACCAATTTTGCATGTTTATAACTAGTTAGCTAAACAACTAATTTGAAGATGACATCATGTGATTCAGCAACCATTGTTGAATTCCTATTACTTTGTTTAGTGAAATTTTGTATCATTTCTAATGCTTTTTTAATATTTTGCATTCCTCAAAAAATTAAAAATAAATAAATAAAATAAAATTTACATCACTTCCTCTATGAAACCTACTTTGGGTTCTTCTTCCTCCCCACATGCAAGTTTCATTTCCTTTCCTTTAAATTTTTATGGAGAGGATTAATTTCAGTCAACTTAAATGATTCTTTTCCGGATACATGATAGCCTCCATCTCTGTGTGACAGAGCCGGGTGCATCTAAGTGAGCCGCCATTCACAGACAGTCAAAAGAGAAGCTGAGAGAGAGAGAGAGAGAGAGAGAGAGAGAGAGAGAGAGAGAGAGAGAGATTGGCTACAGTAGTTTCTCCTCATAGGGTTAAGTTGCTTTCCTTATTAACAGAGTAGCTGAGAGCCCAATAAAAATAGCCCCCTAATTCAACTGTGATGACTATTGCCCTTTGGGCCTTGTTTTATAACCACACACAATACAATCCTATATTTATTGATGTGAAATCATTGAGGATAGAAATCTTATTTTAATACAGACCTTTACAGTGATCAAAGTCATAGAGGTGGGAGGGGAAGTAACTTCTTGACTTCAACCCTAGCTTTTCTATTTAATTATATTACGCTTGGGAAACTCACTCCTCTCATAAAGTTTATTTTCCCATCTGTACATTGGGAGGGCTGGAGCACAAATGTTCTATGACTATGATGCAGAAGAGTAGCAGAAAGTTGGGGAACATGTGGGAAGAAAATTTCATCCTCCCGTTCATGCCCAAGTACAGCACATGTGAAAGAACAGAATGAGACCAAAGACTGCAAAGAAGCACGGCTGGAGACGTGGCTCAGTGGGAGGCTCTGCATTCAGGAAGCCCTGGGTTCAGTCCTCAGCATCTCAATAAAACAAATGCAAAGGAGCCTATGCTTATAAAAGTAAGAGCCTCTATGGCTTGAGTTGTATTATAACCAGAAACCAGAATTTGTATCTACCATCTTCTTTTCTCTTCCACCAAAGATCACTTTAACCTTCTCCTTTTCAATGTGTGTTTACTAAATCAGGCACAAATAGGACAGCCTATGGGTCAGGCTCAGACAAAAGCAAGAAAATAAGCATAGAACTCCATGGTTTGCTAAAGCAAGTGAATCTGTATGAAATCAGCAGCGCTTCTAGCAATAGTCAGCCATCTCCTTCAGTGCAAAACAAACATACAAGCAAACAAACAAACCCAGAAAAATCACACTTACAATATCAGACACAGGATGCAGAAGGCTGCTTCAAATCATTTTTTGTTGTTTTTTTTTTTCTTTTGGTGGAACTGGGGATTGAACTCAGGCCCTTGCACTTGCCAGGGAAGCGCTTATTCTACTGAGCCATCTCCCTGGCCCCTCAAATCATTTTTTAAAAGATGTTTATAGCCACTTGGTAAATGATGGACAGGACCAGTAGGAATCACATAGCTAGAAAGTCAGATAGTAGGAAAGGAGGGGTGAATAAAGAAGAAGAGGAAGAGAAAAAGGAAGAAGGAGGAGGAGAAGAAGAAGGAAAAAGAGAAGGAGAAGGAGAAG
>NW_004524704.1:5125216-5131994 GCF_000260255.1 Octodon degus
AGAAGAAGAAGAAGAAGAAGAAGAAGAAGAAGAAGAAGAAGAAGAAGAAGAAGAAGAAGAAGAAGAAGAAGAGCAGAAGGAGGAGGAGGAGGAAGAGGAGAAAGAGGAAAAGAAGGAAGAAAAACAAGATGAGAAAGATGAGGAGGAGGAAGATGATGAAAAAGAAGAGGAGGAAGAGGAAGAGGAGGAAGAGGAAAAGAAGGAAGAAAAACAAGATGAGAAAGATGAGGAGGAGGAAGATGATGAAAAAGAAGAGGAGGAAGAGGAAGAGGAGGAAGAGGAGGAGAAGAAGGAGAAAGAGGAGGAAGAGGAAGAAGAGGAACAGAAAGAAGAGGAGGAACAGGAAGAAGGAAGATGAGGATAAAGAATAGGAAGAAGAGGAGGAAGAGGAGAAGGAAGAAGACAAATTTTTTTTAAATATACATATATACATATTAAATGGAAAGAAAAGAGGAGGAATTATTATTCCTAAAGAGAAATTCACAGTTTTCCACCAAAAAACAGCCACTGGTGACAGAATGACTTAGGCATAATGTGAGGGAGCACACAGGGTGGACGGAACGTCTGAGAGAAGTGTCCTGCGCCTGCTCAGTGCATGAAGGCAGCCAGGTCACTGCAGGCCTCGCTACCCCACCGATTCCCAGGTCTGCCCTCAGGAGGAAGCCACATCCCCCACTCGCAATCTGAAAGAGCCAAGAACTACATGTTAGAACATCTGGATTCTGGGCCCAGATTCACTTGCTTGCACTGTGGACTTACTTATCTGAGGCCAGGGTCATCATTTGTTAAATAATAAGGAAAGACCTGGGCATGATGTTCAGGGTCCCTCGAGCCGCTGCATTCTTATAATTCCAGCCTTATAACCACCATTCCGAGCCTTGCTGTATCATGTTTCTTACATGACATGGTTACTGTTCTCGGCTTCATTCCTACCTCCCTGTCCAAATACCATACAAGCATTTGATTTGACAATGCTCCCTTGGAATCCCTTCCAGCCTTAATATCTGTGATCCTGAGACATTCACCGTTTACTCCATTCCTCAGCCTTACAAAAGAACCACTGTTAGGCCAAATCCATTGACTTTCCACTTAGCTGAAATTGACCCCCTTTCAGAATTTATCAAAAATCCCATCTACAAAGGAAGCTGACATTTTATCAAACATTTTCTAAAGAATTTCACACTGCTATCATTTTGGAGCTTATCTCTGAACAAATAATATTAGTGGCAGATTCCACTTGATTACAGAAATGGATCTGTAGAAAGCAGAATTAGTGTATTGCTTTCCCGTATTAAGACCCCTAGTGTGAGCAGGAGGTGCCAGGTAAGCAGCTGCTACTCTCATCTAATTGAACTTCAAGCCTCTGTGGCCCTTCGGACTTATGACAGAACGCATGACTGACAGAGAGGCTTCATGTGAAAAATTCCTACGAAGAAACACGCATGGTTCTAGTGCACAGGCCCTCGGAACTAAGGAGACAGAGAGTTTCCCAGGTAGCTCTCGCAGGACAGGACCACAACGGTGACGAGGGCATTCTAATGATTCAAACATCAAAGAAGGTTCAAGTGTGAGTGAAAGAAAAAGGCCCTACCTCCTGAGGAACTCACATCAAAATAAGGTGAGAATGGTGACGTCACAAAGACAAAACCCAGCCTCTTGCTTGAAACAAAATTTGAGGACAAATGTACATGCTCAAGGTTTCACTCTGCACCAGCAGGACCTAAATGACACAGTTGTGTTGGTTTTCGTGTTCTCTTTCAGGGCATTCGCTCTAGAAAGAGAAAGAAGTCAATGAGGCCAAATCGGGCGGAAATAACTTGAGCTCACTTTTCTTCTTTTCAGTCAACCGTCAGTAAGACAGACCACGGGAAGGCGACACAATTGCTCAACTTAATTATCTTCCCTGTTTCCCTGCATTCATCCTAAGAAGAAAAAGCAAAGGTCAACTGACACAAAGCACCAATTCAGAAACAAAACATGCAGGACCAGCTTGCCTCAAGAAAAAAATAAATAAATAAGAGACACTTTCTTCCTTCCCTTTCTCCTATGCACAGTGAGAGCAAGGAACAGACACTGCCAAGTCATTTCTAATGATAAAGGGCACAGAAAAGAAAGGGAAATATTTTTCGCACGTTCACTGAAATGGCACAGATCTATACAAAGCAGGTATAATGTGCCAAGAATCTTCTGAAGCACAGTTTTAAGTATAAAAAAATTGAATTATGAGAAGAGGTAGAGGGGTTTTGTCAAATTAGCCAGAACTTGCAAGGAGAAGGCTAAGAAATTAGGTAGACAATCCCAGCTCGGTAGCCATTTTCTATCCCAATAGACCACCCAAGAAAACAGGAACTGGGCCAGACAAATAGGTCAGTGGATTGAAGCACCTGCAAGCAGGTGAAGGAGCCAGGACTTTGATCCCCAGATCTGTCTTGCCAGCCTCATCCCAGGGCGCGCTGAGACAGCAATTGAGACTGGGCGTGGTGGTGCGCACCTGTAATCCCAGCAAACCACTACAAGTTCAATCTACTAGTTAGACCCTGAACACCCTGTAAATCCTTCCCTTAAAATACAAAAGAAAAAAAAAAAAAAAACCACAGGAGAGCCTGGGGAGATGGCTCAGTAGAATAAGTGCTTCTCTGGCAAGCACAAGGGCCTGAGTTCAATCCCCGGTTCCACCCCCCAGAAAAACAATAACTAATCTGACAAAACACTCTCCAATCCCATAGAAATCTTTGTTAATAGTATTTTATAATCAATCCTGAGCATTTCCTGCCTCCTCCATCCCCTTTTAAAGATATTTAGAGCGGTTCTAAATATCTGATTTTAAATCGTATTTTAGCACCCCTCACGTTTTCCGTCTAGCAATCACACACATCCTGGAATGCAAACTTTAGAAGGTAAACACAAGAAGATGGTTCTGGATTACAGGGGGTTCGCATAGGTGACAGCAGATACACCAAAGTTTACAAAATACAGGTCAAAATGGAAAGCCATGATGAGAGAGAAAATCTTCCTGTTGTGTGCATTTTGAAAAGAGAAACAATGAACACCTGGGACTGGTGGAAAGAGGAGTAAGGAGAGCCTCAGAGAAACAGGATTACTTCTGTTAGGACAGCCATGACCTCAGCATGTACAGATAGAGGAGGTAAGCTTCTGGTATAAGTAATAATAAGAATAAACATATCTATGTTGTTCATGGAGAATCAGATCCTGCTCTGGATACTTTATGTCAGTCATCTCTTGAACTCAGTCAGAATCAAGAAAGGGTCCCAGTTTCCAGATAGGAAAACTGAGAGTCTGAATACTTACACCATTGGTTCACAGACTCAAACTCTGCGCCATCCTATCCCAAAGTCTTCCCATTTCCCAAAGAGCCACAGAAGCCCAGATGATGTAGAGGCGTTGGACATAAGAGAAAACACCCATTGCTCCCTCTGACAGCAAGATGGCAGAGTTGGGGAAAAGACTCCGCGATGGCGTATTAAACTGTCTGGATGCGGCACAGCAGCAAAGAGAAACCACTAAAGGATTCTGAGCAGAGAATGCAAAAATAAAAGTTGCATCTTCGGCTTGGGGCTGTGAATCATGAATTGTATCTCATGATCAGAGATGATAAAAATCAGAGGTTGAGAAGCTCGCCCTACCTTCCCACAGAAGGGGCGGCCAGAAGCCAGGCACAGCGACTGCCACACTGCTGCCCAACATGCCAGGCCTTGAGGAGGATTCTACAGAGCAGGCTGGAAGAGAAATGCCGTGAGGGCATCTGTGACCCCACAGAACAGGGACGCACTCTGCCCTGGAGCTGTCCAAACCTGGCAAGAGGACAGCTCCAGGGAGCACGGCCTTTCCCACAACCTGGGGCCGGGTTCCGTGGCATGTGAGCACAGCATGGATGGGGAGCAGTCATCAGCAGAGCCCACATCCTAGCTCCCAGCCCTGTGTGTCTCTCATCTAATGGCATTGCTCTGCCACCAGACACGTGACACAGAGCAAGACCCTCTCCCCTCTGCTTCAGCAAAAGCAATCATTTACCTCAGCGGGTTTCAGACCTCACAATGTTTCTCTGTCTGCAGAACCCCACCACAGAGCATCTTTTTCCAGCTGTGGCTCCCTCACCAGCACCTGGGAGAGAAGCTACCTTCTTCAGAGAGCTTCTCCAATTCATAAACCCGCAAGCAGAAATGAACCGAACTTATTTAGCTCTCCGAAGCTTTCCAGTCTTCAGCGAAATTGAGCTGGCACAGCATCACATATTTTAAACGCAAGCTGGATGACTACTGTCAAAAGCAGTATAATGACTTAAGCCCCCATGACCATGTCCAGGCACAGGCAAGGAGCTCTTCATTCTATCAGTAAGTGAATGCCCCAGAATTCACAGCTGTCAGGGCCTGAGAGTGTCTTTTTTTTTTATTATTTCAGAAAAGTATGCGGTGGGGGGAGGTTTCATGTGCCTAGGAAGTCAAGCTAAAGTTAAAATTGAGGTGCTTTGAGGAGGTATATGAGGAAAAAGAACCAAGATGTATCTTTAACAAACTCTGACCACCCAACACAGATTTCCAAAGAGTAAGGCCTATTTCCTTCTTAAGAAATTATTCAACATGTGGGTCCAAAAACCCTTGGCCTGTCATAGTAGAGGCGAACACGACTTGGGCTGCTCTCAGTATCATCGCTGATAGAGCAGAACTGAACAAAGGAACCCAAATATTTTTCAATAGTTTCTTACACATCACCGACTCATCACACCATTCCCAGTAGTTCTCCCACAGAGGGATCTGTGTGTGACTGGTTCTCACACCCAACTCACTCTAAAATTTGAGGTCTATTAAACCCATGGTTTCACCTTCTTTGACCTCCACTTGGGAGACAGGAGAGAGGAACGACTGATAAACGTCCATATTAACAGGGCCCAAAATATAGTTACAGACCCAAACACAACCACAGACTGGCACTTACCTCATGGTTATTTGTTTTTATAAAACCAAACATGAATATGCATTCCTTCCTCTGACCTGAGAATGGAAAATCTGTCCAACACGTATGACACGACCATCACCAAGACTGCCTGTCTACGACTCCCAGGCTCCAGGGACCACACTACACCTTTGTAGTCATGTGTCCTCGCTGCCAAACACAGACTGATTTCTGGAAGACCACCCAAAACTGCTATTTAAAAAAAAAAAAACAGAGTAATATTTAATACATGCTTCAGCAAATCCACAGGGAGGAACAAACCTGCAGGAAACAACTTCTGAAAAGAACTGGGGCTTTCTCCTCCTTTCTTGCCCAAGGCACCAGATGAGTAAACGCTGAGATCTCAGCCACAGTAAACACAGGGGAGAGTTAGTCCCAGCTGAGACTACATCAACTCCTCTAACTGTCAAAGCCTCACACCTTATCACCTGTGATGTAGTGGGATGTGCCACCCAAGGCACCCGAGGTCTGAGCACCGCACAATACGTGCTTCTCATCACCTCAGAAATGCAGTGTGGCCCATCAGCCGGCCGCGTCACCACCCAACTTGCCACTCCCCAAAGCTGCGCTGAAGCCACTGATACCTAAAAATCCAGAAGGTGGGAAGAAAGGGCATACATTTAGAGCAAAACGAATGCACAGGCATAGGGATCCAAGAACTCATCCTACCTTCTAGAATTCGTAAGTCAGATGGGAGAAATACATCAACTCCTTATGCTAACTTCTTGGAAGTCAAATACCCGCTCTCCCCCCCCCCCAAAAAAAAAATGCTGGCATATGACGCCAAGGGCCTGATGCAGTCCAAACCTCTAAGAACTGGAAACCTTCTACCAACATACTGGGATTGCCTCACTCCCTCCGCAGACTCTTTCTCTGCAACTTTCACCAGATACTCATAAATGTGAAGAGGAGCCAAAGAGAAGAATCTGTTTAGGAACAGCTCCGCCTTTCGCTCAGTGAGCCTACAGACACCCTCTGTTAAGTCAGATGGTGCAGGCTGTGGTGCAAAGGGGCCGCGGGAGAGAGGTCTATCCGTGGAGGTGACAAGGCACCAATATCAAGAAACGACCCACGTGCAGGCCCGGCCCTGCTAACGCCTCATCTGCAGAGCTTAACGAGTACTTTAAACATCTCTTTACCAGTACAGAATCACACACACACACACACACACACACACACACACACACATTTTATTCTCAGTGGCACTGGAGGCAGATCTCAGAACTATTCAGGACTTCACCATGACCTGTCTCATACCCAGCCTTCAAAACATTGTTTTTCCTAATTTTAAGACAATGTGTTGCTAAACTCACCAAGTTGCCCAGACCAAACTCAAACATAGGCTCCTCCTGCCTCAGCCTCCCAGAGTGCTAGGATTGCAAGCATGCGCCACCCCACAGCCTGCTTTTGAGAAGTGAAGCTGATGCGGAGAAAGGGAAAGGACTTGCCCAAATTCATAAATGTGGGTTTAAGAGCCTGAGCCAGCCAGGGTATCTGACCCCAACGCTTAAGAGACCTCTCCCGCAAGACTGAGAGCAGAGGAAGGACAAGGGGTCAGGGGCGGGAGGGAGAGGACTCAGCATCCCAGAAGAGGCCCAGGCGGGGTGCGGAGTGGGTACCTTGAGGTAGGCCCGCTGCAGGTAGTTGTAGGGCACCCGGCGCTGGAAGTCGCTGCGGACATCCTCGCTGGCGCGATGCGGAGACTCCGGGCCCCCGAGGCGCTGGTCCTGGCACTGGCGGTGGCAGCGCGCGCGCTCCAGCAGGGCGCGGAAGAAGCGCAGCTCGGCCCCGGGCCCCGCGCCGCCGG
>NW_004524704.1:5132316-5153592 GCF_000260255.1 Octodon degus
GGGCGCCGCACGCCGCCGAGCTCCCGTTCCCGGCTCCTCCCGCCCGCCGGACCCTCGGCGGACACGCGCCCGGCCGCGCCGTGCTCTGCTCCCGCAGCCCCAGGTGACCGCCGCGCTCAGCGCACAGATGGGAGGCGGAGGCTCCGCGCCCGCCGCTCTTAAAGAGACGCCCCCACGCGCACGCTCCTCCTGCCGCCCGCGCTCCGGACTCCGCGGCCACCGCGTGGGTGCGCTTCTAGGGTGCCGGCGTGGGTAGGGCCAGCTCCGCTGTGGAAGTGAAGCAAATCTGGCTTAGTGAGGTCAGGGTCTCTGTTGCTTTCTGGAAACTCTGTCTGACACTACAGTGTTTTCAGAATCTACCTCCAGATCCGTGTGCACGCAGCACAGCAGGAACAGTAAGACTAGGAGAGGGGCTCGGATAAGAAAAGAGATTTGTTTAAGTTCTTTTTAAAATTATATTTGGTTGCTGCATGGTCTCACTACGCAGCTCAGACTAGTGGTGATCCTCCTGCCTTTAGCCTCGCCAGTGCTGGGATTACAGGCCAGCGCCATCCTGCCCCACTCTGGCAGGCTCAGCCCGCCCTGGGGGCAGGGCTGGCGCCCCACGTGGTGCCAGGGCTCTAATGTGCTTGCCTAAGCTTATCTAAGCTATTTCGCTGGCCCTTGCTAAAGTGTTATTGTGGTCCGGAAACTGTACAGGAAGAACTCAGCCCTGAACCTTTAGAATCAGAGCTCAGCACTCCCTATCTTGGGCAGCTCTCTCTCTCCCTGGCCTCCTCCCCCTTGCAGCAGGTTGTTGAGTTGAGGCTTTGGAGCAAAGAGAGCTGGGGTAGGGAAAGCCCCATAAATAGGCTACCTGCGGTCTCCAGACCCTGGCAGTACGGGCACCAGGGAGCTGCTAGAGAAAGAAGCTGTACTTAGTCTCGCCTCTGTCACCTCTCCAGCTTGTACAACTAAATTTTAGTTTCCTCATCTCTTAAAACAGCCAAAAATGTCCAACATGTCAAACGGTATTTAGTTACAAATTATCATTGTAAGAGCTGAACAAAGAGGCCATGTAATAAATACAATACCCCAAGATTTCAGCAACTGGCATCAATCTAGGAACAGGAAAGCGGACAGAAATAGCTGCCAGCCTCCAAGGAACTAGCTGGAGGCTTTCCTGTTCTGCTTCCCCTGGGTCCAAAATGCTTCTTCGCCAGCATCCCCTTTCTTGCCCTTTGTGTTCACACTGGGGCAAGAGTGCGTGCACGCTCCTGTGCTAGACTCTGGCACTTCTCCTCCCTGGCACTCAGTGAGTGTCCTGTTACCTGGAGGTGGTCCATCATAGGCTCTTGGCCACTGGGATCAGGAATGGGAGCAAAACACCGAGTTGGGCAGGATTTCCCACATGAGGCTTTCCTTTGGAATCTTTCTGAAGGTTGCCAGTTGCACGTTTGTTCCTTCATTTGCTTTCCCGTGTTGGCATCCTTTGGCTTTGAAGGTGAAAAACCCAACTGTAGAAAACTAGGGCAAACTCAAGAGTCAGCTCTTCCTGTTTTCTTCCCACCAAACTTCACTGATGGAAGTTGTCTCATCACTGATGGAAAAGCTCCAGTTGAAAGCTGAATGAATACTGATTACCTCAGATGTGCAGTGTTCCAGAATGAGTGCTTGACTCACCTGCTGTTATGATTTGTGTCTAGTTGTCCTCCTAAAGCCTTGTGCAGTCATGGGTCATGGTTCCGGAGTTTGTAATTAATCCATGAGCCAAGGCTTGGATTACGGGTTGGAGTACTGCTGGGGTTAAGGGTGTGAGTGCTACACCTATCCTGGGGCAGACAGCCTGAAGGCCATACAAGGAGGAGAGAGACTTGCTCTCTGCAACCATTGTTTCTGCTGCTCCTCCCATTTGCTCTTGCTCTTTTGCTATTTTCCACTGCCATGAACTGCTACCCTCTGCCATGTGCCACTCTGCCTTGGAGCCAGCTGAGGATGGACTGAAACCTCCACTAACTGTGAGCTAAATAAGCCTTTCCTTCCTTCATTTTGGGTGTTGAGTACATTGTCCCAGCAATGAGAGAAAAGTAACCCAGAAACCTTCCCAGACTTTTTCTTTAGGAATCATCTCTGTGGATGATTCTGAAATGTAGAGTTAATCTAACTTAGAAAGGTTTAGAAGAACAGTGGGGTGGAAAGAGCTGCTGCTCAACTGTGGGCAGTGTGCTCTGCTTTGCTATATTTTACCTCTATCTTTAGAGACATTTCTGCATCATTCTGTATGAGACAGTTACATTCCTATCTTTGAATGCCTACCCTAGCTAGGTATTAGGGGGAAAGAAGACATGAACAAGCCAGAATGCTTAACTCTGGGGACTTACAATATTGTATAGGAGATAAACACGATGTGCAGGGCTACAATACAAGGTAAAAATGTGGAACATACTAAATGAGATCAGAGTACTATGGAAACAGAGAAACCATGATGGCTGTTAACGGGATTGTCTGGGAGGACTTGCTGACAGTGTCAGAAGCCAAAGGCTGCAGCTGGAAAAGCATCCTTCTGATTCCCCAAGTGCTCATGATCTTCGAAGCCTTCTGCAAAGCCTGCTTCCTTATTTCCTCTGCACAACCCCTACTTGAATTCGGAGGCACCATTTAATTGACACCCGAGGTTGTACTGAACAGTGACATGGCCTGAGGAACTTACCTGACTCCTAATCTGACAGACTCTGACTGTGTTGAGATGAGCTATGATCTGGCCATTGGGATTTTTAGGTTTCCCAGATGATTCTACCATGACATCAAGGGTGAGAAACTGGGGTCTACAGTCAATGCCTCCGGCCCAGGCATCACTTGGTGAGCTGGGGCTGCAGTGCTGAGGAGTGCTAAAAAGACTGAGACTCAAGAATAGCAAAGGGTTCTGTGCATTCCCTCAGATCCCTCTCCCAGAAGGCTGATCTGATTTGCCACCTAAGAGTAATCTGCTCCCAAACGTTCCTGCCCCAGTGTTGATAGAGCTAGGCTATGCAGAGAAGCTGCTTCCAGCCATGTGCCACCAGGTGATGCCTGTTGTGTTGAAAGACAGTTCTCCAAAGTTGCTTTGGACTTCTGAAATTTTTTCTGGATGTTCTAAGAGTACATAGACTTCATTACTGGCCAGCCCCTGCCTTAGACAGCTAAGTGGGTCCCATCTTGGAGTTCTCGTTCACTAAGTCTGTGGTAGAACCCCTAAATTTGCATTTCTGACAAGTTCCCTGTGGTGCAAGAAGCATACAGGGTTGTCCAATGTCTTATTTATGGTGCCCCTCAGTATTTTTGTGTTATCAAAAGACTTATGAAAAAAATCCACAGAAGCCTTGGAATTGGAAGCAGAATCAAGTGTGGACCTCTATGCTTTTTGTCCTAAGTACTCTGGCAAGTCTATTGTCCACCAAACTTTAAAAAACATCACCTTCATGACTTTAAGGAACAGTGCTCAACTGGGGATGATGTTGCCCACCCAGAAATAATTGACAACGTGTGAGGACAATTTTGGTTGTTAGTAAGGTGGTGGAAGGTGGAAACACTAGCCACCAAGGACAGGTGCTAACATACATGCACAGGAAAGCTTCCCACCAGAGTGAACTGTCCAGCTTTAAGCATTTATTATGCTGAACTTGAACTGGAAGAACGCTGGAGCAGATCATCATTTCTCAATGCAAGACTTATCCAAATTTACTATTATTATATATCTGGAAAAAATGAATGTATCACATGACTAGAGACCAGCAGAAGGATATTTAATCTCACATGAAATATAAAACATCGAAGCTCAATGTCATGAAGCACTGGGTAATAGTGCTTTTACAAATTCCTTTTTTAAGCAGAGAAAGTATGTGAAAGACAGAAATTGTGATTTGATAAAAAAGAGAGGTATTTAATCAAAAGATGTGACTTTACCCCTAAGATGAGTGTAAGGTGGGAGCCTGGAATTTCACTTCTGTCCCTATTCCTTACGAACTTCAAAACCAGCCAAAGAGCAAGGGAGATTCAAACCTTTTTAAAAGCTTCTGTCACTTCCTTTTTCTGTTATATCTGGAATGAAGCTTGACAGCAGCTTGAATTTCCTTTGGATGGCTGTTTACAGACTGACAATGTTGTTGCACTCTGTTTGCTTTAGGGCACTATCAGCAGAAAGGAATTCAGAAAACACGAGCTTCAGATGTTCTTTTAATTCCTTCAAGTCGGCTTAGCTTCTAGAGCTGACTTTTCTTACTTCTATAAAATCCTGGTAGAAGAGTAAATGGTGTGCTCAGACTTCAGCCCTAGATTTAACCAACACTTTCCATAAGCAAATCTGATAGTAGTTTATTTTGATCATGGGTAACCAGGGCTGTGCTTGCCCCAAACATCTTTGATTTCTTTGAAATGAAAGGAATAATTCTCACTGTGCAACAACTCACACAGTGTTCGGCTGCTGTTGATGCTGGCGACAAGGGAGTTGTTTTGAAGACTTTTTTTTTTTCCTAACCCACGTAGGATCATCGGAAGACTTTTTTTATCCTTCAAAGAAGTTAGTGTGAAAAAGTAAACGCCACCAACAATCTGTCAGCATAACAGAGAAGAAAACAGCCTCCCACAAGGGAGAGGCTTCATTTTTTTAAGAAAAATTAATATTTAACTTACATTTAAAAATCAAACAGGGACTGCCACATTCCAGGACTGTCTGTTCCCTTGCAGTTTCCTTACTGGCCCCTTCGCTGTGCTTACCTTACTTCCTGATTGAGCTTTAAAATTCCAAATCAAACAAATCGTGCAACTGCTGTTCTCCCTCGTGCCATGGAGATGAGACACTCTAACTTCATTCCGGGGGAGACTCGCACTGAGTTGAACAAAAAGGTGATAGGGATAAGTTATGTTATTATTCCCAAGATATTTTAAGTTAAGTACACAATCTGTGTTGTAATCCAGAGACTGGATATTCTGTCCATTCTTTCTGCAAACATTAAGTCATCTAACACTCAAAAGCTTGAATGAGGTAAAAGTTATTCTATCAGTGCTAAAGCAAAGGCTTCGAAGGGAAAACTGAGTTGCCTGAGGATGCAGTCTGTAAGTGACAGGACCACGTTGAAGTCGACTTAGTGCTTTCCGAGCATACTACGCTGCCTCTGTCTAAATCTAAACCCTTTTTAGTAGCTCCTGTCAAAATCCTGTTTCGGTTGGAGGTTAGAGAATACGTATTGTTCTTCAGTCATTAATTTTGTTCTATTAGTAGATGAATCATTCAGCTAAAGTTGCAAAACTATTTCACTTAGTAGATGTGGACCAGGGCTGTGTGAGCACATGATGAGTGTGTGTGTGTGTGTGTGTGTGTGTGTGTGTGTATGATGACATACGTATTGGGCAGTGAGTTAATATGAATGTGAATTTAGGGCCGTCTAAATAGCTCAGCAGATTAAAGCACCTGCAAGCAGGTGCAGGGGCCAGGAGTTTGATCCCAGAGCTTGCCATGCTGACCCCGCCCCTGGGGCACGCTGGCTGAGACAGTGATTGAGACTGGGTGTGGTGGTGCATGCCTGTAATCCCAGCCCTTGTGAGGCTGTAAACAGGTGGGTCAGTACAAGTGAGATCCTGAACACCCTGTAGACCCTTCCCTAAAATAAAAAATTTTTTTTTTAAAAAAGGTGAATTTAACCTGATAGGTGACATAGAGAGAGCACATACTGTCTTGATAACTGATGTGACTAGGTCTGAGTGAATCCTCACGTGAGAGATGTCAGCTCTTTGTACATGGACGCAAAGAAATGAAATAAAAGCCCACAGAGCCGATCTACAAGAACCCCTGGCAAGAAGAATGTCCAAATGCCTGGGATGACCTCTCATCTTCACGGAAACCCTCAGGTCCTGGTACGCTTGAGACATCTTTCTGGTCTCCCTCACTCTACTCTTCATAGTAGACCCTGTTCTACCACTGACGCTGAGTGTCAGGGTCAAGCCTGCTGAGGTCTGTGGAGATAAAGTCCAGTTTTATTCACTCCATGGTTCAAGGAGGGTTCACCCGGTCCCTGAGTGGGTCCCACTGGACAACTCTCCTTTGATCCCTGGCTTAGAAACTGGGTCCTTGCATTTTTTTTTTTATTTGCAGACCTCCGAACTGATAATAAATCATTTTTTCCTAACTCTACTTTTGAACCGTTTGAGTCCTCAGAAGCAGGACAGCTCAGTGCCCAGATATCACCTGCTAAAGTTTCACAGAACATGGACTTTCATCAGCAATGAATGGTCTCCCTGTTGCTTTTGCCATCCCATCCACATTAAATCATCACTCCTACTACCAGGCCAAGATGTAGGTGTATAAAACATTTCTCAGTATTATTAATGTATAAAAGTATTCTCATCAATCCCCAGTTCTGCAAAAAAAAAAATTATTCTCAAATATATTATTGCCCCATATGTTTTTTTCTTAAATGGGGCTCTTGCCTTTTTCTAGAAACCAAAGCACTGTTCCCAGCTGTCAAGCATCAGTAACACAATTTAATCTAGATCAGCACCCAGTGTTGCTAACAGCGTCCTTGGGGACAGCTGCATCACTGTGTCCCTTAAGCTTTCTTAAAGCTGTCATGCTGGGGCTGCATTGCCATCCGTCACGTGCATTTCATCCTGTTGCTGACTGTTTATAGCTTCTAAGTCTGGCACTCAGTAATGTTCTGGTCAAGCTGCATCTTTCTCTCCATCAACTGCTGAGCCTTCTTTCTGTTCAATCCTCTAATGCAACATGAATTCCAGCAGACCACCCCGGCCCTTTGGAGAACGAGAACCTTCCAAGTTGCAAGAGACTCAAAGTCCTATTGCTGTAGGCAGCTGTGTTAGATAGAGATATTATAGGCAGTCAGACAGGACTAGGCCCTCATAGGAGGTAACATGGAAGACAAGATACCTTATAACTGTAAGAGGGAAGGATACTACTACAGTGGGCCAGACCTAAAAGACCAAAGATCAAATAAATGTTCACCTCCCTGAAGATTAGCAGTAGCATCCGGG
Source organism: Octodon degus (assembly GCF_000260255.1). Classification (NCBI taxonomy): domain Eukaryota; kingdom Metazoa; phylum Chordata; class Mammalia; order Rodentia; family Octodontidae; genus Octodon; species Octodon degus. The sequence goes on from NW_004524704.1 coordinate 5,139,319, forward strand.
ATTGATCACCTTGAGGAAGCCAGGAAGAATCATTAATCTGACTACTACCAGCTGGTGAGCAGATAAAGTCCTGCTCTATGTTCATGCCCACTTGCTATGTGACTCGTTGCCCCATTTGGTCCTGGACTTAATCAGTTTTACCTGAGCAATGGTGCTTGTAATCTCATTGGTTGACCATAGTTTTGTCCCACCTCGTGCCCATCTAAGCAAGTTTCCATTTTCTCAACCTTAGACTCACATGGTTTTGCCCTGTTAAAATAACCTGGAAGAGGCAGCTTTCTCAGGCAACCTGCTCAGGTCTCCCTTCTGTCCCCTTCAGACAGAAGCTTTCTTTCCCAGTAAATATTCTGCTCTTAACCTCCATTTGTTCCTAAAATTCATTTTTTTGGCTTTCGAGAACACGAACTCGTCCAGGTACCTTTCAGGTCGGGAGTTTCATTTCCCCTGCGCGATTAGCCTGTCCCTGGACCCAGAAATCTCAGCATCTCATAAGTGAATAGCCTGGTCTGTGTCCACCCTAGAGTAACTTGCTTTTTAGATAATAAAGTGCCATAAGATATAATTTTGTTTTGTATAAGTAAATTTTATATAAGTATTCCATCTCTTACTAAAATGTTATTTTTCTAGTCAAAAAGTGTAATGACTGAGCCCAGAGATATAGCTCAGCAGCATAAGCATCTGCCTAGCAAGCACAAAAGCCCCAACTCTGATCCCTGGTACCAAAACAAAGAAATAAAGTTTAACAACTGATATGATTCGTTACCAATATGATGACATAGCCAACTCCATGTGTGTGTGTGTGCGTGTGTGTGTGTGTGTGTGTGTGTGTCTGTGTGTGAGAAAAAGTCAGGGAATAAATAATTTTGCTGTACTTTTTTTTTTTCGGGGGGGGCAGAACTGGAGATTGAACTCAGGCCCTTGCATTTGCCAGGCAAGCACTTATTCTACTGAGCCAGCTCCCCGGCCTCTTTACTTTACTTTTGAATAAAGTGACTTGAATTCACTCTGCCTAAACTTCAGTCTGTTCATTATATCTTGATGATCAAAATAAAATCATCTGGGCTGGCCAGATAGGTCAGTGGACTAAAGCACCTGCTTAGGCTTAAATGCAGGGACCAGGGTTCGATCCCCAGCATGCCATGCTTGCCCTACCCCCGAATTGCACTGAGATGGCGAAGAGATTGGGAGTGGTGGCACACTTCTGTAATCATAGCACTTGGGAGGCTGAAAACAGGAGGATCACAATGAGTCCAATATGTGTAGTGAGACCCTGTAGTCCCTGTACTAAATCAATCAATCAGTCAATCAATCATCAGAAGTAAACTATCAAATGTGATGTGAAAATTGGTCATCTTGCTTCTTGTGATGATTTCATAGAGTTCCTTCAAATCAAAATTTGGCAGAGCCTATAAAACCCACGCATCGCACACAGGAGTGCTTTAGAGTCTGTCTTCACTATTCATTTTGACTCCTCTAAAAATAAAGTCCAGCTTCCTGATCCCCACCCAGCTGTTCAGCACCAATTGCCCAGGAAGTGGGCCTGTGGCTTCCTTCACCAGGCTGGCCCCTCTGCCCCAGCTGTGTTCACTTTCACGCTGCTCCTCTGAAGCTGCACCTGCCCAGGTGTGCTCTGACCCGTGAAAATTTCTGCAAAATGAGAAACTATTCATAGCCATCCCTTTAGTCTCTTGGAAAGAAAAGTCTATCCAATCACACACTGTCTGCATTCTAGGAAATAATATTTAGATGGATTAAAAAACGAATTTGTATTTGAAAGGAAAGGTTCACACAGGCTTCCAATGGTCTAGAACTCAGAACTCCTTGCCCTAGGCTGGTTCTGCCAAGAACCAGTCTTGATAACCTTCCATAAGTCACTTCTCTTGGGTTCCTTTTCTTACCAGTAGTAAAGATGTAGAATCAAACATGAGACCTCTTCTAGCTCTCTATTCTAATATTTTCATTAAAAAAATGTAGTGATATAACATTCCTAGAGGTCCTGAAAGTATCGCTGTCCCTTTCCCTACAGCTGTCTCTGTGATACAATTAAGCATTGGTTCCCCAGATTTTTCAGCTCCCTCTGGGGTCATTAAAAGTCTCAGTTTTCTCAGAGCATGTTGGTTTTGCCTGGAAATATCAGCTGGACTCAGGCACTGCAGCTGGAGGCTGCTGTTATTGTTTTGAGCCAAGCCGTAGCATAGTAACCATTCCCTTGCAGGGCACTTCAGAGGGACCCGTGTGCCCCCACTCTCCAGGGAGCCTCCCCACTTCAGACTGGAGCATGTGTTCTCCTTCTGTTTCTTTGCCTTCACCCAAGGAAAGAATCTTGCAGAGAATCAACGGCAGGGAGAAAAAAGAAAGAGTGCAAGAGCTACCTCCTTTATCCCATGCAATGCCATGAATCTAGAGGTAAAAATCAGATACTGTGATAAAGAAAATGCAAAAAAAAAAAATTAGAACAGAATAAATAATTTGCCAAACCGATCTTAACATCTCTCTTCACAGAATCTAACCATTTTACCATGCTGTCTCTTGGAGAAATTACAACTATAAACAGTCAATTAACCTCAGCCAATTAATTCTGGGGAGAGGAGGACAATTTATATTTAAAAAGTGAATGGAATTAATTCCAAACCACTTCGAAACTTTAATCACTATTTTCAAAGTACTATAAAAATATACAAATGCATGTTTAAAAGCTCTTTGGATAACTTCTCTTTCAAGTTGTGTTTATAAAATCTCCACTTCCCTGTGCTTGAGCCCTAATCTACCCAGAAAAATAGATATATTAGTTAGCTGAAATTCCACATCTGAAAGACAGATAGATTCTTAGCTCATAAAACGTAGTTTTAACTTCATTTATGAAAATGAAGATGGAGGGCCAGGGAGATAGCTCAGTAGAATAAGCAGTTGCCGAGGTCCTGAGTTCAATCCCCGGTACCACGGGAAAAAAATAAATAAATGAAGATGGAGGCCAGGAATAGTGGCTCATGCCTGTAATAGCACAAGGAAGGCTGAGCAGGAAGATCACTCTGAGTTCAAGACCAGTCTGCGGGCTGGAGAGGTGGCTCAGTGGTCTAAAGCACCTACTTAGAACAAGCTTGGCAAGGCATCAGGGACCGCGGTTCAATCCCTAGCACCACATGCCAGCCAGCCCCGCACCCTGGTGGGCTGAGCTGGCCACACACACACACACCACTCTCTCTCTCTCTCTCTCTCTCTCTCTCTCTCTCTCAAATTAAAAAAAATTAAAAAAAAAAAAGACCAGTCTGGACTACAAAGCAAGCTCAAGACCAGTCTGAAATACATAGTTTAAAAAAGACAAAAAGAATTATAATAATATAAAATAGACAAAAAATACAATAGACAAAAAGGTGAAGACAAAGATGAAGAAAATTTATTTTCAGATGATGGAAAAATTGCAGTTTTCTTCAAAGTGGACATCTTGAGAAGACAGCTACTCTCTTAGTGATGATATGCATGGCTTGGGAGGACTTAGAAATAATTGCAATATTTTATCATCAAAACTGATGTTGTGGGGGCCGGGGAGATGGCTCAGTAGACTAAGCACTTGCCTGGCAAGCGCAGGGGTCTGAGTTCAATCCCTGGTTCGGTGGGGGGGGGAACCTAAAACTGATATTGTGCTCAAAAAAGAATCTTTCTTACTTGTTTTACTGACTAAATTTTAGGTGACATTTAAATGCTTTCCCAATTCCAGGGTTTTTCAAAATATAAGGAATCATCTTTATTAAAAATGGCTGGGCTGGCCAAATAGCTCAGCAGATTAAAGCACCTGCAAGCAGGTGTAGGGACCCGGGATTTGGTTCCCAGGCCTGCTGTGCTAGCCCCACCCCCGGGGTGCGCTGAGATGGCAATTGAGACTGGGCATGGTGGTGTGTGTCTGTAATCCCAGCTCTTGGGAGGCTGTATATAGGCGGATCTTTATGAGTCTGATCTAGTAGTGAGACCTTGAACACCCTGTAGACCCTTCCCTAAAATACAAATAATAATAATAATAATAATAATATGACTGAAGCCAATCTTCAAGAGACAGAGGCTATCTTTTTGATTCTTCAGTAATCATTTTATACATAATAAGAATTATGGGGGCTGGGAAAGTGGCTCAGTAGAATAAGGGCTTCTCTGGCAAGCGCAAGGGCCTGCGTTCAATCCCCGGTTCTGGAAAAAAAAAGAATAATTATGACCTTTTGTGGATATTTATTAAAATAAAACTAGTATCTAAAAAAGCATAATATGTACTTATTAAAATGTTTGAAAAAATACAGTACTGGCTTAAAAACAAAGACACTGAGCAAGTTAAAAAGAAGAATTCAAAATTATTACATTAATTGGATCTGATCAACATCTCCCTCAAGCTTCACAGTCACAGCGAACTAAATAAAAATTTAATTTGGAGTATTAAGTGGTTGTAGAATTTGTTCTTTTTGACTGCAAATATTGAGAAGGTCTCAGGCTTTCAGAACAAATTATTGTTACTAACAATATCAAAATACATGTCATTCCTAATAGTAGAGAAATCCTCATGTCCCACCCAGTAAGTAAAAAAATCCTGGATCTGTTTTCCCTTTGTACTCTCAGATATCCAAAGAATCACACAGTCATTCAAGTAATAAGAGATCCAGGCATGGTATTCCAGACATGTGGAAGGAGAGTTCTTAAAGGCAACATTCCTCCAACATATGCCATAGTGTGGGAGCTGAAAGCCACCTCTCACCCTCATTAATCCTGTTAAAAGGCACTGTACATCAAGGCTGCGAGAACCACCGTATCTATCTACAAGCCAGCACGCTGTTTTCTCCCTTACAGCACAGGGATTGTTGTTTTTCTAAATACAACAAACTCTAGATCTAAGACTTTTCTTGAAAGAAAATCAGTACACACACACACACACACACACACACACACACACACACACACAAATATAGGCCTTAAGCATCAAGACTAGGTTAACTAATGAAATAAAAAACTTCTCAATAAAACCTCCTCTGCTGATTTCATTTTCAGTATGTGTACTTCTAGAGCAGGCAACAACTTCTGGCAGGGTCATTGTTTTTATGTTATACTCTTCCAGAGAGCAGTTTCTTATCTACCAGTGGAATTACTTGTGCCCTCCCTATTTATAAACTGATCTAATGTTTTTTTTTTTTTTTTTTGTTTAATGACGCAATGAAATAGTGTAAAGAGTGTATCCAGAATGCAGATCGTTCTAACAGAGAGGGCCTGTGATGGACCACAGTCATCAATATTCCACCGCTTCTCCACAAGTTTCCATTCTGAACAGTCTACCCTTATCTTATACACAGACTCGGCTCTGCTGAGGTAGCATTCTGTTGTGCTCACTCTGCCTATACAGTTCTTTGACTGGAGTCAGCTGGGAGAAGGAAGAAAGCTAAAAAGGAAAGTGAAAAAGATCCACAGGGGGCAGGACAAGGATGGTGTGGTTTTAGAGGAGGTAGCAAGGCTGGAAGAGCAAGAAAGGGACAAGTTTCTAGGCAGGGCATGGGGTTGGAACCCCGAGGTAACAGGCACACAAGGCCAGGCTTTGTGGCTGCAGTTGAACCTCAGGACACGAAACAATGCTGTGGAATAAGGTGGACTGCTGAAGGACCTCACCTTATGCAACACATTCAGAGAAAGGTGATGTGGGGAAGGGCACAGCGAGGGGGGAGAAACCACTCGTGAGTCTTAAGCATGAGCCTCAGAAATGATGACTTTTTTTTATTTTTTATTTTTTTATTTATTATTTTTTTTTTAGAAATGATGACTTTTTAAAAAAAGAACATCATTTTATTTTTTGTAGCAAGTGCTCATTTCCAAAGCCTTTCCACACATGTAAAATGATAATGAAACAGCTGTTGTTGCCCTGCAGGGGCTGACCTCCTGAGTTATGTTGCAAAGCAGAGAAAATTCAAAATCTTACTTGTCCCCCTGCTTTTTTCCATAATCCCATCAAGTCTCCCTCATCACTGAAAATGTTGCATAGCAAGAAAACAATGTATTAAAGCAGTACTCCTCACTTTCTGGACGCATTTTCTGCATTCCAAAGTTGTGCTGCACTTTTGAGAAGTTAATTTAAAGAAAGGAATGTTAAATTTGGGGATCTATGGAAGATATTCTTGAAGCTTCTTTTTCGCTATTCCTCCACCACACTATTCTGCTCATGCCCAGAACACAGGAGATGTTCACTTCTACCTGCTTCGTTTGAAAGACTGCCAGACTTCAGATTCTGTCACGTAAAATCTGAAATTCTCTAGGGATCTGCTTCTGTATTATTGCAAGATAACAGATAAGAACAGATAAATATAGGTGCCTATCATTCTGTTACACTCATTGCCTCATTTTAATTAGAAACACTTCTGACCCTTCCCTTAGAAGATTGTTCTGTAATTTACTAAGACTTTCCAGTAAGATCATTAAAAGTCCGAGGCATAAGTTACTTATTCATTTTTCTTTAGTTACTTCCCTTTTAAGAGGGCTTTTCTTCTGACATTTTAAGAATGGAACAATGTAATTAGACTACATGTTTATTGATAGTTTTTCTTCATCTTCCTATGAGTATAGATGAAAATCAGATTTTTTCCTTATAGGGAAATAGATCATAGCCTAAGGACTGGCTTTCTTTCAAATCTCACAGTAAATCTGGAACTGAGTCAGTGAAAGAGGTTTAGCAAGTGGCTTTCTAGTAGTGATCAGCTAGACCACATGCCAGCTACCATACATTCCCACACATCTCTCTGGGGCCACAAAATGTACATTGACATAGTGTCTGTCCTAAGTTCTCCTTGCTTTGCCTCCTTGCAGGCCAGTTTTGGAATGCGGAATCCCATATTATAAATTGACATACTATCTGTCCTAAGCTCTCCTTGCCCTGCCTCTTGGGACCAGATTGGAATGCAGAAAGAAGCCCTTGCTGTTTTCTGGTCACAGCTGGAAGCCCTAGGGAGAATAACTTCTGTGGTGCTCACAGGGCAAGCTAAGACCTCTGAAAGCAGATAAGATACCTGGGGAAACTCTGTCTTGTCCTTGCTAGAATGTCTTGATCTTCCTAGACCGTTGTAGCCTAGTCAAATCCTGGGGACACTCGCTGCTCCTGGCCCATTGTTCTTGACTCAGATGTAAAGAAGAAGTACAAGGTCTGGGTGACACCTGGTCTTTTGTTCCCAGAGAGCAGGCGGTGGTCCTAATAGAGAAGAAACTCCCAACTTGAAAGGTTTCTAGAGGGCCGGGGAGATGGCTCAGTGGAATAAGCACTTCCCTGGAAAGCACAAGGGCCTGAGTTCAATCCCTGGTTCTGAAAAAAAAAAAAAAAATTAAAAAAAAGGAAGGTATCTGGAACGAGACCATGGTCTCTAAAAGCAAAGAATGAATTTTAATAACCACAAAGGTTAAGAGCACAATAGACTTATTGAGGGAAAGAAAGCTTCAGTCCAAGAGGGACAGAAAGGGACCTGAGTGGGTTGCAAAGAACCCTCCCTACAGCAAAACCATGACATGAGACAGTCTAAGGCAGAGAAAAAATGGGAACTCACAAGGTAGGGATGAGGAAGGACAAAACTATGGTCAACCAATAAGATTGCAGGCATAACTGCTCAGGGAAAATTAATTAAATCAGAATAAAGTGGGGAAGAAAATCATGTAAAAGGGGGACATTAATACAGAGCAGAGGCTTTCCTGGGGGGGGGGGGCTGGGTTTTGACTCTTCCTGGTCTTTTCAAGGCGATGGATACCTGTTTAGAAGAGCAAATCCCTAGGGCGGTTATGTGGTGCCTTTCTTTGGTCTTGTGTCTTGGGGTCTGGTCCACAGCGGGAGTGTCTGTCTCTCTCACAGTCCCAAGGCTTCCACATTGGCTCCACTGAGAGCCCCGCCCTGCCCCACTGCCTATCTATCTATCTAAACCAGATGTATGCAGCGGTCCAGGTCCCTGCTATGTACCCTCTACTTGGTTTCTTGCTCTCTTTTCTTCCTTTTCCCACTATGCGTTATAACCGAGGCAGGAGATTGGATGATCCCTGTTCTTTGTTTAAAAGACTCAATCTTGTGAATACTTCTGTTCTTTTTAACTTGATCAATCCATACAATGTAATCAAAACCAAAGCATACTACTTCGTAGATATTGACAGACTAATTTTAAAGTTCATATGAAGAGATTAAAGGACCTAGTAAAGGAAATACAATACCAAAGGAGAATGAAGGTGGAAGAATGACACTACCTGACAATCAATATTTAGAGTAAAACTATAATAAATCAACTGAACTTCAGTGAATTGTTGATGTATAAATTAAACCTCAGTAAAGCTATCAATGATCTGAGTGAGGGTGTGGTTCAGTGGTAGGACCTGTGAGTTCAATCCTATCAACAAAAAGTGAAAAATTTAAAAAAAGATGTTAGAAATTGAAAATAAAAATGCATTGAAAAATTAAACTATTTTCCAGAAAAACAAAGTTAATTACATCGTAATAGAAACAAATCTGATTAAAGTTTATGAAACTATATAAAAAATATCTTCTTGAATAGTTCATTAGAGTTAATAAGAAAGATAAATAACTTTATTTTTTCTTGATGTATATAAATATTGTATTATCTTTCAAATGAAAAGTTTAATTTCAAAATAATTTTTTTTTCCAGAACTGGGGATTGAACTCAGGCCATTGTGCTTGCCAGGCAAGCACTTATTCTACTGAGCTATTTCCTCGGCCCCAATAATTTTTGAATATTCTTGGTTTATAAGAAAACCATTTGTGTTTGATAAATATTTCAATTTTTTAAAATGTAAATATGATATATAATGACTCACATTAAAATTCTTCAATGATTTTCCATAGCCGTTGAATAAAATTATGCTTTTTAAATTTTCTATAAGACCATGCACCACATAGCCAGTGTTAAAATTGGCTGGCCTCTTGCCAGATTTTCACCATACTAGATTTATTCCACATGCCTTTTTTCTGTTTAAAAGTCTTCCTTACCCTACAGGTATCAGTCTTACCTTCTCAGAGAGGGTTACTTGGTTAATCCTAAGACCTTCTCATAGCCCTTGACATTAGAGCAACACACTGTCATGTTCCTTTATAGGGCTGAGCATAATGCATGTGTATCTGTGTATGATTTGCTCTCTTTCTTCTTTAACTATTTTAAGCTCCACAATGGCAAGTCAGATGTTTTGTTGACAGTTGTGGACCTCTGAGTTAGAGCTTCAATTGAACTATATGAATACTATCAACTCACTAGTAAGTTGAAGGAACTAATGAACAAAGTAGAAGGAAAGCAACAGATATCCAGGTGATGTATAACCTGGAAGCCACAGGTGAATCTCTTTTTGTGTTGTTTTGCTTTAACCTCCATGGGCACTGTGGCTCTGACCAACTTATTTCTGTTCGTCATGTCTTTGTGAGAAGTGAGCAACTTTCATTCACTTGACCTCTTCTCATAAATTGGTGAATCAACTCTCATCACTTCTGATTTTTTTCTTTAGTAAGAAACACACTTTTGTGTTGCTTGTTTGCTTTTGGGCTTTTTGGAGTTTGGGATAGACCCCAGGCTCCATGCGTGCCAGGCAAAGGTAGGCTCTGTACAAGTAAGTTGGTCCATAGGAGTTTCTTGGGTGTTGGTTACACACAATGACTTGCTTAACTGAATGGAGAATACAATGCTCCCCTGTACAGAGAGAACAACCTAGGGACACATAAATGAGCACAATTAAGAGTAATAAGTGTTTTATGCTATAACAGACCTCAAAAAGTATTATTTTCAGTGTGAATGGTGCCTGAGAATTATTCTAAGGCAGTATTTGAAGTGGACTTTGTCCTTCAGATAGGAATTCAGTAGCATGATCTGAGAATGACATAGAGAATGAAACAACTTACTCAGGAAAAAGAAATGATCATGAGAGGTTCTATGCTTCCTGGTAAATGTGGATTCCATGAGACAGCAAGGAGCTCCCTTTTTCTAGCGTACACATTTTGAGACATGGGAAGATAGCTGGAAAGGAGAAGAGAAGTAATAGAGACCAATAGTGTCCTAGGTTCAGACCACTTGTAATGATAATGGCAATTTTATATATTTGCAAGTTTAAACTGGGGGCATTTCTTTCTTTTCATTTGTCTTTTTTGTGGCCAGCTCAGTACCCCTAGAGGGAGGCGGGGCTGGCAAGGCACGCGGTGCTGTGGTTGGAACCAACATCCCTGTGCTGGCCTAAGCGTGCATAAGCAGTCAATTTAGACCGCTGAGCTATCTCACCGGCCTAAACTGGGGCATTTAAATTGATTGCATGAGAATACATAGTCCCTGATCCCTCTGCACAAGAGGATGCCAGGAGGACAGTTGTTGCGACTGTCTAGGGAACTTGTGCTGTGAACCTGAACTAGGATACGGTGGAGAGAATTGGAGAAGAGCAAACGAAGACCTAGCTGCTGGAAGACTCTGAGGTGTGTTCTACATTTTGTCGGATTTCACCAGTAGAATTCTTCACAGCACTGGTGTGTTCCATGGTGCATCTTTTCCTTCTTCTTTTCCTCTGTCTCGCTTTCCCCCTTCCTTCCTGGTCTCCCTGGGGTCACCTCCTGAGGATGCTCTTTGCACTCATGTCTTGGTTCAGGGTCTGCTTCTGCAGAAATACAATGTAACATCAGTAATGGGAGAAATACAAGAATTAGGGCAAGTAGAAGGTAGAGTTTGGATGGAGTGGATCCACTCCAATTATTGATATTCTGAACAGAATTTTTATTATTATTATTATTGTTACTCATTCCTATTTTATTCATTTATTTATTTATTTGTGTATTTAGTACAGGGTGTACAGGGTCACACTACACAGATCGGACTCATAGTGATCCTCCTGTTTTCAGCATCACAAGCGCTGGGATTACAGGCGTGCTGCACCAGGTCAAGTCTCAATCTCCATCTGGGCGGCCCCAGCAGCAGGGCCAGCAAGGCAGGGCAGAGGTCAAACCCTGGTCCCTGCACCTGCCTAAGCAGGCACTTTCATCCACTGAGCTATGTGGCCAGCCCTCTGTTGTTCATTTTTAGCTGAATGAAATCCTTGCAAATATAACATATCGTTTGCATTGATATGATGAACAAAAATGTGTAAGCAGAATGAATTGTGAACATCTCCACCCATGAGTATTTTCATCTGAATTAAGCCTGCTTGCTCAAGTCTATTTTACTCACCATGCTGTTTCCATCAAAATGATTAAAAATCAAAGCAACCAAGGGCTCTGGTTTACAATCTTACCAGTATAGTTCAAGATCGAATACTTAATATCTTCCAAAGTGGGTCCAGTTGAATAGTGAAAATAGGATTGTAAAATTTCTCTTTCATTAAACATACGCCAAAAAGAAATACAGTAGAGTCCAGGTTAAATATGATATCTGCAATTATTGGGGGGAAGGAAAAATATAGAATACTTGATCTATAAGTGGAGAAGGAGTTTATGAACTAAAAGAAGCAAATAAGTTATTCCCCAGATACTTCAATACATTTAAATTAACTATAATCAGAGAACTGTGAATGGAGAAAGGAATGATTAAAAAAAAAGTACCAAGAGGAAAAGAACAAGTAAAAGAAGAGAAAATATGTATGTAGGTATATATGCAGAATAGTATCATTTCTAATGCTGTTTTTTGCTAACTCTATTTTGTATTCTTTAAAAAATAAAAAAGAAATTAATTACTAATAAAAAAGTAACAAGATATATCATATGGAGGTACAAATTCCCTATGATGACTGTCATCATAACATATATCTAAAATGTTACCCAATAAAGGGCTGGCGAGATAGCTCCGTGGACTAAGAACCTGCTTTGGCAAGCTTGGCGACCAGGGGTCAATCCCAGTCCTGCATGCCTCACCTCCCCTGCCCCCAGGGAATGCTGAGTTGTCAACCTAGTCCAGGAATGATGGAGCACACCTGTAATCCCAACACTGAGGAGGCTGAAAACAGGAGGATCATTACAAGTCTGAGCTGCATAGAGAGACCCTGTACAAACACATCAATAAAATGCAGCAATAATTTTTTTAAAAAAAGCAAAACAAAATCAGTAAGTTAAGTGGTTTAATTGTGAAAGAGAAAAAAATATAATATGAGTGGCAAAAGAAAGAAAATATAAATGAATAACATGAAAAATTGTTAAAATTTTAAATATTCCATTTTTACCAAACTGGCAAAATCTAAAATTAACACTCGCTGAAAATTCTCTGAATCATCTATCTCTTCTACTCTGGGAAGGAATATGAATCAATGTGTTTTCATAATGTCTTAACTACCAGTTTAAGTTTTTATTTACTCAGTTTAATGAGATTGTTAATATGCTTTGCTAAGGAAATTGTAATGTCCTTCATTGAGAGCATTTTTCTAGGTTCTAGGAGAATGCTATCCTGTAAACAATAAAGGAAAATGATGTCTCCCTAAGATCCAAAAGCTACAGATCTTTAGCAATTTATTTTTAAAATATCAATGACATTCAGTGATACTTATGAATAAGCTACTCATTATTATAAATGGTTGTGTGGAATAGCAAAAATGAAAATGATTTGTAGGACATCAATAAGAGAATGTAGGATTAGCAATGGCGCCTGCATATGGTAGAACATTAGTGTAAAATGTATGTTTTCAAGAAAATTTGAGCACATGTACCAGTATTGAGGTAAAACATATGAAATAATAGCAACTATATACTTATAGAAAAAATGATTGCAGGAAACGATTTTCCCTAGGAAGTGGAATTACAGATTGTTAAAACTTTAAAAATGTAATTCATTGGTATCATGTATCTCCCATTGATCATGTATCTGAGTAGGAAAACTCAATCACTATTTAATTCTAAATGTTGAGGTCCTTTTCATTGTTTGAGCTAAGAGCTTTCAAACACAGAGAATTATGCTTAATAATTTGGGCCAGCGGGACTGGTGATAGAGCTCAAGGGCACAGTGCCTACCTGGCAAGTTCGAGGTCCTGAGTTTGATTCCTGCTATGAAAAAAAGAAAAAGAACTTTGAAGTCATACTTGCATGGCTTGGGCTACCAGGTATCCTTCACACAGTCGAGACCTCAAGATCAGAAGCTAACATAGACCTAAGTATTATCTTATGCTTATGCAGCTTTCCACAGTCTCACCAGCAGTGTCATCTTTGTTATCTATTTTGCCCATTATACGTGCATCTGTATTTCTGAATTTTTTAAAATATGTTTAAAAAACTCATAAAATTTACAAATAATTCCATGAGTTTCCAACTTGTCACAGCATGGTACTCTTATGGTTAATAATTTGCAATTGAATTGAAAAACAAACATCCCCTGCCTAAAAATGAAAGTCTTTTTTGTCATCTGCGCTTTTCACATTCAAGCAGATATCTCACCCATGGATACAACCTACCATGCTGGTTTGGTTCACCTGAGGGTTAAAAGGAGACCATTGGCTAACCCACCACATGAAATTTGTATACATATAAGCATACATGTCTGTGAGCAACGCATTGTGCTGCCTTGCATTGTATTTATGTGAAGGAGTATTATAGATTCTATATAGTATTTTTATGATTTGTTTTGCTCAATATCTTATTTTTTTCTAACAAGACACATATATATGTATGACAAATGTATATATATATACATATATATATGTGTGTGTGTGTGATTTTGTCATAAAAATTACAAATTTTATACTCTCTTGTTCTTCATAGTAACTATATAAGGTTAAAAAAAAAGCAAAGATTTTTATTCCACTGTGCAGATAAGATGTCAGGTGAATTACCAAGAGTTATGGCCAGAGGCTCCACTGGAATTATTCTAATTCTAGTTTGCTGTCCAGCATTCCTTCACTAAAATATTTTTAGATAGAAAAGCCAGACTCATAGAAACATGAGGATTCATCATTGTTTTCCAACTAATGTTGCTCTACAGGATATCTGAAAATTTGTCTATTTTTGAAATAATTGTAGTTTTACTAACGCAAGCCAAAGGTTGGTCTGGAGACACTGCTGAAATATAACTATCTGTGTGGCTCCTGGTGTGCTTTACCTTTTAATTGGTGGCAGTGAATCTTGCTGGCCTTGAGCATTTGCCGCAGGCCTCATGGCTTCTACGCAGACATCATCTTCTGATTGCTCTTCCTTAGAAGACCTTCTCAATTTTAAAACTAGAAACTCATCTGCAGTTCCTGCCCCAAGTCCTGAGTCTGTCCCATCAGCTGCTTGTGTCTCTGCTCCACTTGGGGTCCACTACAGAAAAGGGTCCACTCCACATTGGGGTGAGGCTG
>NW_004524704.1:5155465-5160835 GCF_000260255.1 Octodon degus
ACTTCTCAGTAAGAGTCTGACTGTAGTAAAGAATCAGAAATGTCCTTCACCTTCTGTTGCCCCAGTTGCAAACCCATTTCACCTTGGTGCGACAGACAGAACCGGTTGTAGTAGAGCCGGGAGAAGGCAGTCCATCCATGCCTCAGGTGACAGCACCTGCAACCTTTGTCCTGGCAATGTACTGAAGGAGTCTCTGTAACTTGGTTATAGACTCTCTCACTGTGACAAGACAGCAATGCTACTTGTCCAGAACCTTCAAGAGTCACCTTCCTCCATGGCCTCAAAAGCAAGAAAGCAGCCTCACTCTCAGCTGTAAACTATTAACTGTGAATCAGCTGTAGCCTCTCTCAGTCCTTGTTACGGCTCATGCCTAGGTGTACCTTCAAAGCCTTGCAGACGTAGGTTGGCCTTTCAGAGGCAGCTGGATCTAGAGCATGTAACTCTGGGTTGATTCATGGCGCAGTGCTAGGCTGAAGGGCATTAGGATTAAGGGGGTGGGTGCTGCCTGTGCTGAGCAGCCCAGATATGATAAAAGGGGCAGAAAGGTGCTGTTAAGGTCACTTGCTTGCTTCCTTGCTTTTATTGTCTTCTGCTTGTCATAAACTGGTTTTCCTCTCTGATTTCCCTTTGCCAAGCTACCCTGTCTTGGAGCCTTTTATGGACTAAAACCTCTACAAACTGTGAGCTAAATAAGCCTTTCCCTCTTTACTTTGAGTATTGAGTATTTTTTCTCAGAGATGAGAAAAGTAACTGAGACAGTCCTGGTTCGAGCCTGCGAGAGAGAGACACTTAGTAGCTCAGTGACCCCTTTCCATTGCTAAGGATGGGGAAAGAACTGCATCTGTGTGCATTCTGTCAGGAGGCCTACCTATGTTCCAGCACCGTCCCTGTGAACCAGTCTCCTGGAGGCAACAGAGTCTTCCCAGAAACCAGACAGCATGTCATGTCCAGACAAACCCTTATCAATAACCCCACTACGCCTGAACACTGACTGCAGACCCAGCAACAGCTATATGATCTGGTTCCAACTCTACTGGACTTCAGCCAGTAGAGATTAGGTTAGAGTGGTGACCACCTAATAAGCACAGAAAATCAACAGAAGACCTTAGCTATTGAGCTGCGCTGTAAAGACTGAAGGTGGGGTTGGTATTTCTTTCCTAGGCACCAATGCAAAGCTACACGGAGAACAAAGAATCAGGCAAACATGACACCACCAAAGAAAGCCAACTCTAGAGGAGCCACTCCCCCCATGAAAATCTTCAGGTAGCTTCATGAAGAATTGAAA
Organism: Octodon degus; assembly: GCF_000260255.1. Lineage (NCBI taxonomy): Eukaryota > Metazoa > Chordata > Mammalia > Rodentia > Octodontidae > Octodon > Octodon degus. The sequence continues at coordinate 5,156,751 of NW_004524704.1, forward strand.
AGTATTGTCTTAAAGAAACTCAATGAGATGGAAAGAAATACACAAAAACAACCAACAAGTTTGGAAAAGCAATGCATGAGTAAAATGAGCTTAATTTAAAATGGAAAATATTAAAACTATTAATGAAATGGAAATTCATGAAAACTAGTAATTAGAAATGGAAACTATTTTGATTAAACTCTTAATTAAAAATAGAAAGTATTAAAAAATCCTGGAGCTGTAAAATACAACAACAGAATTTTAAAAATTGGAAAGAGAGCTTCAATATCAGGCTTGATAATGTGAAAGAAAGAATTGGTGACTTCAAATTTAAATCATTTGAATTTAGAGAAACAGAAAAAAATAAGGACTGAAAAGGTATAAAGAAAGTGTAAGGGACATAAGGGAGCCAACACCCATTAAGCAAACATACAATTCCAGAACAGAATGAAAGGAGGAAAGGAGAAAATGTTATTTAAAGAAATATTATGGCTGAAAGCAACCAGGTTTTAGGTGAGTGATAGACTCCCAGATTCATGAAATACAAATATACCAAAGAAAATCTCAAAAAAGATTTCCTAAAAAATATTATAATTAAATTGTCGAACGTCCATGAAAAGATAGAGGGACGGCCAAATAGCTCAGCAGATTAAAGCACCTGCAAGCAGGTACAGGGGCCGTGGGTTCGATCTCCGGGCCTGCCATGCAGGCCCACCCACCCCTGGGGCACTCTGAGAAGGCAGTTGAGACTGGGCGGGGTGGCACGTGCCTGTCATCCCAGCCCTTGGGAAGCTGTAAACAGGCGGATCACTACAAGTCCAGTCTATTAGTGAGACCCTGAACACCCTGTAGACCCTTCCCTAAAATACAAAAATAAATTAATCAATTAATAAATAAAAATAAAAGATAGCATCTAGAAAGTACCAAAAGAAAAGCTTGTCAAAAGCAAGGGAAAACCCATAAGGCTGTCAGACACCCTGCAGACCCGGGTTGGTAAGTTCAAAGTTCAGATAGGAAAGTCGAGCCACACTAGAACACTGCTTCTAGAAATGCTGTACTTTCCAAGAGAAGGGGGGGATGAAGATATTGCCAGACACGAAGAGCTGAGCAAGTGCATCACCCCTACAGCTCTGTTAAGGGGGAAAAGCATGAGAGCAAGTCCTTCAAGCTAAAATAAGAGAGCATAAGCTGGGTGTGGCGGTGCACGCCTGTAACCCAGCACTGGGAAGGCTGAAACAGGAGGATCACTATGAGTCTGAGCTGCGTAGTGAGACCTTGTACCAAACGAACAAATAAATAAATAAATAAATACATTTTAAAAGGATAAAATAATAACTTGAAAATATGTAACTCGCTGTAAACTTAATAGTGCTGCCCACCTGTTCTATTGGTGATTAAATCACTTTTAATTCTAGAGTAAAATTTGAAAGACAGAACCATCTAAAATAATTGTAGCAATAATAATTTGTTAATGGGTACATGACATAAATAATGTAAAGTGGGCTGGGGAGATAGCTCTGCAGCCTAGCAGCTGCCTGGCAAGTACAAGGACCCAGGTTTGATTCCAGCTACCTCATGCTGTACCAAGCCGATGTCAAGCTGGCCACTGAAACCAGGCATGGTGGCCCATGTCTGTAATCCCAGTGCTGGGGAGGCTGCGACAAGAGGAGCACTATGAGTCTGAGGTGCGTAATGAGACCCTGTGTCAAATAAATAAATTAAAGATTTATTTGTTGAAACAAAGATTTTTTAAAAAGTAAAGTGTTGCATCAGAAGCAAAGATGGGGGGAGAGTGAAAAAAAGCATTAAAATTTTATTCCAACTGAAGTTATTATCTATTTTTTAAAATGCTATTGCTTAAGATGATTAATGTAAGTTTCATGGAACCACAAGGGAAAATATTCCTAGTAGACGTAGGAAAGACTCTCACATAGTAGTCAAGGCATACGACTACAGAAAGGTCAGCAAGTCACATGGGAAGACAGCAAGAGAAGAAAAAAGTGTTAAAAAATAGAAAACAAAATGCAGCATTCAGAACCACTTTATTTTTTTTCTCATGAATGAAATTTTTATTTACACATTGTATCTAGAAGCAGATACATATTCTTATATGTAATTTCCAAAAATGTGCAAGAAATTACTATAATTTGTTTACAAACCAAAACACATATTAAAATCAATGGACTTTGGATAGTTCATTCTGTGGTGTTCTCAGTACGAATGGTACACACCTGATTTGAAACATACAGAAAAAGTGTCAACTACAGCAATCTGGATTGCAAGTATGAATTTCATGGCACTCCAACAGCTATGAAATTTCTTTAATCCAACATGTATAGTAGTATTACGAAGGTCTGTAAGAATTTCTCTCTGGATATAGAGTTTGATCAGTTTTCAGAAACTGTACTACATACTTTTTCCATGTTATGACTCACTAATGAAAAGGATGTTCATAAAAACCCTTTCTACAGTATTAAAAAAGTATTAAAAGAACCCAAATTTGTGATTACTAGCATACCAATACCTTGAGAATTTGTTATTTATGGAACTGGCTAGTGTTCCTTATTAGAGTATTCAACAAAATTGTCTATTGCTGGTAGTGCAATTTCATTTTCAAATTAATACTTCACATTCAATGCAAAGCAATTGATTTAAATCAAATATATATTCTTTTGAATCATTCATAAAGCAATTATCTCATGTACGATGAGAATGTAATCGAAATTTGCATTCTTGAAAGCTCCGTTAGACTTATAGCACTAGCAGAGAGATTGCATAAAGCTATTTAAGATCTTTAGTAACTTTCATCTTGTTTCAGCAATACTGGCTCAGAAAAATAAAATGTCTACTTTGTGTTTTATTTCCTATATGATTTAGAAATGTAAATCAAGAAAATCTTCAATCAAGAAACACAGAGAGGCTAAAAGAATAAAAAACAAACCAAATAATAAAAATGCAAAAAGAACAAAATTTAATATGCATTTATATACATATATTAATATCTAAGACTTTTGATGATTTTTCAGAAATGTGACATTGCACTTCCTTGAAAAGATTCCTCATTTGCTCTGCTATAGCCTTATTTGGGAGGTGTTCTACAAAATTTCAGCTTCTCACCTTTTACACATACACTTCCCTAATTTCATTTGAAGAGATGATTTCCTTCCATTTTGTCTCTTTTTATCTTGTCCTTCTCTGTGCACAAGATCTCCTGAGTTGATCACCCACAATTCTGAGAGACAGAGAGAGAGAGAGAGAGAGAAAGAGAGAGAGAGAGAGAAAGAGACACAGAGAATGACAGAGACACATAGAGACAGAGACAGGGAGACAGACAGACAGGGAGACAGACAGACAGAGAGAGACAGGAGGGAGAGCACTGGCTCAGCTGGTATCATTTCATGTTTGGCGCCGGGTGTTACTTCTATTAGAAGACATCATGTGCTTACCAACTTGAAATTTGTTCGAACTGCTTGCTTATCTTGAGTAATGTTCACAGAATAAGTTACAGTCCACAGTTTTACTGTATTGCCTTAACAAGTGATTTTATCCTGAAGGACATACATAAACTAGAAGTGAAGACATGGAAAATGATATTCCAAGCAATTAGCAACCCAAAATAGACTCTCAGTTAAAATGTGTCATAAAAGACAAAAGTCGCTATATCATTAAATGTTTAATAATGAATACACATGCACTTAACAATTGAAGCTCTGAATATGTAGAATGAATATTAACAAACTCAAAGGAGAAATTGAAATGTAAATAAAGTGTGGATAAAGTGTAGGGGATGCTTATGCCTTTTTTTTTTCCCCCACAGGGTCTTGCCATGCAGTTCAGGCTGGCCTTGAGCTCTTTTTGTAGCCAGGCTAGTCTCGAATTTGCAGAGATCCTCCTGACTCAGCCTCCCAAGTGCTAGGATCATGGGCATGTGCTACCACCCCCAACTTCATGCCTTATGGGCAACAATTGCTAAGGCAGCCACATGAATGAATAAAAAGGAAGTGAACTTAAATAATACTGTACATTAAATGAAACTGATATATGCAAAGCATTTGATCCAATAAGAGCATCTGCTCCAGGTCAGATTTTATGTTAGTCTACAAAAC
>NW_004524704.1:5160935-5170783 GCF_000260255.1 Octodon degus
AAAAAAAAGCGGGGGAGAGATAGGGGATTTCTTATTTGGTGCTGGATTTCTGCTCTGTGGACCTAAAAGGCTGTAAAACCACTGTTCCCATGATGGATGATCAGAGCCCAGGCTTTCTCTTGCACCACTGTGGAGGTTCCTGGCTGGATACCGGCAGCCAGTGTCTCTGATGTCTTCTTCAGCACCTGGCCACCTGGGGTGACATGTGTAGTGTCATTCACTGTGGTCTTTCTCCCCCCGCAGCACCCTGTTCTATGGGTCTAAGCCACTCTCTCATGTTGCCTTCATGGGACCATTACAAAGGCTCGGCCTCTCTGCCTTGCCCAGGGTGAGATGATGTCCTCAGAGGCTGACGCTTGCTCCAGGGCCTACCACCAATGCCAGGCTTAACTTCACTGTTCAGATTTTCCCATTCTCAGCTCGACACAAGTTTACCTGGAGGGAGGTAAACACCACACTTCCCATCTCTCTATCGCTGTAAAAACATTTGGAAACTCACTTATTTCCTTGAAACATTTAACCTTTTCTTTGAGGTATAAAATAAACCACTTCCCCTCATAAATGAACAAGGTGGAGATTTACACAACTGATTTCTTTTTTCTTTTTTTTTTTTCCCCATTCATTTGGTACATGGTCTTATTACACAGCTTGGACACATAGTAATCCTCCTGTTTTCAGCCTCCCCAGTGCTGGGATTACAGGTGTGCAGTCTCAGTGGCTGGCTCAGCGCACCCAGGGGCAGCGCTGGCATGGCGTGTGGTGCTGGGGATCAAACCCTGGTCCCTGAACCTGTCTAAACAGGCACTTAGTCCGCTGAGCTATCTCACCCACCCCATAACAGATTTCTGAAGAAAATTATTCTCAAATCTCCTGATCCCACTTCCCATAGGTGAGAAATCATTACATAAACAAAACCACACTGATGGGAGGGCGAGTCTTATTTTTTCACCCTTCACTCATAAAGGAAGCAGGGAGTCAGTCCATTCTAATTTTTGGGTCAACCTGACCGAGTGAAAAACAAGTAAATTACTTAAGTACTACAATTTGCTCACATTTAAAATGAGAATTCAATGAGGTGATAGGATAATATCAATTAACTCACGGGGTTGTCATGAACATTTACTCAATTAATATAAGGAAAGGCTTAAAGTATGTTTGATTGAGAGTAAGAACTTTGTTAGTTGTTATGATGAACTTTTACCTTACGCATCCCAATCAACTGGCATTTCTTTAAGAGATCTTTCTCAATTCATCCTCTCAGTGCTAAGTACAACTTCTAAGTATTCACAAAGGAATTCTGTTGACAAATTTAGGTCTCTCCTTCCTACAAAGAGGAATCACACGAATGTGTCTCCCCCCACCTGCAGCCACTTAAACCTGAGACTTTTGTTTATATTTCTTCTTGTTTTTCAAGCATTTCACATGACTCAGGGGTAATCAAATGGACAGTACGGAGGGGACGGCCAGCTACTCAAGAATAAATGGAGCAGTCGGCTTACCATTGTCCCTGGATGACCAGCTCTGCCGCAGCACTCTAATAAATGAACAAAGCCTGCATAACAAATATCCCTCTGAAACCTCTCACAGAGCACAGAAATCTGCAGTTTACACATAACTGTGCCAATATTTTCCTAGTACAGCCAGAAGAATTTGTAACAAAAACAGAATAAGAAAGCATTGCAGGCTGCTAGATGTTTAACAGTACTAGCCATATTCAGAAAGAAAAGCAAAGATCTTTGTAATTTTTTCCATCTGCACAATTTGTTGAAAGAATATCATTCTGAAAAATAATAGGCAGTGGCTCCCTATTGCTATTGGGGTATTTCTAGCTTTTCATTATTCTCTAAGGCTCAAAAAAATGGAAATTTGTAATTGATCAAATTATTTAAGCTATGAAACTATTGAGTATTAGCATATTTAGTATTTTCAAACATTTTAGTTTTTTTTGTTTGTTTGTTTGTTTTTTTTTCTTTTGGTGGAAACAGGGATTGAACTCAGGTCCTTGAGCTTGCCAGGGAAGCGCTTATTCCACTGAGCCATCTCCCCGGCCCCAAACACTTTGTTATTTTTAAAATTTTTAAAATCTTGAGTTTCTTTGTACTTATACAATTGTGGATGAAAGGGTACATTAGTTTTTTTTATTAGCATTAGTATTAGTTTTAGTTTTTTTCTTGATTCATGAAAGATTCATTAAACTCATTTTTAAAAATAATACAGTGATGAGAAAGAAAGATAATCAAACAAAAGGAAAATTAAGTTACTTGACATTAAAGTGGTGTAGTCATTTCTCAAAAGGATACTTTTGCAATTGTACAAGGCAGCGACCAAAGACCATTATAATCACTAAGGGAAAACAATAGTGTTTTGCTTCTTTATTTTTTTATGCTGAAATGTTCCATTTATATAACTATATGAGAAGATCTGAAGCATTTCCAACTTTTTTTAGCCACTAAAAATAAAATTACCTCAGCACTCACAGTTCTTCATGCATGCCCCTCTCTAACATGGCTCTCAGAACTGCGGTGAAAGCTGCATTGGGCCTTTCAGTCACTTCTGCTGTGCATCCTTTTGCTGGCTACTTCCGCGCTGTCTAGTTTCATGCTGGTAGGACAAATCACCCGAGGAATTTTGCAGCTAAGGCTAAGATCGTTCTGCCTTCAGCATGCAGTGCAGCTCTGGGAAAATTAGTCAGCATTGGCCTTCAGTACAAAATAAGGCATCAGTCGCGCTATTACTGCAGTAGAGGCACCTGCATTTTCCTTTCACTTTGCAATGTTTACAAAGTACTTTAAAACTTTAGGCCTCATGCCAACAGAACAATATTATTATTCTAGAATTAAATGTTGCTTGCCAGTAACAAAATTAATTTTTTTCAAAAAGGGATAGAGGGTAATAATCCTCCAGATGGGATGAAGCCTGTGTATCAGTTTGGGATGTAACAATACAGTCCAGTACAGCGCTGAGGGACTCAATCCCTGACTTACCAGGTAAAGTACACTTATGTTGTTGTGAGAAAGTTTGAAGAATGTTATATCTATGCAAATACAGTATTCACCATAGAACATTATAGCTTTCTTTCTGCTTTTTTTTCCCCCGGGAACTGGGGATTGAACTCAGGACCTTATGCTTGCCAGGCATGCACTTATTCTATTGAGCTATCTCCCCAGCCCCTCTTTTCTGCTTTAGGATATATCTCCTTTAGGATTTCTCCTTCAGAAACTTTCATTCAGTTTTTTGTCCCTTCTGCACCTAAGGACTAATCAGAAAGACTTTAATGGTCCAATCAAATGGAGTCCCCTGACTCAGAAAAACAAAATACACCTTATGTTCTCATGGAAGGTAGCCAAATCCTCAGAAACACAACCTCTACTCTATTCTATCTGTATGGAAGGAAGAGGGGTTGATTTTTTTCCCTCTAATATAGCCATACTTGGCAAGTGGGACTTCTTATAGAGCTAATAAATTAAGTAGCTAAAAATACAAACTATAATATTCTAAGCAATGCCAAGGAATATAGAGCTGAAGTGTTGATTGCTGAGAAGTCTAACCTAAGTGCATCCCATTTCCTCTGTGGCTTCTCTCTGGGCATTTTTATTCCATTGCCTGTTTGCTACCCAGTTTTCTTGGCACATAGTCCACTGTGGCCATGATCTCGGGTTTACATGAGGATTTCTAAGGTCTGGCATCTACTGCCAGCTGCCAATAGAGTCTGGGGCTCTGAGACGAGCCCAGAGAGACAACTAAACTGACCAGATCAGTGCTTGTATCTCTTGCTGACTTCTTCTTCTTCTTCTTTTCTCTTTTATGTATTTGGCACAGGATCTTACTGCACAGCTCAGATTCATAGTGATCCTCCTGTTTTCCGCCTCACCAGCACCAGGATTACAGGTGTGCATCACCAACTGGGTCTCAGTGGCCAGCTCAGCATGCCCCGGGGGTGAGGCCGGCATGGTATGTGCTTTGCTGACTTCTGAAAATAACACCAAAGTAACTTCCTGGCCATCAAAATGACCTCTTGTAATCACTGCAGAATTTATTTCTTCCACAATAAAAAAGATCCGTGCTTTGCTAGTTTTAGCAGCGTCTTAAAGGGGAGGAACGAATCCGATGATTTAGATGACTATTTAAGGATGAGTCTTTCAATACTTGGAATTAATTTGGGGCTGAACACATTTGCAACATCATAGTTTAGAGTCTGTGGATACAGTGAAATGAGAGTTTTTGAGGCTTAAACGATAGAGCAACCTGAGATGAGCATTTTCAAGTGAACTGGGGTAAGGAAAGCTAACTGTACTCTGTTTAGATAAATGGGTATTGGGGGGAGTTCTTGGAACAAACAATAAAATCATTTGAACTTCACCTTCTTGGCTAGAATTGCCTGGAGTCACATGAATTTATGTGCTAAGCTGTATATTTTAGGTGGTTTTCTGTTCTCAATTCTCAATGCTGTCTTTTATTCGAATCACCGGAAGAAGAGAGGATATTAAAAAGAATATAGCTCATCTTCCACTAGGATATTAAAATTTGATCATAAAGAGAGATATGTGGGCCCTGGTAAAATATTTTTTGAAAAATTCCCTAGTGACTGTAATGTTCAGCCAGGGTAGCAACCTAATAGCTTGGATCACCATTTAAAACTCAACCACAATATTGCTGTAGTTGGTCCTAGATCTCTCTGTGGTGGAAATGGTGTTGGTGGAAAGAAAAGTGGGACAAGTAAGACACAGAAACACAGAGCAGCCTTTGTAGGGACTGTGGCTATGGCAGGTAGGAGGAAACTTGTCTACTTGTGGTTTTACCATCCCCAGGGAGTGTCTGTCCTGATGAATCATAAAATATGCTCTCCACCCACATTTTTAATCCAGGTGTTAAAAGGCCAACGCCCTTGGAAGTCATATTGGTTTAGAACGCCAGTGCATGAGTCTCTCTGGAGTTTGTGTGGGGTGGACACACCAGGTGCCGCACATTCTGCTGATGACTCTGGATGGGTGGAGGCAGCAGAGAGAATCTTGTTCCTGAGCCATGGCCCAGAAGCTCCGCAGAACAGACGCTGAGAAAAGTATGACTCAGCACATTAGAGGAGGACTGTCAGATTATGGTTAAGGAAAGGCTATGGGCAGCATCAAAAAAATAAAAAAGAAAGAGATTGACTAGAGGCCTGTTAGGGCAGGAAAGAGGCTTGGCAGGCATGGAGAATATGTGGTATTCTCCGCAGGGGAGGGCAGACTAGGTAGAAGCTGGAAATGAGGCCTTAGGGAAAATATCAGAAAGAATCTGGCCACGTATGAAGGCTAAAGACAAAGGATCCAGTCAGCAATGGCTATTGATAGCCACTTGGTCTCAGATTATTTGGGAAAGGAACATTATGGATTATATAAAATGACCAGCCATGATCAGTACAGAATATAGGATTAGTAGAAGAAAATAGAAAAATACATCTCTCCAGTATTTCCCAATGCCAGTGAGCCAGAGACCAAGAATTCAAATCATTGAAACCAAATATGGAGTACTTCTGAGAGATATCATTCCCAGGGAAGAATCAAGCAGCATCAAATCTGGGGGGTTTCTGCTTGTGAGCCAGAATGTGAGAAGGATGTACGAGTAGCCATAAGATTGTCCAGAACTGAGGCAGTGCTACTGTGACTGGATGGGTGATTATAGATATTCAACTATTTCACAAACTTTTGAGTTATAAAATGCTTGCTATAGCGTAGATACACTTTGTGTGGGCTCTAAAGAGTTCTCAAGTTGTAGACTTGGTCCTCTGTGTGGCAATTTTGGGAAATAGTGTGAAACCCCCAGGAGGTGGGTCCCACTGGGCTGTCCTTAGGCCTACAAAAAAGCTGCCCCCAGAAGGGAATAAGGCAGGCCTTGTGACATCTCCTGAGTGCTCCTGAGGGATTGTGGTAGAAGCGTGAACGCACATCCTGAATTGTTCTTCAGCTTCCTGTCCGAAAATCTGATGTCTTCCTCTGGCTTGTCCCCCAACTGTGGGGCACACTGCCAGAAAAAGGATGCAGTGCCCTTGAGGAATTTCAGTTCATTTACTAAGTCATCAAATGATGCGACAACTTTACTTCCAGGTATAACTCCTAGAATGAATCTTACAAGTATGCTTTTATAAGTAATTTCACTGAACTGTTGATTATAAAACAAAAAATTGGGAAGATTCCCATTGATTGAAGAATGGCTAAATTTGTTGTGATTTTTGAAAATATTTGATGTCCATTAAAATAATTAATTCAGGCAATTAATGTAAATTGACATTTACATTAATAAGTATGAAAGCAAATTGCAAAAGAATTCCTGCAGTATGACAGTGCTTATACATACGTTTAAAAAATGCATAACAATAGAATTTACTTTTTGCTCTACATATATAAACATCAGAGAAAACATAAAAGTATAGACTGAATATGAATCACATCTATGAGAACTATTTCTTTTCTTTTCTTTCTTTCTTTTTTTTTTGTATTTTAGTACAGGGTCTACAGGGTCTACAGGGTCTACATAGATTGGACTCATAGTGATCCGCCTGTGTTCAGCCTCCCAAGAGGTGGAATTACAGGTGTGCGTCACCACGTCCAGTCTCAATCACCATCTCAGTGCACCCTGGGGGTGGCCGGCACCGCATGCTGGGAATCAAACCTGGGCTGCTGTGTCTGCCTAAGCAGGCACTTTAATTTGCTGAGCTATTTGGATGGTCCCATAACAATTTCTTTTGGAGAGACAATTGGGGTTAGGCATGATATCATAATATTAAACATAACATTTTTATTTATTGAAAGAATATTTGACACAATATTACCATATATAAATTCAGTTTGGCAGTTTTTTTCCTTATTGTTTATGTTTTTCTTTTGTTTTACTGACTTTAAAAAGAAATAAGCATAAATATTGACAAAGAACAAGAATGTTCAAGTGTGTAGTGCCTTTTACAATACTTTGTGACTTGTATGAATTCGATTTATCAAGTACTATGGAGGGAATTGAGAATTCCAAAACAACATGTAATCCAATATCCACAATACCTAAAGAACATATACACACATGCATACAATTACAAGTGTAAGTAGAAACTGTTAAGGAAACGTAAGTGAAGGAGATGTGTTTGTCATGCAAGTAAAGCCTAGACCAAATACAAGGATGCTAGAGAATTTTAGATGAGACCCTGAAAAGAATTATTTGTATAGTGGTCAAATGCAATTCGGGAAAAGGCACAGAATAGAACATGCATTTTTAATAACATCACTTATTGCATATTCAGGTCGGATAGAGAATAGAAGTAAATGGGAAACAGTGGATCTTGAAATAGGGTGTAGTTAGAAATTGGACTGGAATGGGACCAGCAAGGAATTTGGAGCACACGGTGAATTTCAGTAAAACAAAGCTGTTGGTTAGTGGAGGATGGATTGAATCGATGTGGGTCTGGAGAAAAGAACGTAAAAATCCTGGTAAAAATACCTATGATACATCAGCGATCACTACAGGACGGATGATAGTTAGCAGAGCGACTTTCATGTCTTCTACTCAAAATATGATTCTAGGTTTGAAAAGTGGATGGCACATCAGAACTGGAAGGAGCAGGCTGCTGGCAGTTAGAGACACTCCCTGAGAGAAGCCAACCTTGATGTTCAAAGCAACCAGAAAAGGAGAGCATAAAATTCTTCTTTGTCCCACACAGAAAGCTTTTTGTTGGCCACCAATTACTTCTTATAAAAGAAAAATAAACATACAGCCAACACTCTCCAAGGAAAGAAGGTTTTATTTGTTTGTGAAGCAAATCCAGCTTTCTTGAATGGCTGCACTGTAAACAGGACTCCTTTGCGGTTCTTCCCTAGGGGTATAATAAACCTGTCAATGGGTGGGTCACCTGGACTAGTGGAGTGACCCAGACTGGCTCCTCCAGGAACATTGAAGAAGCCATAAGCCACCCCAAGGACTCTGAGAGCACTAAGAAGCATTGGTACATCGGGGAGTGATGTCTTACTGGGACCAGTACGTTCTCTTTGCCATCATCTGCACCTTCCTCGCCCTACGCTGTAGAGACAGCACCCCTGTGGACGTCAGAAGCCCATGAGTTGTCCTCAGTTCAGTCTTTTCATTCTGTGAGCTCAGTACAAGGTTGCTTTAACTCTCTGATTCCAGGGTCTTTACATAAAATCAATTTTATTTCTTTCTTCCATCTTATCCTCAGCCTTGGAACGTGGAATAGGCTTACCATATTACTCAGGAAAAAGCTTGCCTCAACTTGTTGCTTCAGTGGTACTTCAAGTCTTTCCATTAATTCAGCATGGGGAATACAATTCCCAGATGGGTCCTGCGTAACCTCTAGCCTTTCAGAGAAATGATGGGATGCTGCCCAGTCTCCAGCGGCATGGATACAAAGTGCTGGTTCAAGGCACCAGTCAATAGCATGGACCCAGTGCAGCTGATTCCAAGGAATCTGACAGCTTGCCACTGGGCAGTGCTCTCAGCAGTCACTGGGTAGACTTTCTGGCATTTTCTTCAAGGCCTAGGCCAGTGGATTTCTCAAGAATTCCTTCTGGGACAAATTACGTGCTTGGCTGCTTCCTTAGACAATTGTTATGGCTCTTGTTTCTATAACATCTGGTCCGATCAGAGAATCTTCTGTCCCATATGATGACAGTGGAGGTTTGTAACCCATTTTGTTAGTAAATTGAAAGTAAGCTCTGCATTTTTTTTCTTTTAAAGAAAGAACTTGGGATGGATCATCTACCGGTCTTTTCAAAACCAATATTCTCAGTTTTGGCTAGGGCCTTTATCTGTGTGCTTTGGAGATAGAATGTAACTTGGGGAAAAAATTGACAAAGAATTTTTATTAGGTGTGGAACCAGAAAAATTATTTCCTTCCTTCTGTTTCATTTATATATAATTAAAATAAGAGGAAAATGACCAGCTATACAACTGTTATGCTTGTCACTTGAGGAAGATCCCAGGCAAGAGATCTTCTTTCCTATGGTATGCCATGTAACTAATAAAAGAAAGATGTACTGTTGCTTTTGAGTAGCAACCTCAAATTTTTACAGTTGGTAATCTATGTTCAACTCATTTAAGGTGAATAATGCTATTATGAAAAGGTGATGAGACAATACGACAGTACAAATGGTAATGTAATAGTGTGACAGATTAACCGACGGTCAACTCATAACACCCAGTTGAACTGAATTATTGTGCTCTTGGCGTGGGAGGTGCACTGAGTATTATTGTCAACACATAAAAGGAGAACTGGAGGGGAAGATGGTGTGCTGTTGATTCTCCTGGAGAAGTTTGTCACTCTGTTTTTCCTGATACCGACTCAGCCAGTCTCATCCTGAGAGGAGCTTGGGTCCTTCCTGCGGCTGAGGAAGTCTATGCTTCCCTTAGGGGAGCGCTGATGCTTACGCTAAGCGTCACTTCCTGGCTCCCCTGCACATCCCTCAGATTGTTGGCACAGATCCTTCACCTCCCTGGAATGGACTTCCTGGCTTTCTCCATTAGTCTTTAGGCCTTCCCAGGGCAGATGCTCTCTCAGTACATACTTGCATGAAACATTGTTTTGGGCTCTAGGCCTCCAGCGGGACTCATGAAAGACATTGGTGTGGGATCCAGGCCCTCAGCTGGATTCCTTGGGTTGCTAGTGTGTGCACAGATTTCCCTCACTCTTCTGCAATTGACTGGGTAAATATTATAAAATATTCCTACGAATTATGAGTCCTGTATTAAAGCTATTCCCCCCGTAAGCCCTGACTACAATGGAAAGTGATCTTACTTTCTTTTTTTAATATTAATTTTATTGAGAAAGAAGTAGAAATGAGACAGTTTCAAAACAGGCTAGTACGAGAGTT
>NW_004524704.1:5179603-5182473 GCF_000260255.1 Octodon degus
GCGGAAGAGCAGAAGCGACTCCATGCTGCCCGCCGTCTCCCCGGGCCCTTGTAGACCGGTCCAGTGACGCGCCACACCAATGCCCGGGCAGCTGCTCACCCAGGTGGGTGAGCAGGACAATGTAATCATCACAGCCTGCCCTTTTATAGCAATTCAAAATATGAAGGCCTAGCCTTAGACCATACTTGATCCCCAGATCAATCACAAATCCATGACACACCTATCTTGCACTAAAAACACAATAATCTTTTTTTTTTTTTTTCCAGCTCCAGGATCTTTCAAAATGTAAGTCTCTTCTGAGACTCAAAGCAGTTTGTTAACTGTGAACCTCTGAAAAACTTACAAAGAAGCCAGAGAATCCCAGGGTGCAATTCTCATTCCAAAAGCAAGAGGTAGAGGAATAGAATTTAATCAGACCCCAAAAGACAAGTATTAAGTCTTGCAGCTCCATATCTTGTATCTGGGGCACACAGTGATGAAGTATGAGTTCCAGAAAGCATGGGTGGGCCAACCTCTACAGTCATGCTGTTTGCAACTTGCCTGGCCCCTCTTTTGGGCTGTCTTTGCTTGCTGCCTGTAATTTCCTTGAAGATGTTCCTTGTCTCTGACACCTCTGACTTCTTGGGGTCTTCTCTGCACCTTTGGATTTACTCCAAGAGCTTCAGGTGCTACCTTCTCAGAAACTCATTGTCTGGCCTCCTGGATCTTCCTCGGACATCTGGGTGGAGATGGGCCTGACCCCAAACTTCCTGCATGCTTTACCCTATTACAGAATGCACTACCTAGACAACAAGCAGGTATGTTGTTAGCGGAAGCAGCAGCCAGGCACACTCAGACGGTGAGAACAGTTTCTGAGCAGTGAAATATGTCCTCAGACATCAGTTCTTTAGCAGGCTCCACCCAAGCAGGATCCCAGGGGCTCGTTTCTCAAAAGGTTTTCACCATTGTGCCCTTGATCCTGCAATGGGGAAGACTTAGTGATTTCTTTCTCTCTCTCTTTCCTTCCTTCCTTCCTTCTTTCCTTCCTTCCTTCCTTTTTTTTTTTTTTTTTGAGACAGGATCTCACTATGCAGTTTGTGTTGGCCTTGATCTCACTTTGTAGTATCTGCTGTTGTTGAACTCACGGTGATCCTCTTGCTTCAGACTTCCAAGGGCTGGGATTACAGGCATGTGCCACCATGCCTGGCAAGACTTAATGATTTCAAGGTATCTTTCTTCTTATCCTTGTACAATGTACCTAGTTTCTTTTCAATGGAACCAGTTTCTTCAGCAACCACCCACCAAACGCCTTTTGGTACCCGGCCTTAACAGTCTGGCCTTAACAAAGTCCTCTCAGCATTCTGGTCTTCTGAGCTATGACCAAAGTCAACCATCAGGCTCTGGCTATAGACTTCTAAGACTCATCTCGTTAACACCATCATATCTTTCCATCATATCTTTCTAAACTCCCCACCACCTCCAGAACAGTTACAAAAGCTCATAAATAACACGGTCGGGTTCCACCACAGCAACAGCCCCATTTCTCCGGTGCCGGTTTTCTTCATTAGCGCTCCTATTGTTGGGACACAATACTTGACAGCTACAATTCAAGCAGGAGAGGTTGCCTTTAAGCTAGTGTTTCAGGGGATCCAATTCACTGTTAGCTGGCTCCAAAGCAGAGCAACTTCGAGCAAGGACAGAGGGACATGGAAGAGCACAGTTTCTTGGTTCACAGTGTCAGGGAAGAGGGCAGTAGAGCAGTACCAGCAGGGAAAGAGCGGGGAGGCGGAAGCAGGTTGGCCTCCATGACCCACCACACACACTCAGAAATGTGCTCCGCCAATCCTCAGGGCACACCAAGCCAGTCATGTTGTCAGAATCAAGTTGGACCATCACGTACTTCACTAAGCCATAAAAGAAATAAAGCAGTATCTTTAGGAAAAAGAAAATGGAAATACACATACCAATACTTATGATATAGCAAAAGCAGTAGTAAGAGCTAAGTTTATAATGGTGAATGCCTACATGAAGAAAAAAAAGAAGGCTCTTACATAAGCAAATTACACTGCAAGAAGCCAGAAAAAAACAAACTAATCCCAGACTTAACAGAAAGACTAATATAATAAATATTAGACCACAATATATGAAAATATAGAATAAGCAGTGAAGAAAATCAATAAGATGTGGTTTAATTCCTTCATTTAACATATATTTGCCCTAGGCCCTGGAGAGGTAAGGAAACATTTTTAGCAGAAATCAAGTTTGACTTTGTCTTCCGAGTTCCTCTCTGGTAATTTCTCTGTTAAATAGAATCTTGGGTAACTCGAAGTTTATACACTAGTTTTGCTATTTTATAAGATTATTTTATATGAGTTTCAGAACAAGTACTGTAACCGTTTAAGTGTCTAATATTTACATAGTATTGCCAAAAATTATGGCATACTTTTCAATTTTTAAAAAATTACTCTGGTGAAATTGCCATGAATCTTTTCAAAGTACCAGCCCCTCACCCACAACACACATCTCATTGTTCTTGCTGCTCTCTGAAGTAGTTCTAAGGTTTTCTTTCCTGAGTGTCTTTATGTGTACTGATGTATCTGTCTCTGCGTCCTGACTCAATGTAACATGCTCACTTCCCATGGTCATTTCGACTTTGGGAAGAGCAGGAAGTTGCACGGTAACATATTCGGTGAATAAAGTAGATGAAGCACATTTTAATATTTTTATGAGCTTGCCTCTGTTTTGCCTTTCTCTCCTTTTTTTTTTTTTTTTCAGTTTTTGTTTTTTTGTAATTTAGGGAAGGGTCTACATGGTGTTCAGGGTCTCACTACTAGATCGCGATCCACCTGTTCACAGCCTCCCAAGAGCTGAGATTACAGGTGCGCACCGTG
>NW_004524704.1:5182783-5185214 GCF_000260255.1 Octodon degus
TTTTTTTTTAAATGTAGACATTCGCAGTATGTTTTAATCACACCTCTTATTTTTGTCAATGTTAAAGAACATGAACATCTTGGTTGAATTTACTTGGTCCAGGGTATCTTCCCACTTTTCTTTTTTATTATTAGTTTCTACTTCAAAGACTAATGAGTGCATTTCTTTGGAAATTTGGCATATCTTCCTAAGCTAGAATTAAATAAAAACTTCTCTGAAAATAGCTGGAAACAGTACTTGTTCTACTCCTTGATTCCCAGCAGAAGCTGCCTCTTAATTACATTTCTGATTTTGTCTGGACAAGCCCACATCGGCTACTACACGCCCAGCTGAACGTTCTTTCATAATCAGAATTAGTTGGCAAATGGAGGTAATTTTGGCTGAAACTTCGACAAAAGCTGCATGTTAGTGTGCTTTCATAAACTGCCTGCTTTAGAAGGAAGTGAGAGTTGGACATTTTTAAATGAACTCTCTTTAAAATTATAAACTTATAGAGTGTGTTGAAACAAAAAAATGTCTTCAAAAATCAGTTAGTCCCTTTTCTGTGAAAATAGATATATTTTGCTGTATTTTCTCCCTAATCTTCAAGAAATTAATAATTTTGTAAAAGTCAAATAAAAGAGTTACTAAGAAAAATATACTCAAAATTTCCACTACTGACATTTAGGGCTTTCGGGATTTAGAGAATATACCAGGATTGAAGCAAATTTAAAGGGGCCCTGCCAAAAATTTTGTTAATCCAAAAAGAAAGTGTCCAAGTAAGTAGAAGGGTATTAAAAAAAAGACTCAGATATTAGCTTGAAGATGCCCTTTAATTTATATATTTAATCATTTGATGACTCAAATGGTTAAATATATAAATTAATTAAAAACCATTGAACAAAGGCAACTTGTGGAATCCATATGATGGTAAATGGGTAAATACCAAGAGAGAACACATGCAGAATAACACAGCAAGTGGGGCAAGCTAGTAGTAACAGGGAGTCTGGGCAAGGGGACAAAAGCCCTTGTAAGCCAGGCCTACTGGCATGTGCCTGTGATTCCAGCTTTCTGGGCGGTGAGGCCAAGATCCACCCAGCTGGGGAACTTACTAGGGTAGCGAGACCCTGTGTTAAACAAAGGAGCGCTGGCCAAATAGCTCAGCGGATTAAAGCACCTGCAAGCAGGCACAGGGCCCGAGGGTTTGATGCCCCAGCCTGCCTTGCCTGCCTCCTCTCCCTGCCTCCCCCAGCATGCACAGAGACGGCAATTGAGACTGGGCATGGTGGTGCGCTCCTGTAATCCCAGCGCTCGGGAGGCTGAAAACAGGAGGATCACTAGGGGTCTGATCTATGTAGTGAGACCCTGAACACCCTGTAGACCCTCCCCCCAAACAAAACAAACAAACAAGTAAACAGACAAACAGTGACTAGAGATACAGCCCAGCAAAAAGTCTTGGATTCAGTCTTCATTACTATTTAAAAAAAAAACCAAACAAACCCTATTTTGGTTGTTTTACCATTTTTATTTTTAAACCTTTCTAGCTGCTTGAAGTTAGTTGCTGCTCGCTTTCTCTGGCTTTCAGGAATCCTCCCATAGCCACCGAGTCCACTCAGCATGCACCAGCAAGACTCAGGACCAGAGGGCACAGTGTCCCCAGAGTGGGCCTTACAGGAGCCACAACATGAAATAGAGGAAAGTGGAAAGACAAAATGAAAAACAAAACAAAAAAACCCAAGGCTTGAACTGCACTGGTCCAGACAACAGTGTGTTGGAAGTCTTTCAAATATCAGCCACAGAAACTGTAAACAGACATTAAGTTCTCATTAGCTGCTAATCAAAAGGAAGATCTCGCCTCGTAGAACGATCCTTGCTATTGCATGCTATGCCATTATAAATAGCATCTTTCTTCCAGGATCTGATTAGGAACCAAGAGAAGTAAAAGACATGGTAACATCTGCGGGCCGTGGGAGGCGGCTGCGCGGCGCGAATGTTGATGCTTCTGCGCCCAAGCGGGGGCTCACCGCGGAGCCGGGTGCCTCAGGCCGTCCTGCGTGCCCAGCCAGGTGCGGTAGCACGCGGGATCGCCTTTGGCACAGCGAAACGGCCTGAAATAGAGTGTGGTTGTGATGAACCCTCAGCAAGCCAGCTCTTCTGTAGTGCAGTAACGATCTGGTCAGTTATACAACCCAGTATTCCATACCAGGCCATTAAAAAGCATTTGGGGTGCCGTTATAGAGGACATGTCCATATTGAGATGTAGAGTTTGTAGAAAGTTCGTGAAGCTGAAGAACAGCAACACTGATCTATCCTGTTACAGCAAACATTGCATTATCTTTTGTCCTATATAGAAAATGAGAGCCAGGGAGATGCCTCAGTAGAATAAGCATGTGCTTGGCAAGCACAAGGTCCTGAGTTCAATCCCCAGTTCTGACAAAAAATAAAGAAATTT
>NW_004524704.1:5185575-5210195 GCF_000260255.1 Octodon degus
AAAATTTTAAAATTAGTATCTACTTTATTTTCTTATTCTAATGAATATTCACTTTCCTGTATTGCCTAGTTCTCATTAAGTGTGTATTTTTTCCCCAAACTACTTTTACTAAAAAAATGTTGAAAGACAGGAAAAGAGTACATGACAGACGTGTATGCATAATGCAGGAGCTGACCCATAGTGTCAGCACTGTGGAGCCAGCCCGTATGTCGCAAACAACTTGGCCAGCCTTCTCAGAAGATGTCCTCAGCCTCTCCCCAGCGTGCTGCTCTCTTCTGTCCCCTACAAAAGTAGACAATGGACAAATGACACGCACACTTATGGCTTTCTAACAAAATGTGCCTTTCTGCACTTTACAGTGTTCGTCTTTTCTTGAGATGGGGTCTTGCCATATAACCCAGGCTTACCTCACACTTCTTTGCTCAAGAGATTCTTACATGGCAGCGGCCGGAGTGCCCGGACTACAGCGTGTGCCGTCACACTCTTGGTTTATACTTTTTAATTCACTGAAAACCTGTATCACAGACTATGTAGGATTTCCCACAGTAGGAATTTTGCTGATTTGTTTGTTTACTTTGGCTTGCTTTGAAGTGTTTTCTGAACTCATTAGATTCACAGACTTAATCAGGTTCATACTTGATTTATTTGACAAGACTCTAATATTGTTAATTCCTCCATGTGATGCCTTATTTGCTGTTTTATAGTGATTAGCAATCCAAATAGATACCCATTAATTTATTAAGGAGTGCAAATGTGGGGTATTAATATCCTATCACCCCTTCATTTATTAGCAAAATGCTACTTCTGTAAAAGAAATGTCCCTTCAGCTTCAGGGATGCAGTTGTACACTTTGTGTGGAAAGGCAAGGCAAAAACATTGACTCGCCCCCTTTACTTTCAGTTCTAGAATAATGAGATTTACCTTATCATCTGTTCATGTGACAGGTTTGTAACTAGTGCATTTTTACGGTGATGATAATTATTAAGTCAGAGGCATAAATACTTCTGTGCTACTTACCTTACTATCTCATAAATTCCTCCTTCTAATTTCGCTGCCCTCTTCAGTCTATTCCTGGGTATAACCTCAGGGTTCATAGCCTCCATGCTCCCTGGCAAGACAGGATG
Source organism: Octodon degus (assembly GCF_000260255.1). Classification (NCBI taxonomy): domain Eukaryota; kingdom Metazoa; phylum Chordata; class Mammalia; order Rodentia; family Octodontidae; genus Octodon; species Octodon degus. The sequence continues at coordinate 5,186,700 of NW_004524704.1, forward strand.
TTTTAAGTTCATGCTAAATGGTCTATTTCTGCTCTAGCTCTGTATCAGACAGGTTTCAAGCCCCGTTTTCAGTAAATGCAAATATATAAAGGATTACAGTCTAGCACCAGATGTGCCTATTGCTTGCTATATTATTGTTTCTAAAGCTTTTCAATAGGAACGCATATGTAACACAGAGAGAGAATAACTAAGAGCTCTCCTCCTGGCCAGTACAGTTTAGGAGCTGCATTTATCTCAGCCTCTCTGCCACCCACACTTCAAACAATGGAAAATCTGCCCACAGTGTGACAGTACTTGAAACAACTGCTTTGGCAACAGGAGCAAAGATCTGTGAGAGACTAAGTGAGGAGCCCTGGAGGTGGCCTTACTGCCTCTGGAGGGTTCCTGGTTCCTCAGGGAGGGGATCCTGGGAGGAGCTCAGGGACTTAAGGACTGAGAGGAATCCCGGGAAGGAGGAAAACTGTACTCACTGAGCAGAGTGCCACACGCGCAGATGGCTACGTGGAACTCCACAGCCTTTCTCAGATATGCGGCTGGGTTTGATAGGCAGAAGTTACAAGGAAATTACCTGCAGCAGAGAAATAACCACCTGAGAGAACTAGAACAACAGTACTTGGGACTCATAGATAGCCAGAAAGATTGCTTCTTCCTACATAGCCAGGCTGGGTAAAACTCCTAATTGATCTAGCATTAGGAGGAGTCCTTAGAAGAACGGTTCTATCTCAGGAGTGGACTGCGATAAGAGAAGCTACCACTCTACCCCAGTTAGAAAAGTTTAAAAGCAAGACACAAAACGATCAAATTGCTTCTGAGGAATTTAACTGCAGCCTAAGACAAAACTCAAAAATCTTTGTCAGACTGCACACATCCAGGGGCCAGCAAGATAGCTCAGCAGACTAAAGGGCCTGCTTAGGCAAGCTTTGGCAAGCACAGGGACCACGTTTCGATCTCTGGCACTCCATGCCATGCCAGTCCTACCCCCAGGGTGGGCTGAGCTGGCGACAGAGTCCAGGCGTAGTGGCATAATCCTGTAATCCCAGTGCTGGGGAATCTGAAAAACAGAAGGATCACTATGAGTCCAAGCTGTGTAGTGAGATCTTATAACAGCCAAATTTATTAAGAAGAAGATGGAGGAGGAGGAGGAGGAGGAGGAGGAGGAGGAGGAGGAGGCGGTGGCAAACATCCAACACTTTGGTGTTACCTAAGAATGCTGTAACAAGTATCAAAACCAGTTGGCTTAAAATAAAAGAAATTATGGTTTTGGAGGCCAAAAGTCTAAAATTGGCAGGAATCAGGGCTATACTTCCTCCAAGTTGTAGGGCAGGAATCCTCCTTATCTCCCTCCTGGCTTCTGGCAGTCAGGTGTCCCTTGGCTTGGAGCAGCCCCCTTCCAGTCTTCTCCCTTCCAGGGCACTCTGTGTGTCTTCACTCTGTGTACGTCCTCCTCTGTAGCTAAATCTCCCCTTGTCTAAGAGACACGAGTGATTTAAGCTTGGAACCTCCGGATGCTGAGATGATGTCACCTAGACCTCTGTGATGCCTGGTTCTCATTAGGGTCACAGTTGGAGGTACTGATGATTACACCCTGAACACGTCCACTTTGTAGAATTCAGTTCAACACCTAAAAAACATTGAATAATGTAAGATTTACAATGTCTGCCATCTAACGAAAAATAAGCTGGCATGCAAAGGGCAAAACAAAACAAAACACAGTGATAAAGAGAAAGAGCCATCAATTCAGTTAAGCTTAAACTGACACATATTTTAGTTGTACTGGGTAAGGTAATTATAGCAGTTTATATGACCATATTTGATAAGCGAAAGCTAATGTAAACATTGATCCTATGAAGCAAAGGCATTGAAAACATTTTTTGAAGACTACACATTTAGATTCTAGAGATAAAATTATGATATCAGCAGAATACCTTGATTTATTTAATGACAGATTATATATGGCAGAAGGAAAGATTCATGAATTAAGGTATAAAGAAAGATGCCATCAAGACATAAGAATGAAGAAGTAAAAAAAACAGGAATGAATAAATAAAAGTGAAAAATGGATACAGAAACAGTAAATTGTAGAAGAATGTTGGAAAAACAAATTTACACATAGCTTGAGTTCTTGTGATGTAGGGAAATGAAACTCCCAATCTGAAAGACTGACTTGTATTCTCTAAAACCAAAGGATGAATTTTAGGAACAATGGAGGCTAAGAGCAAAATATGCTTATTAGGGGAAAGAAAGCTCCTATCCAAGAGAACAGAGGGGAACCCCAGTAGTTGCCCAGGAAGCTATCTTTTCCAGAGATTTTATAGAGTAAAACCATGAGGTGAAGTGGGTCTAAGATCAAAAACATGGAAGATTGCAAGACAAGAGGTGGGACAAAAATATGATAAGGTTACAAGCATAGTCACTCAGGTAAAATTGATTAAATCCAGGACCATATGTGAAAGTGAGTCACACAACAAGCAGAAGGGCACAAATATAGAATAGGAGTGTTTCCTGAAGGGGGCTGGATTAGAGACTCTTCCAGGTGTTCTCAAGGTGAGGCACTCATTCAGAATGTCAACCCTGGATGCCCATATTTTGGGAGATATGTGACTGCATTTGTTTATTCTTTTGTCTTGAGGTCTGGCCCAAAACAAGGGACTGTCTCTCCCAAAGTTGCAAAATCACGTTGTCTTCCATACTGTCTACTTGAGGGAGGGCCTGGCCCTGTCTGACTGCCTATAATATTTCAATCGAATTCAGCCACCTACAACACTTGGAGGAGAAGAAAGAGAGGATAAAAAATATTTAGAGGTGCTGACTGAACTTTTTCTATATTTAAGAAAAAATACAAACTTACAGATTTATTAAACTATACAAAGTTCAAGCACAAGAGCCATTATGACAACTATGTATACTGAGGCATACAATAATGAAATTATTCAATCTAGCAATAAAGAGAACAATCTTAAAAATAGATAAATAAAAATATATACCAAGCACAGACAAGTAAGAGGGTAACAAGAAAATTCTTGGTGGGAGAAATGCAAGGTGGAGACAATGACAGAACATCTTTAAAACATTGTTTTAAAACTCTCAACTCAGACCATAGAGCTTAGTGGATTAAAGCCTCTGCTTGGGCAGATGCAGGGGATGGCAGTTCGATCACCTGTCTGCCATGCCAGCCCCACTATGGCTCACTGAGATTGCAATTGAGATTGGGCGTGGTGGTGCTCGCCTGTAATCCCAGTGCTTGGGAGGCTGAAAAACAGGAAGAATCATCCACATGTGCAAATATTGTATTACCTCACTAGTGTGAGAACCTGAAAGAGTAAATAAAATCTGAAAGGTATAATAGATACTGTGAAAGAGAAAGAATTTGTTCAACAGAAAGGAAAAACTGGGATGAAGAAAAGGACAAAAAAGAAGATAGGAAAAAGATGTATTTATGTATATAAATATATAACCTATCCTTATGTAGGATAGGTTAGATCATTGTACTGCTGATTTCTGCTGGTCTTTTGAAAGGAAGTTAATCTTTAAAATTTTTGCTTTTATTCTTATTTTTTCTTTTGACTGTCTTAGAAATTTCATTGTTTTGATTTGTTTTTTCTTTAGATCAGTCATGCATGTTTATATCTATTAACTTGAACACCTAATTTGAAGATAACATCATGCAATATACTGCAACCATTGTTAAATTCCTATTACTTTGTTTAGTGAATATTGTATCATTTTTTTTAAATAAAAAATTGTATTTACTTAAAAAAAAAGAATCACTACAAGTCCAATTTGTGTAGTGAGACCCTACAGACCCTGAACAAAATACACAAAAAAAATTAGAAAATCCCAACTCAGAATATGATAAGCATTAAAATACCTTTCAAAACTGAAAGCAAAATAAGGATTTTTTAAAACATATAGAAAGCTGAGGAATATATTGCTTGAAGACCAGCACAAGAAATACTAGAATAACTTCTTCAGGCAGATAAAGAAATATAGCAGGGACATAAGGGATTAAAGGGACTAAAAGTTGTAAATACATCAGTTAAATGTGTGAGACTACAAAACTTCCATTTAAATCCATTTAATAATGATTGCCTATTTGAATAATATGAAGCCATTGCAGCATTGTTTATTTAATAATATATGTATAAACAGCATATGTATTACATTATTTATAAATACAAATTATGCAACAATTATACAAATACCAGAACCAAAACACACTGCTACAGTACATGACTAAAATACTGCTTAAAGGTCGCATGTGTTTGGCTTTTAAGAAATGTGCCTTTTGGAAGGTTTTTGGAGTATGAGAGAGAGCACAGTATCTATCAGTATGGTAAGCCGTTGATAAATGTGCACCATGATGCACTGTTGGTGTGACGGGCAACTGAATTAGACAAAACTGTTATGGGCACTGAGTCAGGGCTGGGCCCTCAAAGGAGGATGGAGGAGATACCTTGCAACTGTGGAAGTCACAGGCACTCCCTTGTGGGCCAGACCTCAAGACAAAAGATAAAACCGATGCACCCATGTACCTCCCTAGGGATGGACATCAGAGAGTGGTATTCGAAGTGGGTCTCTATCACCTTGAGAAAACCCAAAGACTCACTCGTCCAACCCTCTCCAGAAAAACGTGCTATATTCCTGCCTGCTTATGATTCACTTCCCTATCAGACAGGATTTAATCCATTTTACCTGAGCAATTACGCTTGTAATCTTATTGGCTGGCCATAGCTTTGTCCCGCTTCATGCCCACCTCTCAATGTCCCGTGCTTCCCAGTCTGACCTGCCTCCTGTTTTGGCTCTGTAAAAATCCCTAGAAAAGGCAGTGTCCTTGGCAACCCACTCGGGGCCTCTTCCATCTCTCAGACAGAAGCCGTGTTTCCCCCAATAAACATTCTGCCTTTAATCTCTGTTGTTTATAAAATGTATTCTTTGATTTTGGGGAGCATAAACTTGTCGCATATGTCCTTCAGGGTGGGGGTTCCTTTCCCCTACGTAACGGGAAGGTAGCGTCTGTCTGAGCGATGAGTCCTCGATGTTGGGAGCCAAAGGTTGTATTCCTGTCCACAGCTCTTTCCTCCTCTCTCTGCTTTCTGGCTGCCGTGGGTTGAGTAACTTTTCTTTACCAGGTTTTCTTTTTTCATGCCATTTCTGCTTCAGAGCCAGCCAACCGTGGCCTGAACCCTTAGCAACTGCAAGCCAAAAGCCCCTTTCTTTCCTGTAATTTTCAGGGTTTTTTTGGTCCCAACAACAAGAAGTTGAAAATACATTGCTAAGTTTCACTTCACGTCATAGAGGAATATACACTGATGTGCATCACTTCCATGTATATCCCTCTCTGATGCGAAGTGGTACATTTTCTTTCAAAAGTGGAAAATATTATGCAAATACACACCATCAGGACAGAAAGATTTGCAGTTAATAGGCCAAGAAAAGACATAGAAGGAAAGCAGGGTAAATGCCAGCATAAGGACATGAAAAGGAAGAAAGAGACAAGACATATTTGAGACAAATAGAATACAAAAGTGAGGTAGAAGATTGAGGCTTAAGCATATCATTGATTGTGTTAAATATTACTAGTCCGAAAGTTACCAAAGAGCTAGTCAATAAATAAAAATATTACACTATATTACATGCTGCTAAAATAAAGCAAGTCTAACCATAAAGAGCCAGGTTAAAAGAAAATAATAAAAGAAGATGCACAAGACCAGGAGTGCCACTTTTTAAAAGCTGGAATGGCTGAGGCAAAACCAAGTAAATTAGATTTTGCAGCAGAAAATATTCCCAGGGAGGGGGGAGGCCATTTTAACATTGTAAAGCATTCCATGAATTCAGAGGGATGAACTCAGTGGGTGCCGTGGCTCATGCCTGAAGGCTGAGGAAGGAAGCTAAGAAGACTGGGTGACCAAGCCCAGTGTCCGGAACTTAGTGACCCAGCTAGACGGTGTCTCAAAATAAAACATAAAAAGGGTTGGGGTTGTGGCTCCACGTGAAAGCCCTGGTTTCAATCCCCAGTACCACACAGACACACACACACACACACACACACACACACACACACACACACAGCAGACATAAATAGAAAAGATAATTTTCCTCTTACAACACTATTTTTCTCATCCACATTTGATAAATTTTGTGCTGATATCAATACACTCAAAGCACCTCACATATGGTGAGCACTCAATAAATACAAGTTATTTTATTTGAAGAAACTATAAATGTAGGAGTTGGTATCCATAGATGGCCTGGGGTATCCCACTAACAAGCCTCTTGTGCCCTTCCCCTCCACAACACAGTTATAAAACTATGCAGATATAATCCAGGAGAACATTGACTTTTCTCAGTAACTATTAGATGTATGATTACATCATGATTTCCAGCGCTTCCGTATGCATTTTCTCCTTTCTGGTCAAGAGGAATACATAAAGTATCAATTTTTTTTGTTGTTGGCTTTCTCTGGCTTTGTTTTGTTTTGACTCTAACTATATAGATAAAACAACTCAAGAGTTAAAGGCTCCAAGGACATATAACCTGTAAGGACAGACCACAATCATTATAGAGTAGTTTCCACCATGTCAGGCACAAGATGTCCTACATTACTGCAAAATATTTATCAAACCAAATATCACAGAGAGACATGAGAAGTAAGAGCCTGAGAAATCATCCTTGGGAGTTCTAGTCCTGCTGCTCCTTGCCTCTTTACTGCATTCACGACACGCAGCCCAAGGCCAAGATAATGTATTTCCTGCAGGACTTCACTGGAGACACAGCCAGGAACTTTCACAGCAGAGAGATAGTTTACAGAATTTGTGCAGGAGACCCTGGTGTATTTCCCATGCAATGCAATTTTCAATGGAAGATGTGATTGGAGAATTCGCTATTTCTCAGCAGTTACTCCTTGTTAAAATCCCATTTTTCCCTCCATTTGGAAGGCTTGTGGAGTTAAGCTATCATGCACTTGTAGTGCAACACAAAATAGAGAAAAACAAACCACTTGAAGTGGGATACAGATAACTGAGAAACTCACTTTATTGTCTTAGTCAAGGATGCTGTTGGCTGGAAGAAGATAGCTTAACGAGTGGCTGCTTTCCAATCCAGAGCATGTGGCTGATAAACAGAAACAGTGAGATCATGAAGAAGCAGCTCATTACCCAGAACACAAAAATAGAAGCTTGTCAACACAGCTTGCTGCGATGTAAAAAGCACTGGGCTGGAAACTAAGACATAGGAGTTCTAGTTCCAGTTTTACTGGTAACCAGATGCGTGAGACTGGTTAATTCTTTCACCCTTAGATTTTTGTGTTCATGCAGAAATAATGAAGGGATGAACTTCTGATTACCTATAGCCTTTTCCAACTTGGCAACCAATATATATTTATTTAGCAGCTATCAAGGGCCAGGAACTTTATTACGTGCTCGAATTCACCAGCAAATAAAACAGGCTTGATTCCTCTCTTCATTCAACAAGAGCCAAAGGATGGTTTATACGGCCTGCATGGAGCCTAGTAAAGCACAACAGTCTGAGGCGAGGAGCACTTTAGGAAATGTATTGCTGGGGCCATATATTTGCATGAAAATCATAACTTGACTGCCACGCTAGTATTCGCATTAATCTTAAAGAGTCTTCTAGAGTGTGTGTGTGTGTGTGTGTGTGTGTGTGTGTGTGTGATATCAAACCTTTTACTTTCTCTACTAGGCTACAGGTGACTTCCCCAAGTCCTTTTCATTTTAAAAGGAGATCTTGCGAACTTTCCTGTGCGGTTGCCAAGCTTGTAATTCTCCGGCTTGATCTCCTGAGAAGCTGCAATTACAGATGTGCGCCACTGTACCAGGGCCTCCCGTTACCTCCTGCTGGAGCAGCGCCGGTCCCTTCTTCACCCGTGCCCTGTCTTCATTTGTTAGCACCACGGAAACAGCTCTCACAGACCGCGGTCTGCTCTCACGAACTGCCAATACAGCTCTCCTCTTCTAAGACTTTTGTTTGACTCGCAGCACACAAAAGTGAACACAAATTCCTTCAGATGATCATCAGACGATTTTCTTATCAAGTCTGAGTTTGCTTTCTGCGCTAATCACGGCATGCACTAATTAATCACCTAGTGGAGACTACCCATTGTGATCCATGTCACAGTCTGAGAGGCCGGTGCCACAGAGCTGTGACCTGTGGAAAACAAAAGTGGCTTCCTGTTCATCGCTGAATTCCAGTTGTAGACAGAAATGGCCTCATAATGTTGTGACCAGCTCTGTCTCTACCTGTTGTGTCTCTCACACTGAAAGCTCTCAATAACTAATGGCTGGCTGTTGCTCAAACCGGGGCTAAAAAAGTATGGAGTAGGAGTTGCTAGCATCAGCCTCTCCTGGGAACGTGTGAGATATGCGAATTCTTGAAAATGGGCCCAAGAACCTTTGAGGACAGGGACCAGAGCATCTCCACGCTGCCCCAGAATCATGCTTAATCCAGTTTGAAAACCATGTCCTCAATCTTCCCAAGAACTAATTTATAGACGCTGGGGACAAGCAGAGTGGCTTCTAATTTTAAGGTGGGAACTTTTTTTGCAAGCTGAAGTCTGTTTTCCAAAGGCATGCTGGGGAACTGGGGAGATGGTTCAGTGAAATAAGCGCTTCCCTGGCAAGCGCAAGGGCCCGAGTTCATTCCCCGGTTCTGCCAAAAACAAACAAACAAACAAACAAACAAAACAAAAACAAACAAACAAACAAACAAAAAAAAACAAAGGCATGCTGGGACATGGCTAACCCTGAATCGCCCACAACATTTTTGAATAAACAGGCTTCACTGCACTGGACCAGAGTCTGCTGGGCAGTCTGGATTGAAATGAGGCTGTGCGACAAGATAGTTTTTTCTTAGTATCTAGTTCAGCAAGACAAGGAAAGAGCAGAAGACCCATGGCTCCACCCTTCTGTATCTGTGTATCCTCTGTGGTTTAATTTTTTTAAAGATAATCTCCAGATTCTTTAGAGATACATGACCTGAATTTTATAAACTGAGTGCTCGTCATCCCATCTCAACCTCAAGGAGAGTGTACTTTCTCTTACACACTTAAGCACGAGTAATAGGTTAACTGAAGACAATAGCGCCTCAGGGTAGAAACTCCAGACGTGTGTTACACACCCTTGCTGAACGTCTAAGCTTTTGGGCACTAGTCGTCTATAACTAGGCTGACTAAACATTATTTTCTTCATGAATTTAGGACAGGGTCTACAGGGTGCAGAGTCTCTCTATGTACGTCGGACTCATAGTGCTTCTCCCAGTTTCAGCTCCCCAAGTGCTGGGATTACAGGCAAATGCCACCATGCCCAGTCTCAATTGCTGTCTCAGTGCACTCTGGGGGCAGGGCCAGCACCGCATGTTGGGGATTGAACCCAGGCCACTGTGCTCTGCCTAAGCAGGCACTTTAGTCAGCTGAGCTATCTGGTTGGCCCTGACTAAGCATTCTATCATGCTGTTTTGATTTTAAGCTTTTTTATGTGTGTGCTGAGGATTGAAACCAGGGAGATAGTAAGCTGGATGGATGGATAGCTAGCTAACTAGCTAGATAACTAGAGAGATAAATGGGAGAGACAGAGACAAAGGGAGATACACACACACACACACACACACACACACACACACACACAGGGACTCACTAAATTAGCCAAGCTCCCCTTAAATTCACAATGCTCCTGCCTTCACCTCTAGTGTAGCTGGAGTTACAGGTGTGCTCTACCAGGCCTGCCTGGCAATGACGACATTTTAAAGGAAAGAATCCCGCAATTACTCTCAAGGTGATTGTCCTAGAGTTCCAGCTTTGCTGTTGGCTGGAACTCTAGGAGCCAACCTGGGTAACTCTTGGACAGGCTCCTTGTCTTTTCCATTTCAATTGCTTCATTTGTTCTGTGGAAAGGAGGTGGCAAATCCCACTCCATTCACCTCTCTGGCATCACTAAACATTGTGAGCATGTACACCTGATTTACTGAGGCTTATGTATGTGGGTCTGTGTACTAGGTTTCTGGAGGCAAAGGATGTGCATACCGTAGCTGTGGAGGAACAGATTTATTTAGAAATATCACAAAAACAGATGCCAGTATAGTTTGTTTTTTTAAATAACTATAGAAGGACAAGAAGGGAGCTTGCAGATTAGCTCAGTTGGTTAAGCGCCTGCCTGGGCAAACCTAGTTAGGCTTGCAGGACCATGGTTCTATTCCCAGCTCCACAAGCCACAACACACCAGCCATTAAGGCAGCCTAAACCAGGCCAAAAAAAAAAAAAAAAATCCTTCAGGGGCCAGCCAAAGTGGATTAAAGTGCCTGCAAGCTGGCGCAGGGGCCAGGGGTTTCATCCTGGGCCTTGCCATGCTGGGCCTGCCTCTGGGGCATGCTGAGGAGATTGAGAATGGGGGTGGTGGCGTGTGCCTATAATTCTAGCTTTTGGGAGGCTGCAAACAGGCAGATCACTATGAGTTCAATCTAGTAGTGAGACCCTGAACACCCTGTAGACCCTTCCCCCACCTCCACCCCAAAAAAAGACAAGGAACAGAAAAAGCTAACTACCTGGCTAAATCAAGAAAAGCTTTATAAAAGAGAAAATTTTTGAGTTCTCTATTTAAAAGTAAAGCCATTCTGAATACATCTATCATTTCTAACGTTCTTCGGGAAAGTTTTGAAAATTGTCTACATATAAAGTCATGTTGACTAACAAATTTCTGATTTGACCTTCTCTCTTATTTCTTTCTCTTGCCTTACTGCTCAAGTTGGACCTTCTGTATAGACAATTGTTACAAGCAGTGAGCTGTCTGAGTCCCCTTACTTTTTCTGCCTTTTACATTTTCTTTAAATTGCTTCATTTCATTATATATTAGTTCTGGGCTTTAAATCAAGCTTGAGATAGGCATTTTCATCACACTACCTACCTTAGACAAATTTACTATGTAGATAGCCTAAGTCTGTCTGTCTGTCTGTCTGTCTGTCTGTCTGTCTCTCTCCTTTCTTTTTTTCTTTTTCTTTCTTTTTTTTTTTTTTTTTTTGGCGGTGGTACCAGGGATCGTACTCAGGACCTTGTGATTGCCAGGCAAGGGCAAGCACTTATTCCACTGACCTATCTACCTAGCCCCACTTTTTCTTTCTTATAAATTTATTTTTAAATGACTTATATGTTATTTAGATGCCTACTGACAAAAGAAGTTACAATCATTTGTTTCTCATAACCTTTTCCTATTAAGATGTGAGGAGGTACAGATTGAAATATATAATACACATGATGTACAAAGTTGAACATCTTCACTTGGGAGAGAATTATGAATACCTTGTGAAAGAAGGAAAAGCACAATCATTTATCAAATAATTTCACTTACAACATTGAGCAAATTCTCAGGATCAAAAGACATACTTTTTATATTTTCAAAACCATCCAAAATATAATATTCTTTACAGCACTTTATTAGTGCTCAGGACAGATTTCAGTAGTTTGGAGCTTAAAGGTACAATAGGCTCCAAGTTCCAGAGATATATATCTACTATTAAAAAGGTAACACAAATGAATCATTTCTTGCTTTCAATGACCTTTTTATGGAATTCCCTGGTCTGTAACTTAAATATTATGTTTTGTGTAATAACACTTATGAATGCTTTTGAAAAGTAAGAGTTCTTTCTTAGCAAGAACTTTCTGAATAGAATTTTGGTTTTATTCCAATGTACAGATGGCAAAATTCAACTGCAGAGTAGTAGAGTGATTTGCAGAAGATTTCAGATCCTAGTTCTAAACTGGGCCCCATAGCCATGTCTTTTGTCACCAGGATCCAGGCTTTTTACATAAGAGGCAGTGTGTTTCTGCCCTCGTTGAGAAGCTTTCTTGGAACTGCGCAATTACTGCCGTCCTCCCTTCTGCACTGCACATGTGGTTAAGAGCTCCCGTCCACAGGAACCTTCTTCAGTGACGGAGATCAGAGCACACAGGGGCCTTTCGCGGTCTCCTCTCCAAAGATTCTTGATTCCAATTTCCTTCTCCAGGTCAGCACTGGCATTTACTTGAGTCCTGTTCGGAGTCAGTGTCCCTCACCGAGCTGTACGTCTTTGGACCTCGCTGTGCGAACACTGCTCATTGCCTCGTTGTTGTGAACACTGCTCATTGCCTGATGCCTCCACAGCTGGTGGAGAAACACATCTCACAGTCTGGAAAATCCTGAGGCATTTCTAAATTGAGCCTGACATTTATTTTTCTCAGGCTGTCCCTTCCATGTTATTGCACCTGCTGAATAGCTTTCTGGAGCCCAACTTCAAATAGGGAATATTTGGAAATAGAAGAAATATTCAAAATGCCTATGAATCAGTTGTAAAAATGAAAGTGTATACTATGTCTACATTCATAAAGGATTCATTGATACTTCCAGATGTTACAGAGTCCCCCTGAGAATATTGGCGCTTGATGTAGTATAAAGCAACAAAGGGTGACAGTCTGCAATAAGACAAATTGCTTATCAAATGCATCAATTCAGTACAAGCTCTTTGTATTGTTACAGACTTACCATCCTGCTGTCAATACCATATTGTAGGGAATCCCAAGGGTATAGCTAATACAGATTATTTGCTTTTTCCCCGTGCATTTTTTGTTCATATATTTGCTTTTCATTCCTGCTGATTCTTTGACCCAACTGTGCATTAGATTGGATAGTGATAAGAGCTCATGCTTATGTGTGTATTTCCATGACCTTCTTTATAGCCCATTCTCATTTTATAAAAATTTAATAAATAGAATGTTCAGTGGAGAAATGCTTTCTGATGGAAAGCTATACAGCTGAGATTTCAGTCTAAGCCCCAGAGCTTCAGCATGCCATTTTACCTCTTCTGGTACAATTTAATTGAAATTCAGAAACCCTATACTTTCAATAAATATTATCTGGTTTAATTTAATTATACATTAACAAATGATTACAAATATCATTGGAATTTAAAATTAAATAAAATAGGGCCATGAGATAGTTCAATGGACTAAGTGCCTGCTTAGGCAAGCACAGGGACTGGGGTTTGAACCCCAGCACCACATGCAGCGCCAGCCTCACCCCTGGGTATGCTGAGTTGGCCACCGAGACCGGGTGTGGTGGTGCATGCCTGTAGTCCCAGCACTGGGGAGACTGAAAACAGCAGGATCACTACAAGTCCCAGCTGCATAGTGAGTTCAAGTAACAAATACATTAAAAAGAAAAGATTAGATAAAATAATACAGACTTATTTAAGAACAGCAGAAAATAGAGAAAGGCATTCTACACATTTAATAGTCCTTTGAACTGAAACATTCTTTCCTTCTTTCCTAATTCTTATTCATAATTCATAGCTTAAATGTTACTTCCCATAGGCCACTACTCCTAACTTTGGAAATGAGGTAGGAATGGATGGTTTTGCTGTGTGATCCTGTGGCCCTGTGCTTCCTTTATCATAGGAATTCACATATTTTATTTATTTATTTATTTATTTATTTATTTATTTATTTGCTGTTTTGTTGTTGGACTGACAGCTCTATGGGGACAAGGATGGATACATACATAACATCTTGGTATAACTATGATGCTATGTTAATTCCTGAAGTACATCCCTCCTTCTCTACTGTTTACCAGCATCATACATGAATTCTGCCACATGGTAGTGAGTTAGATGCTTTAAGTGGGTGAACAGAGAGAAAGTAATCAGGATAGCGAAAAGGAGGAAGAAGGGTGGGCAGATGGAATGGAGAAAGAAAGGAAAGAAGGAAGAGAAAATGGAAGGAGAGCGACAGAAAGCCCTCGGACTCTGGAGGCAGACTAACCTTTGCCACTTAAGAGATTTTAAATAGTATTCGAATATTATTTGCCCGGGCGCGGTGACGCGCGCTTGTAATCCCAGCACTTGGGAGGCAGAAATCAGGAGGATCACTACTAATGTAGGCTATGTAGTGAGACCCTGAGGAAAAAAAAAAAAAAGAATATTATTTGCACAATTACACTATTATTCTCATTATAGTTTTTCACTAGGAAAACTATAATACTAGGGAGAACAATGGCTTCTCGTAAGATATTTTATAAAGTACTTCTAACATAATAAGCAGTTGAAAAGAATTTGTTTCCTATCCAATTTTATGCTTTCTTTCTGTGAGCTAGAAAACCTTTGCTTGTAGTCCTTTTGAAGCTGTTCGGACAGCTACATGTATGTTTTGACCCTGTAGAGATGGCTCTCGGAAGCTTCAGAGCCAACACGACAAAGACCTAAATCCCGTGTCGTTCTTCTCTGTACAGATGCTTTTCTCTTTCCTATTGAGGCAAAGTCATCCCTGTCCACTAAAAGACCTAAGGACAAGGCCTCCTAGCTTCTCCAACTAGCTGAATCTATAGCAGTGCTTCTTAACGAGGTATGCTTTTGCCTTCTAGGGGGCATTCAGTGATGTGAGGAGACATTTTGGCTGCCCCAGTGGGAAAGAAGATTGGCATTTGGTTCATAGAGTCTAAGAATTCCCCTCAACATCCCATAAGGCATAAAATTTCTCTCTACAATGAAGAATTATTTAACCAAAAAATGTCAAAGAACAGAGGCTAAAAGAACGTGGTGTCTTGTGAAAAAATGGATAACTTTTACAACCGGTATTTAGAGTGCTGGCCCTCAAGAGTTCTGGTTTACGTTTGATTTGCTATGGTATGTAACGATAGTCACATTCTATTTTCAGAGATTTGGACTTTACTGAAGTGGAGTATAGCTTTTTAGAGAAAACAGAGCTGGGGGGGGGCAGGAAGATGGCTCAATGGAATAAGCGCTTCCCTGGCAAGCACAAGGGCCTGAGTTTAATCCCTGGTTCCACAAAAAAAAAAAAAAAAGAAAAAGAAAGAAAGAAAGAAAGAAAAAAGAAAACAGAGCTTCCATCCCCTGGACATTGCTTGGGGCAACGAACTTGTCGTTCATTGTCCCAAGTTCAATAGAACTTGTGCAGTTACCAGTGACATCTGAGGTTGGCTTTATTGTTAGAACTCCACCAATTCCCAATTGTTGTGTAGCACAGCAATTTCCAGGCATGGTCCAGGGCCTTTAGAGACTCCATAGACACTTCAGGAACTAACACATTTCTACGGTTATACCCAGATGTTATTTGGTTGCCTTTTTCCACTTTAATTATCTTGTAAGAGCGAGGTGGCACTTTCTGGCATCCATATACATGTGCAGTATTGCAGCAGATTAAATTCAGAAGTCAATGCAAGTATCCAGCTGATTTGTATTAAGCCAGGTATAAGGGAATTGCAAAAGTGTATAATAACGCTACTCTTCCCATAATTTTTTTAGAAAATATACTTATTTTCACAAAGCATTGTATAATTATAAATAAATGAGCTTTTAAATTCACTTCTAATATAGAAAGTAGCAATAGACAGGGTTCATATAAAAAACTCTTTGAGATACTCAGTAATTTTTAAGATAGTAAAGGAGCCAAGAGATCAAAATATTTGAGAATTGTTATGGTTCAGTGCTTCCCAAAACTTGAGATGTATATTAAATATATGTTTATGTATAATATATTGCAATATTTATTTTGTTTCAATAGGTGTAATGTTCTACAGGTGTAAGTTTATTCACTGGGTCATGGGGTGTGCAGACATTTGAGCAAGCATCTCTCTGAGTGTGTCGGTAAGAGCACTGGAGAGTGCTCTTACTCGCGCTCACAGGGCTGGGCTCATTAGACTGCCTTCCTGACGTGAGTGGGTCTCAATCAGTCAATTCAAAGATTTCAAAAACATTGCTATTTCCCACTTAATATTTTAAACTGGAACAGAATTTTGTTCTTGCCTTTGAATTCTGGACCATCAGCTCCTATTGGTTCTTAGTTTTTACGTATTCGATACAGTGTCTCCTACGCAACTTGGACTCATAGGGATCCTCCTGTTTTCATCCTTCCCAGTGCACCCCCATGCCTGGACTCATTCACTGGCTCAGCGCAACCTGAGGGCAGGACAGGCACAGCATGTGGGACCAGCGTTCCATCCCTTGTCCTTGTGCTTGCCAAACCAGATACTTAGTCCACTGAGGTATCTCACCTGTGCCCATTGCTTCTTTCCTAAAGGCTTTTATGTAAGAATTACCCCACTGGTCACCTCCTATCTCCTGCTTGCAAAGTACCTGCATTATGACTTGTTTGCCTTCATAACCAGATGAACAAATGACTTATAATAAAATACCTTATCTATTTATATTCTATCTGACTATGTCCTATAACACTAAGACAGGATTCAACCAGAGTTCAGCTCGCACGTTTCAGACTTCTTGGGAGCCATGACTTTGTTCCAGTGAATTATGTGATACACTGTTGTTTCTTTGAGGAATCCTTACTAATCTTGTCTTTCAGGGCTGGCACCTGAGATTGTGCTTTCTACCATGTAGCTGGTCTACATTTCTAGTAGGAATTTAGAAGTATAGCCCTCTCGTCCTCCTCAGACCTACTGACTCAGAGAAGCTCTATTTTTAGCAGAATCTCCAGGTGGTTCATTTCCAGATTAAAATTTAAGAAGCACTTTCAGAATGAAGGGATGACTTCTCAACCCTATTCAATAATAAATAGCTTTATAAAAAGCTAGACTCCACTTCAATAAAGTCCAAATCTCAGAAAATGGAATGTGAATATTCTTGCAAAGAGATGAAATTTATATGCAGTCATGAATGAAAATTATTGCTCAAAAAATATAAGATCAATAATCACTCTCTCTTAGGCTTTTAGTAGAGAAAATGTGTTACCTAGGAAATACGACCAGACTAAAAGCTCTCAAACATACAGTGTTTCTGCACAGAGAGGCTACAGCAAAAAAGTAGCTAAACCCTTGATGATACCCTGGAGGAAATACCAGATTTCTTTTGAGAACAGGAAACTATGTGCTTTTGCTTATGTTGATGACTTTTTCCTGGGATAAGGACTTTGTTTCGAATGTTTACTAAAACTTCCTAAAATCTAAGGTTCTTAAATTGTGATGTGCTCAGTGGAGAACTAGAACTACATAGGTGGCACGTTCTTTCTTAAATTTCTTTTTTAATTCTTTTAAAAAATATAAAATAGTCAAACAAAAAAGCTTTAGAAACAATACAAAATTTCATTCAACAAAATAATGGCAATTCAACAATTGTTGCTGTATTGCATGATGTTATCCTCAAATTAGATGTGTGGGTTACCAGCTATAAACCTGAAAAATTGGATAAAGGGTGTGCAAACTGGTGCAACTATTATGGAAATCAGTGTGAAGATTCCCCAGAAAGCTAGGGCTGGAGGTCGCTTTGAAGCCAGCTATTCCCCTCCCAGGTATTTTTCCAACAGAACTGAAAACATCATACCACAGTGATGTATGTGCGCCCATGTTTATAGCAGCACAATTTGTCATAGCTAAATCCTGGAAACAACCCAAGTGCTCATCACCTGAGGAATGAATAAAAAATACGTGGTATTTTTGTACAATGAAATAATATTCAGCTATTAAAGAAGATACATGTAAGGCTTTTGTAGGTAAATGGATGCAAATTGAGACTGTGTTGATAAGTGAAATAAATCAGATCCACGTGCGCAAACATCATATTGTCTGTGTGTGAACCCAAAAGAGGAAATAAAATCTGAATGGTATACAAGATACTGTGAAAGGGAAAGAATTTGTTCTGTGAGAAGGAAAAACTGGGCTGAGGAAAAGAACAAAAGAAAGAAGGGGGAAAGGATATGTGCAGGATAGTTTTATGGGCATGCCCCCATTATTTAGTCCAGTCCCTTCATTCACAGATCGGGAAATGAGTGCTCAGAGAGACCAAGTTCTTTGCCATAGGAGGAAGCAAGGTGTGGTGAAGGTAACAGCGCCAGGTTCCGCTGAGGGCTCTTCAACTTCCTTGCAGTCACTCCTTTGTTCCAGTAACGCCTGCTATACCTCTGCCAGGATGACCAGCTCTCTGGAAATGGAATAATGAGAAGCCTTCCACTGAATTTTTGCTGATATTTTATGGAGGATTTTGCTATTCTTCTCCTCTTCTCTCTTTATATGGACTTTGAACAATTATTTCCTGAGTTTCCACCAAATAGTGCCAGGAATTAAGCAGACACATTTAGAACTACAGTAATTTGTCATGTTACAGTTATCTATAAAATTGTTAAATAGTGCTCACATCTTCTGATTTCTACTTCCTCATCTTCTTTTTGCTGCAAGACATATTGCCTTCTTTGATGAATGGAGATGGATGAAAATTGAACTTTTGACCTGAGACAGTTGGATAGGGACCTAGCAGGGATTATTTAGTTCTCTCTGCAGAGACTATGGCCTCAGAGGAAGAAGTGGAACTTGAGAATCATTAGTAATTGGAAGCTCTTCCAAGATTCTTCTCTTTTCTCTGAAAATAGAACTACTGGAGGAGAGAGAGAGAGAGAAAGAGGGACAGAGACAGAGACAGAGACAGAGACAGAGACAGAGACAGATGGAGAGAGAGGGAGGCAGAAGACAGAGAGAGAGAGAGACAGAAGACAGAGAGAGAGAGAGAAAGAGGGAGAGAGACAGAGACAGATGGAGAGAGGGAGGCAGAAGACAGAGAGAGAGAAAGAGAGAGAGAGACAGAGAGAGGGAGACAGAAGACAGAGAGAAAGAGAAAGAGAGAGAGAGAGAGAAGAGAAAGAAGGGAAATAAAAGAAAGCACACACTGTTTGATGAACTGAATATTAGAGGGGCTTGGAAAAATTTATAATGTGCTCTGTTCTGAAAGACAAAATTTTCCAAGAAGACATTTATACTATTTTCTTCCAAGAGTCTGCATCCTGTTATATTCTGGAAGAAGTGATCTCATGGTGTTTGTATTTGTCGGTCTCACAAAGCTCCTTTTATAGCGTTAATGCATGTGCAGAACCTAGGATATGTAACACACGAGGCTCTGACCTGGGCAGGCCATTTAGAGAACATGCTGCTACTTTTATAATGGCGTCATCATGTTTTATAGTGGCAGAGGGGACGGAAGAAGGCAAACCAGCTAGGAGAATGCTCTATGCCAAGTTACTTGGAAAATGCATGCCATCGTAAGTGAAAGAACCCAATAAAAGTTAAAGAGTATTAAACAGTGATACATGTTACTAGTCTCTAAGGAGCTGAAAGCAATCAGTATAATCCTTTGCAGCACATTAGAATTATAAGGTGATAGCTCACCCATTACCTCATTTGTAAAGCACTTTGCAGTGCATAAAGTGCTTCTTAATGGACAATCTTTATTTTTTTTATTTACTCTTTCAGTTTCTTACACTAGGGAGACAATACAACATTCCATAGGTGGGTCCAATTTATTTCACTTATCAGTATGGTCTCTGGTTGCATCCATTTACCTACAAAAGCCTTGAGTTTATCTTTCTTTATAGCTGACTAATACTGTGTTGAGCAAAAGTACCACATTTTTTATCTTTTCCTCAACTGATGGGTGTTTGGGCTGTTTCCAAGGTTTAACTATGACAAACCGTGTTCCTATAAATGAGTGCATGTATGAGCTCTTGTTTCTTCTAACATCCTCCTGAATTATTCAGGACCAGAATGTGCAGGTGAGAAAACAGGCTTTGAAATAAACACAAGTAATAACTAAGTTTTACATAGAGTTGGACATTAAAAACTGTACGTGTGAATTCATGTGATTTCTGCAACCAATCTGTATAGTAAACATAATCATTACTTGCCCTACTTTGGATATATGGAAGCCAAACAGACATGTTAAATGACAGCACAGGTTTTATGGCAAAGAAATGACAGAATGCGAAGTTCAACCCAGAGCAGCCAACACCTTCTAAGGTGCTCTTTCCACTACATAAAATCCTCCACCTTTTAGACCATTGGCTTTGGAGTCCGTCAACCTTGGGTGTAAAGTTTGGCCCCCACACAGGTCAACCAGAGGTGGAGCCTGAGAAATCACTTAGCCTGGATAGTAGAGCTTTCTAGGCTGTAAAAGAGTAAAACCAATTCCTGCCTCCAGGATTACTGTGAGGAAAGTGTGAGCTAATGTTTATAGAATGTTAGGCATAGCGTGTGGGAAAGGATGCAGAGACTGCTATTGTAAGAAATTTTATCTCTGCTCCCTAACACTACCCAAGTCCGTTGAAAAAATATCATTTATTTTTCCATGTGAGGCTAAAGCGTCTTCTTGGAGGAGCGTAGGAGCTGCAGTGATCTCTGGTCAGGAGCAGGCATGTGAAGGATGTACCTGCCCTATCTCCTGCCTCCTTTCACGTGGGGAGGCATGTGAGAGCTTTGTTTCCAAACTCTGAACCTTGCTGTAGGACTGAGTGACCTATAATGTTGGTCTTCATCACCGAGAAAGCTGCTCTCAGAAGCAAAACAAATGGGCTCCTCGAAACATATGGTTAACATTCCAGAGCCCCGGACCCCACACTAAGGGCTCCTACTGCTCCCCAATCTGGGGCGTCTCTGTCAACCTCAGCTGTCACTGCTGCACCTCTAATCAACCACCAGATACTTGAGGCGCTATTATGATCCAAACCAGCTCCTGCAGTTAGGAAATAACTAACACATGTCACACTCTGCCCTTGCATCGATCCAACACCGCTAACCTTCACGGGAGATGGACATTTCTCCAAAGCTTTCTCTCCTTCCACAAATTGCATTAGCTCCAGACAGAACATCTCATAATCAGCCCCTGGCTGGCCTTGTGCCCTCGACTTCTAACATCCCCCGAAACAAACTCCAGCCCACTCACTCATCCTGCACCACGGCTTTGAGTTCTCCAAGTAGACTTTGGCTCTCATATTCCTGTCATTTTTCACACGTTGTTGCTTTTGCCAAGTGTTCTCACTCATCCTTTGGACTATGTGTGCAGAAGGAGTTCTTTTTCCGGAATGTGGAGCCAAAGAAAAGGACTCTCCTGTTGCCCCCGTGAAGAGCTGACTGGGGCGCGGCTGATAGTTTACTCTTCTGCCTTACCACCTCTATTGGAGCCTTTAGATGCAACTTTTGTTTTTGCTTAATTTATTTTGTATTTTAGGGAAGGGTCTACAGGGTGTTCAGGGTCTCACTCATAGATCAGACTCATAGTGATCTGCCTGTTTATAACCTCCCAAGAGCTGGGATTACAGGGGCATGCCACCATGCCCAAACTCAATCGCTGTCTCAGTGCACCCCGGGGGCGGGGCTGGCATGTCAGGCCCAGGGATCGAACTCCCAGCCCCTGTGCCTGCTTGCAGGCACTTTAATCAGCTGAGCTATTTGGCTGGCCCTGCAACTTTTATATTTGGCAACGACAAGTCACCTTGCTTCAGGAATCTCTGAGCTCAGGAGGAGTAATTTTTTCATGTTGACTTAGGACCCTTCTGTGCCAGACAACTGTGGGAAATGCAAGATGATTTTTTAAAATCATATGGACAAATCAAGGAGATCTTGCACCTTTCTTTTGCACATCAGTTTCCTCAGCTTTCCTGTGTAACTGTAATTTTGGGGGTATTTTTCATTGTTAAACAAAAGTCAATTTTTAGTTAAAGATTACTATCAAAATGATTACTTTTTTCTAATGCCATTTGGAAGACCCCATGAATTTCATTCCACATCACTGATTAGGAACTGTAAGAAAACATGGGATTGGGAATCAAATGGATTGAGATTGGGAATCAAATGGATTGAGATTTAGATACCAACATACCCTTACATTAAGTCCATGGGAGTAACTCAGGAATTTTCTGCTTCTGTCTGCACAGTGCCTGCCTGGGTGTCTGATGGTGTGAGAACAGTGTCTATGATTTCATCCAGCCCATGGTCACTGCTGCACAGATGTGAAAGCGGCTAGTTCATTTTGACTTGGTGAACAGTGAGGGTTGCCCAGAATCCCTGAACCTGACTTCCAGCCTTGCTTTTCACTGATGTGCTCTGGGTCTCTTCACTTCGACTCGTTCATATAGAATACGGGGGTAATAGCATCACGGAGCAATCTTTCTGCACAAGTATGCAAGTAGCGACAAGTGCTACTACAGGCCTGGAAAATAAAAAATAAAATAAAAAATAAAATAAAATAAAATAAAGAATAAAAAAAACCTGTTCAGTGTATGATTAATTGAGTGAATGGGTGACTAACATTTCTCATAAATTCTCTTTATTTTTTTTTAATGCATTTGGTATGGGGGTCTTACTACACAGCTCAGACTTGTAGCGATCCTTCTGTTTTCAGCCTCTCTAGTGCTGGGTTATAGGCATGCACCACCATGCTTGGACTGGGTCTATGGATGACCACGCCCTGGGGCGGGGCCTGCACAGCACTTGGTTCTAGAGATAGAACCCGGGTCCTTGTGCTTGCCTAAGCAGGCGCTTAGTCTGCTGAGCTGTCGCTCTGGCCCCAGAAATTCTCTTTTTAGATCTGGAATATTCCAGTATCTTCAGATTTTAAGAATCCTCAGAAAAATGATACTACATTTATTCACCTAATTCTCATCAATTAAAATATGCAGTTTTTTTATTCTTTGAAATAAAAAAGTACCTTTAAAAATGATTTCAGTTCTTGAGAATTAAAACCCCTTCTGGTCTCTTTTTCTTTATTAAACATCTCTTTATGAGATTCGAATATTTTAATGAAATAATCTAAAACTGGATTTGGTTAAAAATAAGAGTATGTTTCATTGAAAATTTTCAATTCAATTGAAAAAAAACTGACACACAGTGTTTTTCTGTTTTGTTTTCTTAGATTTTCTTTCAGTACCAGGGATTGAACTCAGAAGCTTGCACTTGCCAGGCAGGTGCTTATGCCGCTGAGCTTTCTCCCCAGCCCCTGGGGGGAAAAATGTAATGAACAGAAATAATTACCCATTTCTTAATAAGTTCATTTTTTAAGGATCAAAACATTTTTAACATAACTACCTAAGACACATAGTTCTAAAATAGATATATGGGGCAGGCTAGATAGCTCAGTAGAATACCTGCTTGCTTGGCAAGCACAAGGGCCTGAGTTCAATCCCCGGTTCTGAAAAAAAGAAAGAAAAGATATAAACCCAAATAAATCAAAAATACTTTGGAAAATAAAAACACCTGATTGAATACCTAAATACTCCATAAATGCAAGGATTAAATATTTATTAAACTGAGGTACCAGAGGCATTTGGAGAAATGAGGCCAAGCAGATTCCACAGTGCAGCTGCTCAGCTGGGAGGCTCCAATGCTCACCTGTGCTGCAGCTGTGCCGTGTGGCCACCTGCTGTGGCATTCCGGCCCATCTGTCCATCAGGGCCCCAGAGCCTGAGAAACCAGAGGAGTAGCATGTGCTGCGTGCGTGCGGCCCAGCCCAGGCCACCCCAGGGCTCTTCCTAAGGCTCCAGCTGATGTTTAACAGGAGAAATAAACCATTAACAGATGTGCGTCTTAACTTTGCCTGCTGTCTTTCTGTCTTCTGTGGTGGGTCCCTCTTGGCCAATACTCATCAGATTGTAATTTGGGAATGCTGTCTGGTAGAATAAAGAGAGGCTGGCAGAGAGAGAGAGAGAGAGAGAGAGAGAGAGAGAGAGAGAGAGAG
>NW_004524704.1:5210295-5216918 GCF_000260255.1 Octodon degus
AGAAGAGAAGAGAAGAGAAGAGAAGAGAAGAGAAGAGAAGAGAAGAGAAGAGAAGAGAAGAGAAGAGAAGAGACATTGGAGGGAGGGAAGGGACAAGGAAAGGAGGTGGAGAGAGAGAAAGGGAGAAGGAAACACATCTGACATCATAGTGGGAATTAGGACATTTGGAACGTGGGTCCAACGCAGCTACTGACTTTCAGTGGCAATCTGGGAATGTTTCTTATCCCTGTACCTCAATTTGTTCATGGATACAACGAGGCCACAGGATGGCTTGTCCTAAAATCCCTCTAGGGACAACTTAGTGATGTGCGATTCTTAAATTGTAGTCTTTAATTACAAGGTACCCCACACAATTTATCAGTTTAGAAAACAATATCGCCTCTACTACTAACACTCATCTAAACATTTGGAAATTTTATTATTCCATCAAATAGTATAGAGAAGGAAACTAACAACATGCTTAATACCTGTCACACGTATTTATACAATGCATATTTTATAGGACACAGATTTCTTAGGAGGTCTGTAAAGAGCAAAATTAAGCTCAAGTTATCAAATAACTTGATAAGGGTACGGATCTTAATTAGCAAAGTCAAGATTTAGTTTTTTAAATTGAGTTGTTCCTTCCTTCAATAACTAGTGTCAAGCTTTATGTAAGTATTGGATTAGGTGTAGAAATATAGTGGCAAAGTGTCTGCAAAAGTCACATTAAACTATATTGAAGGCATACTCTTAGCAGAATACCTTGAGATTGTCAACAACAAGGTTAATTAAAATTTTCCATACTGCACCAGATTTTTGGAAAACAGACTCTAGTTCAATGTTGGAGCAGTTTCCTAACATTGTGTTTTGATGCTGTCTGTTTTCACTAGAAACATGAGGTACATAATGGGAAAAACTGATTTAATCCATCTCTTCTCTGCAAAACCAAAGGAAATATATATTTTGTCATTTCTAAAAGAACACCACCAGTCTCTTACAGTTTCTACTGTATAATGATGGAATGTGAATTTCTATTTATTGATTGATTGATAGATTGATTGATTGCAGTACCAGGGATCAAACTTGAGACCTTGTGCTTGCCAGGTAGCTGCTTATGCCACTGAGCTATCTACCTGGCCCATGAACAAAATTTTAAGAAAACGGAATTAGATCATAAAAAAGGCAAAAATGAATACTTAAGGTTACTATGATAACTAGAAAACAATTAGAAAACTAGAAAACAATTAGATCATAAATTCGTCTTTATGATCGAAACAAAAAGTGAGTGAAAGTTGCTAGAGAAACAAAAAGTGAGTGAAAGTTGCTAGGCAGTTTCTTTGAAGTCTTCAGAGTTGTCCCACTGTTAAGAACACCAGCTGCCATTCACTGAATTTTTACTATTTGCTCGAAGGGGATAGGCACTTAAAATTACTAAAGCATTAACCTAATGACATCTAGTGTTACTGTGATTACCGTTTATGGATGAAATAGCGTGTTGACAGTGAATAAGCCACGCAAAATGCGCAGAGAAGAGGTGAACCCGGTGTTCAAAGTCACAAAGTTCTGATGACAAATTTCATGTCCCAATAGCTAACTATTACTTATTTTGAGATTTAAAGACTAATGAACAGAAAGGTGATCTTGTCCCTAAGATACAAATTCTAGATCTGACCTGATTTAGGACCAAAAGGACCAAAAGTTCAGCTTCAGGATTCAGTTACTTGACATTAAGAGGCATGAGTAGACTTCAGTGGGATTCTGAGAGATTCCACAGTGGGATTTTATGAAAAGTGAGGCAAGGATATTGTCTGGAGCAGTGCTTAGGGGACAACATGCAAGACAGTATCTTCTAGTGAACATAGAAGTGATGGAAGAATGTGAGGCCCCGAAGTGCCTCCAGAGGCAGGGCTTCTGGTACTTGAGGGGAGCTTCTGAGTAGACACTTGTGAGCCCATCCCTAGAAGCGCAGGGAAAGAGCCGATCATTCATGCAAAGATGCTGAGTGAACATCATGTGCAGTTCTGTGGAAAGCAATGTCTGGGATCTTCTGTTGTCTTAATTGATATATTCTTGCAGGTTTCTCTTTTTTTCATCATTTTTTAACATGACTCACAATAAGACATTATTTTTATCACAAACAATATGCAAATTCATATAGGTGAATATATTTATCTGGACCAAATATCTCTTAGAATTTATTTGGGCCTTTGCTATAACTGTACTGCAGTCTGACTGATTCTTTCTTTCTTTCTTTCTTTCTTTCTTTCTTTCTTTCTTTCTTTCTTTCTTTCTTTCTTTTTCTTTCTTCTTTCTTTCTTTCTTTCTTTCTTTGTTTCTTTCTTTCTTTCTTTCTTTCTTTCTTTCTTTCTTTCTTTCTTTCTTTCTCTCTTTCTTTCTTTTCTTTCTGTCCTTCTTTCTTTTTTCTCATACCAGGAATTGAACTCATGACCTCACATTTGCTAGGCAGACACTATGCTGCCAAGCTATATCTCATGCTTCTGGCCCTTTCCTACCACTTCATCTTTCTTTTTTCTTTTCTTTTCTTTTCCTTTTTTTTTTTTTTTTAAATCTCATCGGATGCAGCTAACTAAAGCGATTTCATGACCCAGTTGAGGAACACAATTTGCTGTTTGAAAACTATTAGACAGGTGAGTACAGGAGGTTAATTCTAGAAATGGGCGCCCCCTAGAGGAAGAGAAGACAATTAGTTGCTGCTCAAACATCACCTTTGTACTGGGACTTTAAAACCTCTTGATGATAACTGCATGGAAGTTAAGCGAAATTCGCCAGTCATATGGAGACAATTAGTTGCTGCCAACATGAAATAAACAAGGCATGTTTATTTCTGACAAGGCATGTTCCTATACATGCATCTCTCTCCCTCTCTTTTCTACCCCTAAATGGATCACCCATATAGACTGCTAGATACACTCATCCCCTCTACCTGGCCCAGAGAACAAGAAAAGATAGCTATTTCAAAGTCCCCATGCAAAATGTTTAGGACCATAATTTAATTGAATATCCCTCAGACTCAAATTAATTAAAGTAATTAATTTTAACCTCTAGGATGTTTTGGCCCATTACTAACAATCTGAGGCTTAAGGGTAAACTTGCATATAAGGTCAGGAATGAAATTTTGACATCCTGGAGTGAATAAGTTATTTGGAAGGGGAAAAGGAAAATTAACAGCATAAAATGAAAAGTTAAAAAAGTCGAAATCTACAGAGTATCCACAACTCTTCAGTGGAGTAAGGAAAGAATTAGAGAAAAAACAAATAGTACATTTATACGAGAAGTTGAACAAAGTATAATAATTTTTGGCAATTGTTTTGCAGTCAGGGTTGCTCATCTGTTTTATATTGCTTTTTAAATATCAATACTGCTTCCAGTGCACTGTAGTGTGCTGGGAACTATAAAATGATTTGTTTTTCTCAGTGAGATTATGAATGTTTCTTATAAAAAAAAAAGGTTTATACAAATTCAGCAAAGACAACTTATTCTGCCATCTAGTGTTCTAATTTATTATGCCACCAACCTCAAATTAAGGACGGACTGGGCTAGAGACGAACAAAACTAAAATTCACCCAAACACATATTTTAATTATGATACATGTTACTAGTGTATTGGATGCCAGCCAAGATAACTAGTGATCTGCCTGTTTACAGCCTCCCATGAGCTGGGATTACAGCCGTGCACCACCACCCCCAGGCTCAACTGGGGGTGCGTGAGGCTGGCATCGCAGGCCTGGGAAACAAACACCTGGCCCCTGCTTGCAGGCGCTTCAATCCACTGAGCTATTTGGCTGGCCCTTTTAGTCACAGAGTTAGGAAAGCCTAAGTAAAGCACTACCTTGAAGCCATAAAGAATAGTTTTGAGGTATTTGACTGCATAAAAATTTTCATTTTCTCTATGATGAAAAACAGCATAAATGACAGGGCAAAATGGAAATTACTTTCAGAATACAAAAGTGCCTCTACATATTAAAAAGAAACCAAGTCCAAATCACTGGGCCAGTGATTTGGACTGGGCTTCCCTGAAGAAACACATATGGTCAGTACGTTTACAAAAAGATTTCCAGCCTTCAACCTGATCAAAAAACAAGCTTAAAATAAACTTATGAGACTTTTATTTATTGTTAAAGTGTATGTGGCAGTGTGGACGTGCGGAAGGGTGATAGCGTGCCAAGCAGGCTTATGCTCTCAAATACGTCTGAAGGGTGATAAATGGCATTTCAGTAGGTGACCTGGCCAACGCCATAATATTTTCAGTGTGCTTATGTTGCACGTAGCGATTCTCCTTCTGGAATCAATCATGGGAAAATACACACATGTGTTCACAAGGTAAGTGTTCATGGGTACCGTGTTTAAACAACAGTGACAAGAAAAAAGCTCTCTCTACTTGGCTCCAGAAAGGCACCCTGCCCCGGGCGTCTCTCTTCTCCCATGTGCGCCCAGGCCGAGTCTTGTCTTGGGTCTCCTCTTCGCCCCACCTCTCTCCCCTTTCTACTGTTTCCCAGGACCCCGTCACCCGACGTGCATCTCTGCTCTCTTCTGTGGTCCTTCGGTGTTCTCGCTCACCCCCTCCACTTTCCACACTCTCTAGTGACGCCTTTATTTATATTCCCTGTGCCCATTTCTCCTGGCTTGTCCATTCTCCTCCACTTACCTCCCTACTTGAAGTCCGCTTTGCGTTCTCTGGGGTGTGTCACCTTAACTCTTGGGTTGCATTTAGAGACACTGAGAGAGGGGTCTGGCTATGCTAATGGTCTCCTAATCCAAGGAGTAACCTATTGTGATGGGCTCATGTCTGAATGCGTTACTGGGAGACGGCCTGAAGGAGGAAGCAGGTTGCCTCTGCGGGCTGTGTCTCCCAGGTCTGATCCCTCATTGCCTTCTGACTGCCCTGAGCAGAGATGCTCTTCTCTGACACACTCTTCCCCCACGATATTTCTCCCTCGCCACACACCCACCGAAACAGTGAAATGAAAATCCTTCCTCTTAAATTGTTTATTTCATACCTTGTTTATTTCAGGCTGGCAGCAACAAGCCACCCACTGTCTAATAACTACCACAAACTGATAACTCTTATTCTTCTGTTCCAGTCATGTTGCCCTCCGAACCTCCCAGCTTTCAGTGAACAGAAACATCATCATTCCTTTGGCTCTCTTCAAAACCTTACCGGTCATAGTCGAAGCCACTTTCTCTCATGCTCTCTAAGTTAGAGAGCCTACGACTGCTTTCAAGAGGTGTGAAAAACACAGTCGCCTCCCACCTTTCAGTTCTTGCATGTCTGACTCCAGTGACAGAAGCAGCCACCTAAACCGGCTGCCATCTGCGATGCTTGTACGCGTGCTGTGGCCCATTTTCAGGAGAGCAGGTGGGATCGATTTGTCCTCTTTCTCATCTTTAGTTTCCCTTGATCTAGACTTGAATGGAGTCCGTGACCTTAGCTTCTACCGGCTGGACTTTGTCACGGACTTCCTCCCCTCTTTCATGAATTTACTCCAACATCACCTTTGTACTGGGACTTTAAAACCCATATCCAACACCATCTAACACAGTGCAGATTTGATACTTTATGCATTTATATTTATTTTTGTCTCTCCAGTGGGCTTATCCGCCAGGGTTTTTGTTTGTTTGTTTGTTTGCTTGACTGGCTGATTTTGACTATTTTTCAGCTGTGTGCCGCCCACTTCTAAAGGAGTTGATTGACACATCATTATTTCACTGTGACCTGTTCAATAAATTAATGAGGGAATCAGTATTATTGAATGTATCGGGGTGTGAATCAATGGTTGGTAATAAGTAGCTTGTCCTCTTGTTCTATTTTTCTAATTGATTTAAAAATAGATGTTTGCTTTTCCACACATGCCCAATGGAATCTTCTATAATTATTAAACTGTAAATTCTAGTGAACATATTTACAGACATTATGTCATTTTTCTTCCCTGTTCTGTGGTAAAAAACCACGGGCAGAAAATAGACACAACTTAAGTATAGGGAAGTGGATGTCCACAAACCAAGGCCATCTTTCTTTTTTAATATTCTAGTTGAGTGTAACACTTGTACCTATTTATGGGGTGGTAGTTCAATAATTTTCTTCATGTATACAGTGTGGAATGGCCAAATCAGCAAAATAAGCATTTCTATCCTCATAAATATGAGTCCTATCTATGTGCTGGAAGAAGATGGACTCTCTTTTTCTCTGGTTATTTCAAAATATATAGCAAATTGCTGTAGGGTATTGTCACCCTATTGTGCGATAAAACACAGTTTTCACTGTAATTGGGTGATGTTACCTAACGTCTCCTCATTCCTCCTCTTTGCTGTGTCCAACCAGCATTGATCTTTCTTCCATGAGAGTGACTCTTGTAGTTTCCAAGGTGAATTTGAACATGTGATATTTGACTAATTGTCTCCACATGCCTGGCCAATTTCACTTAACTTCCATGCAGTTATCACCAAAGGCAGGATTTTCTCTTCTTTTTAGGGTTAAATACTATTCTATTTGAATCCATACCACATTTTCTTTATCAATATTGCATAGATGGGGCACAGGGATATTTGGCAATGATCAGAACTTTCTGCCTAAGATTTTCCGACATCTACTATTGGATTTTTGTGAGAACATCCTGGGAAAT
>NW_004524704.1:5220857-5242798 GCF_000260255.1 Octodon degus
ATAACAATGTCTCCCATGAGTCCAGCTGGAGGCCAAGAGCCCACGGCAATGTCTCATGCAGGCCTGCTTTGGGGATCTGCACTGGAAAGGCCCGAAGGTCAGTGGTGGAAGCTAGACAGTCTATGCCAGCGGGATGGAGGATCTGTGCTAGCAGGCTGAGGGATCTGAGCTGGAGCCAGGAAGCAATACTTACAGTAAGAACAAGAGCTCCTCGAAGGTACCACAGCCACTTTCAGCACCACTGAGGTCCCAAGCTTCTCCAACAATGAGGAAAGCTGAGTTCCCAGCAGGAAAGCCAATATGACACATGACAAGCTTCTCCAGGAGGCTGAGCTGTGCTTCATCTTCCCTTCTGGAGCCAGGAAGTAATGCTCAAGGTGAAGACCAAGCTCCCCCAAAGTGAAAGCCATTCTCAGTGACAGTAGGGTCTCAGGCTCCTCCTCCAACAACAACAGATGAGTTTATCAGGAAAGCCAGCATGACAAGGTCCTCCAGCAGAATAGCCTAAGAGAACTAGTGGCTTCCAACATTTCCAACAGCTACTCCAAAAAGCTTCGCCAACAGCTTCCACCAGCTCCTCCCCAGTTCTCATCTTATACTGCTGGCAACAACCCTCAGGTGGGCCTCCTCCACCCAGCGCCATGCTGATCCAGCTCAGTAGCATGTAACAAGTTAGCCACCATATCCCCTCAGAGATGTCTATGATGCGCTGTTTTGATTCATCGGTCATACTGGCTGTATTTGCCTTTTCATTGTTATCCTAGGCTTCAGAGGACTAAGAAGATATCCCAAGAAGCTTGTGAGTTTTATACATAGTCCTTTCTTCTCATAGTTTTTTTTTATGATAATCTTGGAAGGTTTACTCACCATTATAACTTTCTTGCTAACCCTCCAACATGAGAACCTTAACATGACTGACTGCGCTATGATTTCAATGATTTTGTCCCTTCTAAAATTGATGCTTTACCAGGGCTTGCCAGATAGCTCAGCTGTTTAAAGTGTCGCTTTGGCAAATGTAGTTAGGCATATAGAATTGCAGTTCAATTCCCAGATCCAGAAGCTGCACCAGATCTGTCCTTAAGGAATCCTGAAGTAGTCAAAAAAAAAAAAAAAAATCCTTCTCAAAGCTGATGCTTTACCAATGTGGCAGTTTTGATAAGTGATACTTTGAAGAGGCAATTTAGTCCTCGAGAGCTGCTCACTTGCCAGCAAAATAGGTCCTGTTGAAACAAAGTTTTACAGAGCACTCAGCCAGCTAGATCATGTATCTTTCTGTTGTCCACCCTATGAAGTAAGAAGTAAGAAGGCTTTCATCACAGCCAATGCCCCTGCTTTGATTTCCAATGTTCCCACCTCCAGCCCTGAGAAAATAAATTCCTGTCCTGTATAAACTATCCTATCTTCGGTATCTTTTGCAGCAGCTCAAATGGACTAAGACAAGGTGGAAATCATACCGGTAGATTTAGTAGGGCTCATCTCGGTGGAAACAGTCTTCCCATGTGAAAACAAATCTAATCTAGCCAGGCGCAAATTGCAGTGATGAGAAACACAAATTTTATAATTGGGTCATCGTGGGTCATGATGAGATGGGACATAGACCAAGCTTATTTCTAATGTTTGTTTTGTTTTCTGAACCTGTGTTATTTAACTATTGAAACTATGACACCATCTATTGATTTTTGGTTCAGAGAATATTTATGACATATGAGGGCAAATGTTTCAACCAAGCAGGGTATTATTTCATAGCTAGCACTTTAATTGAACATTTAATAGGTCATTCCATCATTCTGCAGGGCCGGTTATTTCCCAGTGGCGCAAGTTTTGGAAAGATCAATGGATTGTTGGCTCTCTGCCCACTGCTGCAACTTCTTGTCTATAAAATGAGTCCTTTGATTTAACATAATGTTTTGTTGTGTATAAAAATTTTGTGAGCTCTCGTTGTTTCTGGAAGATCACTATATTGTCTAGACTCTCTTGAAATAACAAGATACCACAGACTGTGTGGCTGAGAATTCAGAAATTTATTTTCTTACATTTCTGGAAGCTAAAATTTCTAGAAGCTCCCAGAGTTGGTGTCTAGAGAGAGCGCATTGCCGAGCTTGTGGATGGCTACCTGCTCCTGCAGATACGAAAGTAGAAAGGGAGAGAAAAAGGAAAGGAGGGAGGGAGGTGGAGGGAGGGAGGGAAAGAGGCAGAGATCACATTTTCTTTCAAAATGGCCAGAAATTCTATTAGATTTGGGCTCCAGTCTTATGACCTCATTTAAACTTAATTATTCCTAAAAGTCCTATCACCTAAAACACTCACTTTGGAGTCTAGGGTTTAAATGTATAAATTGGGGACAAGATAACTCAGTGTATGACAATCACTGTGGGTCAGGAAAGTGAACCTATAACTAGAAAAGTTGTGTACTCCAGCAAGGACAAAATGTTATTCCATTCAAGGAAAGAGATGTCTGAGCTCATAAAGTTTATACCAACTGCCTATACAGGCTCTTCAAGGAATGACACCATATTAACAACACAGCAATTATTTCCACTGGTAGGAGATAGAGTTTCAACAGTGAGAGTAACTAGACCCATTTGTGTGTGCATGTGTGTGTGGGGGGGTGGGGTGGGTGTGTGCACACGCATGCACATAGATGATGGTCTATATATCACCTCCTATCTGACACCATGAGCCTCTATTCAGTTCAGTATTTGCATGACCTGGTAGAGCAGCTACTAGCACTCACTACAAGAAGTATCCTGTTTCCCTCAGGATGGGGACCTCCCTTCTGTGGGACTGTGGTAGGGATCGTATGAAGCACAATTAACCTCACACTTTGTTTTTCTCTCCTGTATGTGCATTCATACGCTACTGCATCTTATTTTTCTTTATCCCAGGTATTACAGACTTGTTCCTTCCAGCCTTAGTCATTATCTTTGACTGAGACATAATACCCAACACTCAAAATTTAAAGGAGAAAAGGTTTATTTTGGCTCACAGTTTGTGCAGGTTTCAGTTCATCATCAGCTGGCTGCAAGGCAGGGTAGAATAGCAAAGGGACATGGCATGGGGACAGGCAGCAGAGAGAGATTTGGACAGAAGTGAGGGAGATGCACCCTCCCAAGGCGCACCCCCCAGGGCCTACCTCCTCTAACCAGGCTTCACCTCCCAAATCACATTTAGCTCTAAAGTCATCACTGATAAGTATCGTTACCCAGGATTCCATCAGCACAGGGAACCCTACCTATGATCACATGAGGCTTTGGGAGGACATTTAGGTACAAACCATAATATAGTCCAAACTAATCTGCATTGTTTAAGAATCCATGAAGACTCTCCAAGCCAATTCCTTTTCCATTTAAAGTGAATGAAAAACTTTCGGTCAATGAAAAAAATCCACTCTCACCCACTGAGCTAGTGAACACTGCATAGCAGCCCAGCGCGATTTGGATCAACATATGGGGTGGAAATAACTTCTCTGGGGCATTTAATAAGGATAAGTGCTGCTCAGCTAACACTGGGGTAAGTTTCCATCAACTCATGAGTTGAAAATATCTTAAGTGAAGGTCCATGTCATGTATGTGCCCTACCAGGCATCTCAGGTCAGGAAAAGTGTATGCTGGGGCATTCGTTCTCATTACGCGGCTAACTGAGAACTGTGGTTCTCCTTATCCAGCATCCCAGAGTGTGACGCACAGCACGCTGCCGGTCTGCATGGGGGGCGGGGCAGGGAATCAACTTTCAAACTCCGAAATGCAATTTCTACTTAATAGATATCATTTTTGTCTCATTATCAAATTTTTTAAAAATCAAAAGTGGTGCATACCTATAATTCCAGGATCTGGAAGGGCAAGTGTGAGCATTGCGAGGGGAAGCCCACCCATGCCATTTAGCAGTTTAGCAGGTACATATTTCTAAATAAAAAATAAAAGTGTGTGGAATGTAACTCAGTGTGAAGGTCCTGGGTTCAAGCCTCTGTAGATAGAAGGAAAAAGAGAGTTAAAACCCATCTATATCTCCAAGGTAATAAATCAAAGCCAAGCTCAATTTCTCATACACAAAGTACATTTTTCTCCTTTATTTTACCACAGTAGAAGGTATTATACCAGGTTTTCAAGCTGAAAATCTACAAATCCTCGCTCATTTTACTTTATTTTATTTTATTTTGATTTATGTATTTGTTACAGGGTCTCACTATACAGCTCAGACTACTAGTGCTCTTCCTATTTTCAGCCTCCCCAGTGCTGGGATTACAGGCATGTGCCACCACCCCTAGTCTCCGTGGCAGGCTCAGTGAGCTCTGGTGCGGGGCCAGCACGGCATGCCGTGCTGGGATCGAACCCCTGTCCCTGCACTTGTCTAAGCAGTTGCTTAGTTTGCTAACTTATCTTGCTGGCCCTCTTTTTTATATTTTAAAGATTATTTTATTTTGTCTTTTATTTTATTTAAAGAGAGAAAAAAATAAGCAATCAAGGAAAACAAGTTTCAAAACAGGTTATTAGGACAGTTACAATAGTTTATATATTGTGAATTGCCTTTGTAGTTCCTCTTTGTTATTTCTTTCCAAATCAATTAAGCGTTGCTTATCCTATTTTCAAACCTATCTGCACAATGTTTTGCCTGTAGAGAAGTTTGCTAACCAGCATCTATAAATTTGGTTTGCCTATTTCCAATTTATTTTAAATAAACCAATTATCCTTCAAGCATAAAAACCAATTTTCCATTCTCCTTTCAAACCTCTTCACTGCTTTCCACTGTTAGAATCAAGCCCTGAATATGCTAAAGCTGGGCCTACACTCCTTAGGCAATCTAGGTCTTGCTACGTCTCCAAAATCATGCCCATCTTCTGTACTGTAACGTCCCTACCGCTCCACAATGTCTATTTACATGTCCCTTGACTATGACAAAACTTTTGCTACCCAAGATTTTTGAATATCTGAAGTTTTATATGTCTAAATTATCTCCCCTAAATCGTGTCTCTTTATTTTCATTATTCAAGCCCCTGTTCACTTCTCCATCGTTGAGCACAACCTCTCCTGGCTTTTCACTACTATGCTCTGCCTTCGTTAACTTCCCTGTTATCTCTGCTTACTCCATTCAGAACGTTTACATCCCACTATTATGTTTATCTATTTATTTACAGGCTGCTTTACAATATACATTCTATGATCTTGGTTGACCTACTTTATATCTTAGATACCTATTGCTTTGACTGCTAAAGAAGTGAACATTCAATAAACGTATATTGAATAAGTTTGTAAGTTTAACGCGTACTTCCTATGTGCCAAGCATGTGTTAAATTATGAGCACATAACCAATCATTTCATTTTACAGTGAATTACATTAGCAATTCTATTTTACAGATCATGAGATTAGCATTGGCAAGGTGGAAGGTTTGGGAATAAATTACCCTGTGTTCTTATAGGAGAATCTATACTGTCAACTCTCTCCAAATATGCCCATCAAAACATTCATTGTCATTGTTTACAAGTGGCTATTTTCTAATGGATTTTACTTCCTCCTTCTGCAACATTTCTGTATTTTCAAATTTTTATGAAGCAGCATGTACTAGCCTCAGATTATAAGAAAAATCAGAGATTAGAGGTGTTATACCTAATAATCTCCTAAAATGTTATATCTAGCTTATTAAGATCTGGAATAAAATCATATGTAAATATAAATATGAAATGGAAAAGCCACATTATGCACTCTTTGAGCAAAAGAGTGTGCTTACCTCCCAGATTCTGTACTTCATAGTTCTTTGATTCTCTAGTCTTTGCTTAGTTTCAAAACTACTTCTGTCAATCTTTACTGTATTTCTTTAACACTATGTTCTTATTTTATGCAACATGTAATTTTGACTAATAGTCTCTCCTGAGAATCTTAAGTTATTGAGTTAAAGCTTTTCTAAATCTCCTCCCCTGAGTTTGTATAATCATTCAGCAGCAGATCTTTAATTCATTTATCCAAAATCAATTATTTGTGTTTTTGTTGAGTTTGCTTGTTATTCAAAACACCAAATATTTTTGCACATATGGTTAGTAAGTTGTACTCATCCATAACCCTGTGAAAACCTGGAACAATAAAAGTTAAATAAATAAAAGTGTGCCTCTTGTCTTTAAATAAGTCACAGTACATATGTAAATACCACAATCATATAAATATTAAGAGATATAAGGACATTGTGTCAAGAATACAGAACATTAATGCCTTACTGCTTAAGTCTGAAAGTCAGGTTGACATTGATGGTCGAGATGTGACTCACTTGAGCGTAAATGGATCATGCTAATTTTCAGAAACAAGACTGGGAAGGACATTTCAGGCCTTCTTGTTAAACACCAAAGGGAATGGTTTGTAAATTACGTATTGTTCTGCTTCACGTCAATGGGATTCCTGAACCTCACCACTAATTAGCATTCAAATTAATGCAGTGGTCTCTCCATTTTTTTTTCTTGGTTTTGACATCTGTCCAACTAGAGAAGAGCGTTCTAATTTTGCCCAGTCAGAAGAACTAATGAAAATAGCTTCATATAATTTACATTTTATAAAAGGTATTATGCTGTAAATATTAATGAATATTAGTTGTTTCAAGCACGGCTGAAGTGGATTCTAAAGAAATCATAATAACAATTGTGCTTTACTATGGTCTTCAGTGTATGTGGTCTTGTTAAATTTTTATTACAGTAGTCTCAACCATACAAGGTTGTTTAACGTAGCTCTTAAAAATAAAGTAAGCAGAAACTGTACAGTTCTGCAATACTTAAGGACTAGGTAGTTCATTTCATTATTCAGGACAGAGAGAAAGACACTGTCCTGAAAGAATAGACCCTCACAGCCTTCTCTCACCGCTGAAACTACCAGCAAGAAATCAACTGCAGGTAAAAAGCCAAGGTTCTTGGAGACAATCTTTCTGCCTACAGAGGGAGCCACATGAACATAATTTAAAATCTATTATTTATCACGAAATCCTTGGTCAGATAAGCTCCTTCCTTCTCCTTCTACTACTCTCCCTCCCTGGAAAAGTGTATTTTTAAGACAGGATAGGGTCCACATACTGGGATTGGTCAGACTAGTTTTGTTTTCAAATTGCTTCTCCACAAACCAGAAACAGGAACCTGGTGGGAGTTTGGCTTTTGATATTAACATCTCGCCCAAAAGCAGACAGGACACAAGAGCACCCAGTGGGCAGATTTTGTTATAGGGTATAGACAAAACTGTAGTTAGATTTTCACTAAAGAAGCCAAGTATTTCCAACAATTACTGCTGGCTAGTAACTATGTTTTAGCTACTGGGAATTGCAATAACTTTTGATAAGAATTCTGCCAGATCTTTCACTGGCTATTTCACCTGTCATTCCATTTGACTCCACAGAGTCCACCCAAAGAAGCTAGTATTACCCCACTTTATATGTAAATCAACTGAGATATAGAGTTGTTAGTTCATTCATTCATGATACTGGGCCAGTAGGGTGGTAAATCTAGAAATACAAGCCAGGTGAGTCTGATGGTCTCCTCTGCTTGTTTCTCCAACAACTAAGAAATGAAAGGAAAAAAGCAGGTGCTACAATTTCCTAGCCTGGGACAGAAAAATCCTGAGTGGTTTCTAGGAGGGATGCAGTGTCTTATGCTTAGCAGTCTTGGATGTTCTGATATTCAGAAGACAAATGTGCAATCCAGGTGGGCAAACACTTGTTACCAAGAAGAAAGTGGACTGGACGTAATTAAACCTCTGTGCCATTTTTAGTCATGATTGAATCTGCATTTTAAAAATCTTTTGGTGTTTTGAATTTTTTTTTTTTTTTTTTTTTTAGCAGAACCAGGGATTGAACTCAGGCCCTTGCACTTGCTAGGCAAGCACTTATTCCACTGAGCTATCTCCCTGGCCCCCCTTTTCTTCTCTTTTTTTTTTTTTTTTTTTTTTTTTGGTACTGGGGATTGAACTCAGGACCTTGTGCTTGCCAGCCAGGCACTTAAGCTGCTGAGCTATTATATTCTCTCAGTTAGCTTTATTATTTTAATTTTATACATGTCTGCAGTCCGTAAGGCATGTGTCTCTTGTGAAGATTTGATGCATACACATAACACAACTTGGTTATTTTTATATTTCCTTCTTTCTTTATCTTGGAAAAGTTCTGTTTTGTAAAAGATCTGTTTCCTGTTATCTATCTTTTGTTTTGATTTTAAATTTACTTGTATTTTGGGTATATCATACAAGAGAGACCGTGTAACGTTAAAGCTTGTGGGTCTGCTTTATCCATTTTCCTTATAAATTACTCACATTTAACCCCCTTTATTGCAAAGTAGAACGGCGCTGAGTATAAAGCCACTGTCTGCTTTGTCCACCTGTCAGCTGACAGACATTGAGACCACTTTCCAGATGTTGCTACTGAGAGTTGCGCTGTTGTGAAGAGATATGCACATGTCGCGGTAATGTGACGCCCTTAACTCTTTCAGAAAGATATCTACACAGGCAATAGAGGGATTAAATCCAATTTCTTCTTTTAGTTTTTGAGAATATTCGGTGAAAATTTCTTTTTTTGGTGGAACCGGGAATTGAACTCAGACCCTTGCACTTGCCAGGGAAGCGCTTAGTCCTCTGAGCCATCTCCCTGGCCCACAAAATGTCTTTAGTTTACATTTTACCAGCCATGTAGTGAGGTTCTTTGTCCCACATATTGGCCAGAATTGGTTATTATTTGATCTCTTGATGAGAGCTACACTTTCTGGAGTAAGATGAAATCCCAGGGCTAGTTTAGTTTCCATTGCGTTAATGACTAGAGATGTTGAACATTTTTTTTCATGTACAGTATTTACTGGCCACGGGTCCTCTTTCTGAAGAATATCTCTTCATTTCAGTTGCCCGTTTTAAGTGGCTCTTTTATTCAGGAGATTCTTTTATTTTTTATTTCTTTATATATTCGAGACATTAGGACTGTGTCGAGGATTAGCTGACCAGAAAATTGTTCTCGTTCTGTAGGTTTCCTCTTTATTCCACTAAAATAAAGTTGTTTACTCCACTACACAGAAGTTTTTCATTTGATACAATCCTACTTGTTGATTTTTGTTATTATTTCTTGTGCAACTGGGGCTTTGTTCAGAAAGTCTGTCTTACCTATTTTGTCTTCTGGCAGATTATGTGTTTATTTTAGTATATAGTTTTTCAATTTTGATTTTACTTTGATACATGTTGCTAGATATAGGTCTAGATTCAGTCTTCTACCTATGCAGAGCCAGTTTGTATCATTTTAAAGAGAGGCTACCTTTCCTTCAGTGTACGTTTTGGCCCCTTCCTCAGATATCGGAGGACTGGATGTGCAGGCTTTGTTCCCGCCTCCTGCCCTGTGCTGCTCTGACCCCCACGTCCGTTTCTGGGCCAGCGTCTTGTGTTCTATCACTGTAGTTTTGTAATATAATGTGCAGCGTAAAGTTGTGATGCTCCTACTTTTTTCCCTTCACCCAAGACCATTTTGCTGTTCTGATATTTTCTGATTCTATGTGTTTTAGGGCTATGTTCTCCAGTTTGGTGAGGAATGATGCTGGCGTCTGACTGAGATTGCATTTGATCTCGCTACCAGTTTTGGAATGATGCCCATTTGGCAACATCTGTTCCGCCTATCCATTTTCTGATGTCCTCTTGTTGTTTTTGTAAAATATATATTTTGCTGTAGAAACCTTTTACTTCTTTGGTTAGGTCAATTTCATGTATTTAGTTTTCCTTTTAAGTTATTATAAGTGGAGCTGGGGATTCCTGATCTGGTTCCTGAATCAGGGTCCTGCTCTCTTCCAAAACTGAGTTCAGCATTACTCCTCCTGTTTTAACTTTGTCAAAGTTTGAAGCATTGTCATTAGCTCTTCCTTGAAGTTCTTGTAGAAGTCATTAGAGAATACATTGAAAACTTGACTTTTTAGTTGGCAGGATTTTATTACTGCCTCAGTTTCACTTATTGTGTTGGAATCATTCAATGTTTGTGCATCTTCTTGGTTCAGATTTATTAATTCATGCGTATCTAAGAATCTATCCATTTCTTCTCAGTTCTCCAATTTACTGTTAGTAGGTTCTGGGTGCTTCAGTCTCCCTTGAGAAGGGCTCCTCAGGTTCTTTCAGTCCTGAGCAAAGCTTGGTTGCAACAGTGGCAATGTTTGCCATTCATTAAAGATAGGGGGGAAAAAACAGGCTCTGCAGAGCTAGTTTGAATGGTGGGAAGGAGGAAAATAAGCAAGTTGTACAAGACAAGAATGGGCTAGCATGGAAGAACACAGGAGCTGAAAACCTCCAGTGAACTGTCCTTAAGATTCCTCCTGTCCAGGCC
The DNA here is from genome assembly GCF_000260255.1 of Octodon degus. Lineage (NCBI taxonomy): Eukaryota > Metazoa > Chordata > Mammalia > Rodentia > Octodontidae > Octodon > Octodon degus. The sequence continues at coordinate 5,231,155 of NW_004524704.1, forward strand.
TGGAACCAGGTTTTAAGCTGTCTCATGGAGTGCCTGCTTGAGTTTTCATGAGAAGTTCATGTGCAGGATTTTTGAACTATCTTGGGATTTTATAATTAGAAGGCTACACCTACTTCCCCACCCAGCTGCTCCACACCCTGGTGTCCTGCTTCATTTCACTCTGAGAGACAAAAATATTCCCATGGTTCTTTATGAGGGCCAGGAGGAGTGGAGGCCCTCATCTTCATTCAGCTAATTCCTGCCAAAAGGGTCCGGAAACCCTACCTCCTGGGAGTTATGTGCTTTCTAGCTACCTTGTGGCTTACTGGCTGGGCTGAAAAGAAGGCAAAAGAACTTCTAAAGACAATGAAAAGAACTGTTTATAGTAACAACCTGTTTGATGGGAGAAAGCCTTGTGATTTGTCAGAACACTAATTTTTCTTATGAGATTGGGATTACAGAGCCTAAATATGAAAGGAGGCAGGATTAGATTTATATGTTTCCTGTGGAGCAGAAAGCATGGCAAAGAGGGATGTTAGATAAATTATCAAGATCCTAAGAGCCACAGTCTTAGCATGATTATTGGTGTTATGGATCTAGTTAAAAATGGGAGTCTTCCTACAGGTGTCCAGGTATGTATCTGTACCTGAAGGAGTACTGGAGTCATGCTTTTTGAAGCAGAGCCTAAAGCCTTCCAGACATTTGCAGGAGTAGCTGTGCTGTTTTGGGCCATCTCTTTGTTCTAGATAGTTCAAGTGGGAGGGCCTTTACCTTTGAAAGCTGAGTGCAGCTACCCATCCGTGTGACCTCTACCACAGTGGATATGGCAAGGCTCACTGAGAAGAGAAGCTTTTATTTAGATTTTAACTGGACTGAAGCAGGCCTCTCTTTCCCAGTTTTAATGAGCACTTGAACTCTAGAGTTGACACTAGGTGGTCCCTCTGGGCCAGGAACTGGCAGCATTCTGCTCTCATAGACTTAGAGAGCCTGTTGTACTTGGTCTAGGTTAGTAAGATATTTTAAAATCTTGTGGTTTCTGTGTGCCCTACACCTGTATCAAAAAATAGAAAAAAAGTATACCCATAACAATTCAGGTGGACTCACATTTAGCCCAGCTTTGGGGTGTTCTGAGTCCTCACAAAGGCTCTTGGTGATACTGGGACCCAACATTCAGATGTCACGTGACAAAGCTTTGCTCAAGCTTGCTTTCAAGTCCAGTTGGTTCTCCCAGCCTCTCCAGGAGACAAAGCTGTGTGGAGCACAGGGCTGAGAAAGCGGGGACAGTCAGAGGGTCATCCTGGATAATCCCTGAGTGTCTGCATAGGTGGCGCAGTGGTGAGTATAGCTGCCTCTTGGGTAAAACCAGAGAATTAGACAGGCATGAGAGAGAAACCCAGGGGAAGGGAGAGGACAGCAAAGGCGGTGGCTCCCTTCTCAGATGGGCTTTTCAGTCTTTATTTTTGTGATATGAGGATGACTCTCTGTGTGGTCTTAATAGCTTTGTGATGCATTTTTTACAGTATTTTGCAATACATAATGTATAAGATGTTAGTTGTGTGTAAACAAATTTTTTTTAAATTATTCATTGTTTCATAAAAACGAAAGAGAAAAAAGTTAAATTAAAAGATCTGAGTTTTGTGCTGGAAGATTATAAGGAACATGCCTGAATAAGATATTACGTGCCAGATAAGGGCAAATTGAATGACAAGGAGATAGATAGTGGGGTGAGGCTGGGAAGGTGGAGAATAAATCTAGTGCAGCTAAGGTCATATAGAGTAGGCCGTGAGTAAGTAAAGTTTCCCAGAACTTCCTTTGTGTATCAGTAGAAAATCTGAGATTCTAAGAAAAGAACTAAAGCTGATCACTCAAGAATAACCTATAGAGCAATAATTAAAATTTGAGATTTTTTTCACAATCTATTTACTAAAACTTAAGTCATTCCTTCCTCCTTAAGACAAAATATTTTGGTTACACAGGAATAATGTTGGGCCAGGGAGATAGATCAGTGGAATAAATGTTTGCCTGTTAAGTGCAAGGTCCTGGGTGCAATCCCTGGTACCACCAAAAAGAAAGAAAGAAAGAAAGAAAGAAAGAAAGAAAGAAAGAAAGAAAGAAAGAAAGAGAGAGAGAAAGAGAGAGAGAAAGTCATAATTCAATTCATCTTTCTTTGCACTTTCATTCACATGCTCATTTCTGTATTACCTATTATTTTCAGCTTAGTTGAATGTCTTAAAGATGTTCTAAGTTTCCATGCTTTTATTGGAAAATAAATCCAAAAAGCCTGGAAACAGAACAAGGGAGGCTTTGGAGGAGGCAACACTGGTTAAGAGCAAGGCACAAGACCCCAGAGGTCAAGTTCAAAGCCCAGCCCTACCTTCCCTACAGAAGGACCCTAAGCAGTGTACTTAGATTCTTAGGGTCCTGCCATCAATAACCTTGGGACAAGAGTCATCTGCTTGCAAGGTGTCTTTAGAGATTCCAGGTAGCAAATCTTGCCAGTGTACCTCCTGACTTTTGGCATTTATTACACATGTGACAGCTATCATATATGATGGGGTTGGCTGGCAGGAAGAGAGAGGAGCGGAAATGTATGGAATGTTCTCATGGTCTGAAGGAGGAAGGAGTTGACATATATGAATGCCAAGTGGGTAAGTTGGAAGGGAAGGCTGAATTAGGGGTTTTAGAATCAGTTCCAGTGGGGCTGGAAAGTAGGCGTGGGTAGCCTGTGTATCAGGATCCTCATTCTAGAGTCTGACTCATTTTCTTCCCCTTTGAGGTTTTGGTTGTTGTGTTATTTCACTTAGTAGTCCTGCAAAAATACTAAGAACTCAAAAGGGAATTTCCCAGGCTAAAACCTAAATCCTGGAGTCTGGATTCCATGAAACTATCATGTTGACAGCTCTTAATGAGCATTTTCAGCATCTGGATTATATCAGCTTTCACTGAATCAAAGGTCTTTTATCTTTCCCATGTTTGCAAAAGGAACATTTTGTAACATGTCTTCCATGTGCCCACAGTTCATGCATACATAGCGGCACAGATCATGTAAATTGCTTTTCCGGGAAGTAAAAACTATTTGCCTGAGTGTTGATGCCAGCAGATTCCTCCTATTTGATCTACGCTTCTCTTAAAGTAAACACAAACACATTCTTTGAATTGGCAGAGTTCTTATGAGCATGAAGCCTAATTTCACACATGCTATTTCATTTAGTTTTCATGACAGCGCTATGAAGTAAGTACCAAGATGCTTATTTTCTAGAGCTGGCAAGAACAATTTGGCCAAATGGGATCAGGTTCACACAGCACAGATTGTCTGATACCAAAGCGAGTATCACTTTCTCTCTGTAACTTTATTTCTTGTTTTTCCATTCGGTGAACAGTGAAACATAAATAAAGCATGTTTGTTCCTGTCTGCAAAGAGTTCCTAATTTCATTTGGAATGATTACACACACACACACACACACACACACACACACACACACACACAGTGGAGTGAAATGCAAACAGAAGAGAGACTGAGCTCACTCAGGTGGGAGTGGAAAGAGATGCAGCATAAGACAGGCAGGGAGAAAGGTAGGAAGACTATTTTTGGAGTGCAGAAAGCCAGGCCCCCTCTTCAGGTCACTGCCCAAGTTGCCGCCTACCCCAGCTGTACTCATCTAAAACATTCCAAGAGGTACAGGACATCACATTCTTGGCTGGGAGCGAAACACGCAAATGAATCATCTGGAAATTCAAGGTCGGTGTACATTTTCATCCGATTAGAATGACAGATACTCACATTCACCGGCTTTCTGCTGAGGAGGAGCTCACAGTCACGAGATCTGTGGCATCTGCCACCTTTTAGATTTTGCTACCAGGAGGGGGTTTCTTCATACTAGGCATTAACAGGCTGAACCTGAACTTCTTGGAGTCGATGGGGTAAGGACAGTGGATGCTGGGACAAAGGAAAGAGTGCCAGGTGGAATTCCAAGTGGATTTTGTCTCAGCGCTGTGACACAGCTCGAGTGTTATTTAGTAACTGGTTTCATTTCACACACTCCAGTTTCCTCATCGGCAAAGAAGAGCTAACAATCCCGCCCAGCCTAACATTCACAGTAAAAAATAAGTGAGCCGCCATATATGGAAATGCCTTGAAAGTGATTGCAAAATTATGTAAATTATTGTGTGAGGGTACCCATGACATAAATATACTATACAAATGTATATATGGATTATATAAAGATTTCAAATGAATTCTTTTTATAATCTCCCCCAATTTTCTCTTGCAATCTGGCAAACGACCCTTTGGAAAAATATGTTTTAGACTTTATCCTAACCCCCAAATATCAGATATACAGAGAGAACTGTGAAAACATTGTAAGCAAAACTGAAGAAGCTGCTTTCCTCTCAGGCTATTCTGCAGTGAAGCTCTTGCTTATAACTTTAAGTGGGGCTCACTGTGTTAGATGAGCATTCGTACAGCCACTGGACGTGTGCATTAGTGTGGACACGTAGCCCAAAAGCCCATCAAGGAAGAAGGAAAGTGGCAAGTATAGCCCAAGGAATATCACTCCCAGAATGCTTGTGAGAATAACCTAGTGATAACCAAGTAGTGTGCCGATATTTAATCTCTATCTTGTTATTCCAAATGTGGTCTATGGACCAGTAACATGGAACTTCACCTGGGAGCTCTGTAGTAACACAGATGTCTGAGGACTTCTGGGGTCCTAATAAATCTGCATCTATTTTAGCAAGATCTTTGGCTTGGTGTGTTATAGTTTGTGGTGTAGTAGCCAAGGAGGCGTTTCCAGTCCCATTGTGACATTTGATTTTAATAAATTTCCTGCTGAGAAATGCCTTGCTAGGCTGGCAAGATAGCTCGGTGGACTGAAGTACAAGTTTTTAGGTAAGCTCAAGGACCTTGGTTAGATCTCAGGCACCACATGCCATACCAGCCCCACCCCCAGCGCGGGCTGAGCTGGCCAGAGTCTGGGTGTAGCAGCGCTCCCCTATAATCCCAGCACTGGGGAGGCTAAAAGCAGGTGTATCACCACAAGTGCAATTTGCATAGTAAGACTCAGCAATGACATATTAAATGATGATGATGATGATGATGATGATGATGATGATGATGATGATGATAACAGTAATGCCTTGCCATCTTCAAACCCCACTCTCCATGCAAACTTGGAGAAGTTAAGAGTGAATGGCTAGGTGAGCTAGCTGATGGACTTAAACATAGACTTGCTGATACTAAAGCTTATACTTCATTATATTCCTGTTTTCTACTTGTCTTTATATTATGTATAAAGACCTATCTGAGCTTTAGCAATCATTTTTTGCTCTTAAAAACCAGTAACTTACCTAAGAGATCCCACTGGCATAACTCTTCCTCATGCACAGGAAGTGAACAAAGAGCTGCTTCTTTTCAGGGCAGAGTAGACCATTTCAGTCTCTATCAGGGTGATAACAAAGAGCCTTCCAGTACTGTACTTTTCATTTTTTTATGTGGATAATTGATGTTTTAAATGACACAAGCCTTTCAGAAATCTTCCTGTGGCTTTATCCATGGCTAATCCCATCATCGGAACACCATTGTTGCAGGTTGCCACCCTGGAATTGCACAATCTCAGAGGCCGATGGCCTTTTCTTCAGTGTCTTCACGTGCCATGTAAGGCCACTCAGAGCACAGTCTGCTTGTTTTTAAGGTGAAGGCTCAATTCATGTTTTGCTCCATTAGTGCTGGAAACATATGGCTGGATGTGCTCCATTCTCTTTCTTCACAGATTGTTCAGGGCCCCCCAAGAGAAGATCTTTGCCATAGCAGTAAACACGTTGGTGTTTGAGTTTGGGGGTGTGGCTTGAGAAATGTTCTCTCCAATGTTATATTACTGCTGAGAACTATGGGATTAAGGACACTCCCCTTAAAGTAAAATCCATGTATAAGGGGGAGAGAAAGAAAAAAAGAACAATGAACAATCCAAGGACTAGTGAAGACAGTACAATCATGCTCTGAAGCTCCCAGACATAGCAGCAGTTCTGACTGACATTAGCACTGTTCAGAGATGAGACTTTCATCTTGGTCTTCAAAGTCCTCACAAGTGTGCTCGGTTGGCCTCGCCCAAAGAGAACTGGCCTTGCGATCTCTCACCTTTCTATTTTCTCCATGCTGTAGCACCAAGGACAAGACCTAGGGGTCTCTAAAGAGAGATACCGATAGATATCCTCAATTAGTAGCTTGACTGAGAGTCATTCACAAGATTAGACTAGGGCCCCAGATGCTTGCTTCTGTTTAGTTCATTCCAATGCAAACAGCCTTTGTTTTTCCGAACATAGTCTTCTGTCTGTCATGGAAGCTCCAGTCACCTCACAGATGCATCTAACTCTTGTAGTGTTATTCAGCCTATATACAAGTGCCTACAGATTTTCACTTACAGTGTCCTTTCATTTTCAAAATCTTTCCCTCAACTCTACCTTTCCGAATTCCAGGCATCATTTGATGTGGAATGATTTCGTTTTGGTGCCTCCCCTGAAAAATAACATAAAATCCCATTTCACAATTTATGTCTCCAGTGAGCACTTGTATAATTGGTAGCCTCTTCTCCTGGGGACATAGCAATCTGTTTTACTAGATTATGTTTTACTTGTTTGTACAATTTTACAACCTCTTGTAATATTGATTTCTTACTCATTCTTAAACACACAGGTACCATAATAACTCACCACTTGAATGGGAATCTCTCTCAAATTAAGAAATGCCAGGCCTTGCTTCTGAAGTGTGGAGTTGGCAACTAATAATTATAACCCTCAAACCCTGTTGGCCTTTGAGGCTGCCTCTGCAGCCCGGGGCTGAAGCCAAACCTGTAGGACTTGTTCTCCAGCCTCCATGAAAAGAAACACTTCACTTCAAAAAAAAAGACCCGCCCTTTCTCATTTTATAAATTCCAGTGCTTTGCCAGCTAGTCCTGCTGACAACATGGGTAGCATCGCACAAGCCTTAAAATTAGTATTTTTGGAGCCAGTGGCATGAAGAAAGCCATAGAAATTAAAACAATATTTTTTGTTGCATCAGATATCTTTTAGCAGACATAAACGTGAAATAACAGAGTATTTAATTTGACATGAAGTGAAGTCTAAGTTTTCTGTCCACTGTACCTGACTTGAGGGGTTACGAAGCCAAATGAGACGACATGAGGATGGTATAAGTCAGATGATAATGTACCCAAATTTCAGTAACTAAGAATCAGATAATGCGTCCATAGGCCCACAGCTGAATGGGATCATGTCTGGCGTAGCATCATTAAGAACAAAGGATAGGTAAAGACCTTGCTAAGTGTCTGTACTCCATTCCTGCAAGGTAGAAGGATCACCGAAGTGTATTCATCAATGTATGTCTCATGAACACCGCCGATAGGACCTCCAAATTCCCACTTCTAGGCATCAGAGAGATCACTCAAAGGCATGAGCACCTCCTGGTAAGCACAAATACACAAGTTCGATCCCTGGTTCCATATACCTTGTGGTTTTGGTACCCATATCACCAGGCACACCGTCTTGGTCCCCAGATCCCGGGGTGTCCTGTCTCGGCCGCGTATGTGGCCACTCATCATGCTGCCCAGGAACCGGGCATAGTGGCACACACCTGTAATCCCAGCACTTGGGAGGTTGAGCCAGGAGAATCTCTGTGAGTTCAAGACCAGTCTGGAGGCTATAAAAGTGAGCACAAGGCCAGTCTGAACTGCATAGTGTGACACTGTCTAAAAAAAGTTTTTAAAAACTTCCCATTTCTAATATCCTTTCTGCGACTCCACTAACCACTCATTTCACAAATGAAGACCAATGTCATAACACAAGGGTGTAGATCAGTGGCTCAGCAGAAGCTAAGCAGGGGTGAGGGCCTGGATTTCTTCCTCAGCTTTGGAAATAAGAGCTCATTGCTAGTATCTGTCATATAGCCAACGTGTGCCTGCCTCATACCCTTAGAGTGTGGTCTTTTGATTCAGTGGCTACTCTGTGCACCCAAACTTCAGTGTACATGATCCACACCAGGTCAACCGATGACCTCTAAGTTATAGTTTTGATCATGCACAGCACAGTAGATGACATATACTGTACCTTTTCCTTTTTCATCCTTTTAGAGAAAATTTATTCATTTCTTAAGGCCTAGTTGAAAAAATGCCTAATATTTTAACAAATTTCACCAGCATATACTTTTGTTGCACTGGTGGTAGCTTAACCATTTTGTAGGTGAGGAAACAGTTACAGAAGGGAAATTGTTAGCTCAGGTCAGGAGACAGTGCTCAAATGCAAACCAGAGCATGCGTGCTTCCTCCATGGGTGGACTTGGAGGATTGCGCTGAACGTAGAAGGAACTGAGAAGTTCAACATAGGACAATTTAAGAATGGGTGCTATCCTATGTGTGAGTGTTTACTCCAGGATATTTGAACTGATATTAAATATAGAGAGTTGTTACTTTTAAAATATCTGAATTGTGTGGCTTAAAGATACACAATTTTATTGCATAGGCTTTAGATGAAACTATGGATACTATATGTCTTTTTAATTATATAAGTTCCAGGTCTTAGTAAAATCCTTCCTCTGCAATAATCAAGATGTCTTAGTCTATTATCACCTAAGGTTAATACACTGAAGAGCTATGTACAGCAACCTGGCATATAATGGATACTAACAGCAATATTTATTTATGAATGTGCTACATTGATTTGCAGTTCATTTCAAAGTCTGGCTGGATTTCAGGTGACTAGACATACTAAACAGACTTGTCAGAAATTTTATTATTTTATCTATACATTTATATTTATTTCTTACAATGCTGCATAGATGTAAAGATTTCAAAACAACATGACCAAAACTAGTGACTATCCCGTGACTGAGACTGCTTCATTAAAGACAACTCAGAAGAGTAGGTATATGGAGAAAATACATGAAGACTCTATGAAGAATTCCACTGAGGTATGAATGGGATTTTTTAACATGGATATGGAAGAGATTGAGAAGTAGAGTTAGAAATAATGATCTACTGCTATTGCTGGTAGAGCAATCCTAATGGCTATAGAATCACATGCCTCACAAAATCACAGTTCTTCATAGTAGTCACATTAATAGGAGTTAGAGGCAGGCAGATTGAACATTTGAACCTGCTATAGATAACTTAATAATTTAGGAAACCCTATCTCAAAATTATGAAAAGTTTAGAAAACCTTGGGGATGTACCTCAGCGCAAAGGACCTAGGTCCAAACCTTGCTGCAGAAAAACATGTCATATTCAGAGAAAGAGACATTTAAGACCCAGCTCAAGCTGTGACCCTGCTTGAGTGGACATTGTAAGGGGATCCACATAAAAATAGATGCATTGCATTCTGGCTTCGTCCCTTACTCTAAGTAAATATTTGAAAAACAGTCATAACTTTCCCAAACCTAGACTTCATTGATTTTTGTCCAGAGGGCAGGACAGGATTATTTCTATTAATAATTAAGCACATGAATAGAAACTAGAAAGACATCGATTACTAATCAAATAAAGAATAGTTTAAGAAACAAGATTATATGGTATAGATTTAGGCTACTGGGAAAGAAATGGGTTCCCTCTATAAAAGCTGGAAACTACTTTGTGACCCTGTGGGATTAATCAGGCACAGGCAGCAAGAGTTTGGACACTTAAGGCAGAGTGAGGTCACCTCTCATGGTAGCTGGCCTGCGGAAGGTTTCTATGGTTACTTGGTCTATCTGTGCCTCAACTTCCCCATCTCGGGAACCAGAAGTTGCTGGATCCATCCAGTGAGAGTTGGAAGGGCTCCACAGTCAACACATGGGAAAGACTCAGAACAGTGCCTGGAGCAAGACTCTACAGGCCTAGCTCCCTTGAGATTATTGTGTCAACAATATTCTCCAGACCCTCAGTTCCACATTTAGAAATATTCGTCATGGATGTTACTAGGATGGCAACAAAGGCATAAGGCAACACTGTTAAGGAACACATAACTAAATTTAGACTTTATTCTATGGAATGCTAATTTATTTCATGAATATAAACAGTGCATTTCACATAGTATTTCATATATCCCATATGAAAGGAGTACCCTATTTTTAATAATATTAAGATTAATTAAAATATGTGCATGTGATTGCTGGGATCAATGCCACCCTTAATCTCTTCCTGCTCCCATTTATTTTTAAATAGATAGACAGTAAAAGTTTAAAGAGTTTGTAAATCTTTCTAAATTGCATAGCTTGTTTAGAAAAGTAGGATTTGACTTCAAAGTGCTGGATTTTGTCTTACTAACTTTCAGAACTGTAACAACAGCATTATAAACAGTGAAGGAAGAAAAGCTAATGGAATGTGAATTATATGATAAACATCAAATGATAAACATTATATGATAAACTTTATGTGATAAACGTATGAATTATATGATAAACATTAAATGTCCACATGTGAATCATAAACCAAGAAAAATATTTCAGAAAGAGTAAATGTACTAAATATGTATAATTTAATATATTACTCATATACATTGTTTGTGGCCAGACATCAACATTGTTTAGCTTTACGTCCCATTTGGAAATAATTTCAAATTTGTATAAGCTATAATAACAGTAACACAACACATCCCCATAATCTTCCACCCAGAATCATCTATTGATATTTTATTCATCTATTAATATTTTATTTCTTGCCATCATGTATTTTGGTTCTCTCTCTCTCTCTCTCTCTCTCTCTCTCTCTCTCTCTCTCTCTCTCGTGTTTGTGTATTTCTTTAACTCTTTAAGTTTGCTTCCTGTACTATGTTCCATTGCTTCTAAATACTTCAAAGTACAAGTCCAAGAAATTTACTAAACACAGTCCAGGCACCACCTTCAAGAACAGGGACTGAGCTATTGATTTCTCTCCCCAGGTTTTCAGTCTACCTCGTAATTTCCATCACAACAGCCCCTCAAGTACAGACATGGTCTAGTGTCAGTAGCTGTACTTCGTTGTTATATGTCATAACTGAAAATTCACATTTGCTTGGGATGTTCCTAACTTTAGCCAGGAATTTTCTGAATTTTAAGAATTCCTTCTGTCTAGGAACACCAGTACAATTGGTCTCATTGTGTCCTATATTTAGCTTTCTCAAATCTAGAACTTTCACACATTCAGTCTTTGTGTTTAATAATAGTGGGCCTTTTTGAAGTTACAATCTACCTCATTTATGTGTTTGTTTCAATAAAGTATTCTTTCTTTTGAGTCTGTTTCGTGCATTTTCCTGAGTAGACTAAAGCCATATGCTCTCGGCCAGAAAACTTTATCTGTGACATCATCTTTCTTGAACACTAAAAAGGAAAGTAAATCATACTCAGTTTTTAACTTAGGTGACAAAAAGTCTTTTTTTCTTTTGCTCATCCAAAACTAATGTTGATTTTTCCACTGCCTCATTAGTGCCTATGTTTTCTCCTTTGTAAATACTCAGCACTGTGTAGGAAAGTATTTTAAAATCTTGCAAATATCCTGTGATCAAAAATTTTCTCTAGATTTAGCATTCATTGAGGATCCTTGCCTGAAACAATCTTTACCATAATGGTTGTAATAATTTGTTTCTTATTTAAAAGTTGTGGAAAAATGAATACAAAAACATTTAAAAAAAAAAGAAGAAGAAGGTGGAGAAGAAGAAGACGACGAC
>NW_004524704.1:5243070-5245137 GCF_000260255.1 Octodon degus
TTTGTATTTTAGGTAAGGGTCTATAGGGTGTTTGTGGTCTCACTGCTAGATTAGACTCATAGTGACTCTTCTGTTTACAGATGCCCAAGATCTGGGATTACAGGCACATGTCACCATGCCCTGTCTTAATTGCCATCTCAATGTGCCCCAGGGCTGGGGCTGGCATGGCAGGCCCGGGATGGGGATTGAACCCCTGGCCCCTGCACCTGCTTGCAGGTGCTTTAGTCCACTGAGCTATTTGGCCAGCCCTCACCTATTAATTAATTATTTAACCACTATATGTATAGATTAGTATGACTAAAATGTTATTTTCATGACTTTAGCACTTATTTCTGTACTTGATTTTTAATTATTTTATTTTTTAAACAAATAAAATTTATTGAAACAACTCATTAAAAACAATACAGAGTTTCACTAAACAAAACAATCGCAATTCAACAATGATTCTCATATTGCATAATGTTGTCTTTGAATGAGTTGTTTAGATTGTCAGATATAATCATGCACAAAGTTGGTTTTCAAAAACTTTTGAGAAACTTAAAAGAAGAAAAAAATTAAACATTGACTTCTCTGTTCAATAGATCCGCAGAAATCAGCAGTACAATTATCCAAGCCATCATGTATATACATAAATATATTTTTCTTTTTCCTTTCTTTCATCCCTTTCCCCACCCCAGTCATTCCTTCCCTTTGAATAAATCCTTTGGCTTTTACAGTACCTTTTGGACCTTTCAGATGTTATTTCCTTTCAGATTCTTACACTGTTTTGCTCACATATGTGGGTTTGCTTTATCTGACTTGTGAGAATGGTTTCTACTTGCTTCCATTTACCGATAAAAGTCTCAAGTTCATCTTTTTTTTTTTTTTTTTTTTTTCACTTTTTCTGGAAAAAAAATATGTAGGAGAGAGATAGCTGGGTTGAATGGAGCCTCTAACCCTCGTTTTTCGAAGACTACTTAAACTGATTTCCGCAGTGGTTATACCAGTCAACATTCCCACCAGCAGTGAAGAAGTGTTAAGCTCTCCCCACAGCATTATCAGCATTTGTTACTGGTTGATTTTCTGATGATAGCCATTCTTTCTGGAGTGAGATGTAATCTCAGTGTTGCTTTAATATGCATTTTTCAAAAGATTAATGATGTTGAATATTTTCTGATGTATTTATTTTCCATTTGTAGTTCATGTGAGAAGTATATATTCATCTCAGATGCCCATTTATTCGATGGATTTTTTTAATTTGGGGGGGGGACTTATTTTTAATTTTTTATATGTTCCAGATAGAAGGCCTTTGTCTGAGGGATAGTCCACTAAATTTTTTCACAATTCATGGATTTTCTTTTTACAGTTAGTGATTTCCTTGGACATGCAGAAACTTTTTGAAATGATGAGATCCCATTCGTTGAAATACTTCATTCTTTGAAGTATTTCCGGTGCAGTTTGATTTTTGCTCATAAACTCTCTACCTCTCCCTATGTCTCTAAAATTTCTACCTACTTTCTCCTCCAGTGTATTAATTTTTTCTGTTTTGGTATTTAAATCTTTCATCCATTTTGACTGTAGTTTAATGTACAATGAGCGACATGGCCCTAATTTTAACCTTCAGCCTGTAGGAAGCCAGTTTTGCCAGCACCATTATTAAGGAGTCTATCTTTCTTCCAGTGAACATGTTTGGTCCCTTTCTCAAAGATTTGGCGGCTGAGTGTATTTGTAGTTGTGTCAGCTTCTTCTAATCTGTTCCACTGATCCTCAGGTCTGTCTGTCTGTCTATCTACGTATCTACCTATGTATCTATCTATGTATTTAACTATGTATCTATGTATCTATCTATGTATCTGTCTGTGTATGTATGTATGTATGTATGTATGTATGTATCTAGCTAGCTATTGTCTATCTATCTATCTATCTATCTATCTATCTATCTATCTATCTATCTGATACAGGGCCTTACTAGACAGTTCAGACTCATGGCGATCCTCCTCTCTCAGCCTTCCCAGCCATGGGATTACAGATGTGCACCACCACACCAGGTTTTCGGGCCAGCACAGAACGGCATGCCTGGAGTTCCAG
>NW_004524704.1:5249931-5257692 GCF_000260255.1 Octodon degus
GAAGAAGAGAGAGGAGGAAGAAGGACACGTGAAAATAAAGGGAACAAAAACAAAGAAGGAGGCTCCGTCTCGTCCTTTTCCAGCGCCGGTCAACTTTATTATAGTAGCTTTGCAATATAATTTCAAGCAACGGATTGTAATGCTTCTTGTGTTTCCTCTGTTGTCCATGATTGCTTTTGCTATTATAGGTTTCTTTTTCAGGATGAATTTTAGGAAAGTTTTCTCTAGATCTGAGAGGTATACTAATTGTATTTTAGTTGGGATTGTATTGAATCTGTATAACAATTTTGGGAGTATGACCGTTTTCACAATGTTGGTTCTTCCTATCCAAGATAAGGAACACCTTTGCATTTTTTGGAATCCTCTTCTATCTCTTTTTTCAGAGTACTATAATTGTCATTCTATCAATCTTTTACCTCTTTTGTTAGGCTCTAAGTATATCATTTTTGGGGTATTATTGTGAAAGACATAGTTTCCCTAATTTCTCTCTCAGTGTGTTCATTATGTACAGAAATTCTATTGATTTTTGAGTGCTGAATTTGTATCTGGCTGTAATACTGAATTTGGTTATCAAATCTACAAGTCTCTTTCAGAATGTTTGGGGTCTTCTATGTAGTGCATCATGTCATTTACAAATAATGATAATTTCACTTCCTTTCCAATCATTATTCTCCTTATTTCTCTCTCTTATCTAATTGGTTTGGCAAATGCTGTCTGAACTATATTGAACAGTAGTGGTGACAGTGGACATTCTTGTTCACTGCCTGAACAAGCTCCTCACAGAAAGTGACAGCTTCCAATTTTTTTCTACTTTGTATGATGTTGGCTCTGGGTTTGTCATAGTTGGCTTTTATCAGGTTGAGAGAAGGACCATGTATTCTGATTTTCTATAGTGTTTTTATCATGAATGACTGTGACTGTTTCAAAAACTTTTCCTGCATCTGTGGAGGTGACCATGTGATTTTTGTCTTTGGCTCTGTTGATGTGTTGCATTACATTGACTGATTTGCATATATTAAATCATCCCCACATTCCTGGGATGAATCCCATTTGTCATGATGCATAACCTTCCTGACAATTTGCTGCATTTTGTTTGCTAGTATTTTATTAAGAATTTTTGCATCTATGTTCAAGAGGGAGATTGTTATGTAGTTCTCTTTTATTGTTGGATCTGTCTCTGGTTTTTGGGTCAGATTTGCCTCCAGGAATGAGTTTGGGAGAATTGCTTCCCTTTCAATAAAATTGAAGAGTTTGAAAAGAGATGACATCAAATCTTCTCTAACTTTATTATAGAATTCAGCTGCGTATCCATTAGTATCTGGGTTTTTGTTTGTTGGTATGTTTTTATTACATCTTCAATTTCATTGATTTATATTGAAGATTTTTTCAAATCTTCTTGCATCACCTTTGGTAATTTATATGTATCTAGGAATCTGTCTATTTCTTCCGTTTTCCATCCTGTGAGAATAAAAATTTTTGAAGTAGGTATAGATGATTTTCTGAATTTCTATAAGGTCTGTAGTGATTTCAGCCTGTTCATTCCTTATTGCATGGATTTGATTTTTTTTAAATGTAGTACAGGGTCTACAGGGTCTACAGGTTCTCATTGGGTAGATAGGTCTCATAGTGATCCACCCGTGTTCAGCCTCCCAACAGCTGGGATTACAGGCATGTGCCACGGTGCCCAGTCTCAATCGCCATCTCAGTGCACCCTGGGGTGGAGCCAGTATGGCACACCAGGGATTGAACCCCATCCACTGTTTTCTGCCCAAGCATGTGCTTTAGTCAGGGATTTGAATTTTTTGTTTCCTTTTTGGATAAGGTGGGCTAGAGTTTATTAATTTTATTTATTCTTCCAATGAACCAACTCTTCAAATCATTAAGTCTTTGTATTATTTTCTTCATGTCCTTTGCATTAATTTCTGCTCTCATCTTTATAACTTCCTATCTTCTTTGCACTTTGGGCTTGACTTGCTCTTCTTTTTCTGGGAGCTTGGGGTGCAGTATATGGTTGTTTATTTGGGCTCATTCTGTTTTCCTGTTGTGAAAATCTAATGCTATAAATTTACCTCTTAAGTCTTTTTTCATTGTGTCCCATGGGTTCTGCTAAGTAAGCTATATTTGCATTTTTGTTTGATTGTAAATATTGTTTGATTTCTTCTTTATTTTCCTTTGTGACCCATTGATTGTTCAGGAGGGTGTTATTTAATTTCCATGTGTTTATGTAGTTTTTGTGATTTCTTTTGTCAATAATTGTCAGTTCCATTACACTATGATCAAGTAATAATCATGTGATAATTTCAGGTTTTTTGCATTTACTTAAGCATTCTCCATGTGCTATTACATGATCTGTTTTGGAGAATATACCATGTGCAGCTGAGAAGAACGTGTATTCTGATGTTGTTAGGAGAAACACTCCATAAATGTCTACTAAGTTCTTTTTTCCCCACAAGTTTGGTTTAGTTCTGTTATTTCTTTGCTGAGATTTTGCCTGGTTGACCTATCTTTTTATGACAATGGGGTGTTAAAGTTTCCTATAACATTGTGTTTTTGCTCATTTTCTTTTTCTTTTTTAATGTATTTAGTACAGGGTCTACAGGGTCTCACTGCACAGATTGGATTTATAGTGATCCTCCTGTTTTTAGCCTCCCAAACAGTGGGATTACAGGTGCATGCCACCATGCCCAGTCTCAGTTGCAGTCTCAGCATGGCTTGCGGGTGAGGCTGACATGGCACGCTGGGCAATCAAACCCCAGTCTCTGAGTCTGCCTAAGCAGGCACTTTAGTCTGCTCAGCTGTGTGGCCAGCCCTTGCACATTTGATTTTTCATGTCTTTTAAAATTTGTTTTATGTAGTTGGGTGCTCTTACATTGGGTACGTATGTATTTATGATTGCTATGTCACCCTCATGCAGTTTTCCCCTAACAGGTATGTATTAACCTTTGTCTCTTTTGATCATTCTTGATTCGATGTTCACATTGTTAGCAATCAGAGCAGTCCCCCTGCTTTGCTCTGGGTACCTGTTTCGCTTAGTTCTGTTATTTCCTGGAGAAACATGGAGTATTGTTTTCCATCTTTTGACTTTCAGTCTATAAATTTCCTATTGAATTAAATGTGTTTCTTGTATACAGAATATTTTTGGATTTTGTTTCTTGATCAACTCTACCGGTCTGCTTCCTTTGATTTGTGAATTGAAGTAATTTACATTGATGATTTTAACTGCTATGTATTAGCTTATTTCTCTCATGTTATTTGCCTTCTGTACATTCCTTACTTTTGCCCTCTGTTTAGTTGCCAGCTCTCCTTCTGATTCTTTTCTGCTGTTGTTCTTGAAGTTGTGGTCATTTTCATGTCTTTCTAGAATGTCGGTATTCTTCGTAGGGTTGGTTTGGTGGTCATGAATTTCTTCATTTGTTCTTTGTCACGGAAGTTATCTTAGTTCTCCATTAAATTTGATAGAGAATTTTACAGGGGCACATCAGTCTGGGTTGGAATTTCTTTTGAGAATCTGAAATACTTCTCTCCAAGTTCTTATTGACTTGATGTTTTGTGCTGAGATATTTGCAATGATTCTTCTGGGTTTTTCATTATAGGCAATCAGTTCCTTTTCTTTAACAGCTTTTAATATTCTCTTCTTTGGCTGAATTTCTGGGATCTTGATTATGTGTCTGAGTGTAGATTGCCTTTGAATACAGCTAATTGGACTTCTATATGTCTCCATTTCCTATATAGAAGATTCTTTTCCCATGCTTGGGGAATTTTCTGCCACTACTTCTGCAATAGTCTTTTTATGTCATTTGTGTTGAGTCCTGCTGTTTTTGTGACACCGATCAGTTATACATATAATTGCACACACACACACACACACACACACACACACACAAATCACTGTCACCTTACAGTTGTTGAATTGTTATTTCTTGATTCCTTGTTATTTTTAGGAGATCCTTCCTTTCAGGATCACTAGTTGAAATCGTGTCTTGGAGGTCAATGCTGTCTTCAACTCTGTTCAGTTTTGCTCAAGTGGTTTTGGCATCTTTCAGTGGAACTTAATTTCCTGGATATCTGTTTGAATGTTTTTCATGCATTCTAATTTTTTTCCAGTAGCATTGATCATTAAATGTTTCCATCATTTTTTCTATTTTCTTTTAAATCTGTGTCCTCTTTAGATGGGCTTAGCAATTCTTTCATGGCTATTGTCATTTATTTTTCTTACCTGAGAAGTTATTTCTAATCTGATCTCCTCTATAGCCTGCTGGAGTTGTTTCGTTACTTCAGTTGCTGCCATTTCAGAAATCCCAGTTGTGTGACTTCCAAGTTCCTTTATGATCTTGTCTCCTGGACTTGTTCTGGGTGGGCTGGTGGTGTGAGGTTGACTTTCGCTCCTGCCTTTTGACATTTTTGAAACTCCCAACATTCACCTGGACTCAGAAGAGGGGGTAGGGGGGCAAAGCATGTGTCAGCAAGGCTCCCATGCTGATGTGTGTGGGCCGGAGCTCAGCAAGGTCTTCACAGTGGTGGTGGGGGGGGGGGCAGGGCAGGGCTCAGCAGGCCTTGCAGCATGATGCAGGACACACAGCTCAGCAAGGCCCCTATGCGCACGGGGAGCACGGAGCAGGGCTCATCTGGTACTTGAATGTTTTAGCTTACAAAATTGTGTCCTATTTGGCTATTGGGATTCTCTTCAGTGTGGCTCAGTTGTCCTAATAAGCTCCCTCTTCTTTCCACCACTATTCCTTTTTATCTTCTATGATTTTCACTCCTTCTGTATCTGCCTGCCTGCCTGCCTCTCCTCCATTCTCCCTCTTCCCTCTCCTTTCCCTTTCTACTCTCCTTCCTGCTCTCTTTTCCTTGCCCCTCCCTTCCCCCCTCTCCATGTCCTCCCCTGCTGTTTATTTCTCCCCTGGCTTCTGATCCATATCATAACAAAACGGTTCAGGACCACCTCTTAAACTGATCTTCTGTAACTTGGGAATCAAGGATACTTTTGATACCTTAGTTCAACTTGGTGGGGAATTACATTAGTAATGGAAGTCTGGACACTAGGTATGTTCTGTATTACTAGAATATGACTACTATAGCAAATGCTCTCAAATACAGGTCCAAATATGGAACAAACACAAAAAAATGGCTCTCTGTGTTCAGAAGTAGGATAATGTCACTTGATGGGAGCCATTTGTGGACAGATAGTATTTTTAGAGAGAAAATTAAGCTATTGTGTGAGGCATAACTTAGAAAACCTCATGCATGTAGTTAGTTATGTGTCCCAAAGTATTGGCTGCACCTCAGATTTAAATCTTGGTTTTTCATGTGCCATTTATTGTTGATAGGCAGTGAAGCAATGGAATTATAATTTCAGCAAACAGAAGTCTATGTGCTAATTTGTTGTCACATTTTGAGAGACTCTATGAACAGAAAGTAGCACAGTCATCCAGATTAGCAATCTCTGGCTTTTTTGATTGTGCATGCTAAGAGGAAAAATGTTTATTTGTGCTTCTGTAATTCTGTGCTAAAATCTAAAAAGGGTCAAGGTCACTATCACAGGAAAGTGCAATTTCCTGAAGTACCAGATAAAGAGTCTAAAGGTTCCACCATACATGTCTAACATGAGTTTTCCAATCAATGAAAGAATGTATACACAGCATGTTCATTTTTAATATGCTTAATCAATCCTTTTTTTTTTTTTTTTTTTGTACAAGGAATAAAACTCAGGACCTTTTGCTTTCTAGGCAAGTACTTGTACTCCTGAGCTATATCCCTACCCCTGCAGTATGCTTTGTATTTGAATTTCTTTCAAAACATAATGGTTCCATCCTATTATTACCTAATATTTGAAGAGATTGTGCACATTGGATACCGTCTGTGGATTAAAACAATGACAGTAAGTTTATATATCAATTACTCTTGATACAAATTACCTTTTCAGCTCACTGCTTGTCTGTTATGAATAAATCTTTTGTAAGAAGAAAGAAATTACTTTCTTCTTTCCCTTTTCATAGTTCTTAGTTGGACTGGACCTCTCTCAACAAAAGAGTTTGAAAAGCAAAACATTCGCAAGCTTAATAACAGGCATGTCTCATGTACACATGAGAATACTCAGGGGAAAGAGCAAATCTCAAAGATGTAGCTTTGAGCTGATGGTTAAATTTGTAAATTTTGCCTACATGTCCTGTTTTCAGAGCTTATCCTACAACTGCAGTGTCTTACAAATGATGAGCTCCAAATAGTGCTTATGCCAAGAAAAAGTTCTTTGAGTGGGCTGTGCTCATTTCCTAATCATGCCCTGGGGGTGGCATACTCTTTCTATGGCCATCACTGTTTTTGTTTTTTTATTTTTTTATTCTTTCTTTCTTTATTTTTTTTAAACCAAATTGGTAGGACATTTTCAATAATTAACACATTGCGTACATTCTTCTTAGTGGTTAATTGCTGTACAAGATGCGGACATGATATCCTATTTACAAATACCATTAGAACAAATCCCTCTATTCATTAAGAGAATGTAACTATATATCTATCCTAACCACTTTGAATACACAGATACAAAATGGACATTCATCCGTATCCCCTTTTTTTGTTAAGTTCCGTTATTTGAGTATTATAGGTGTGTAAACTCAGAAAAATATTCTAAAAAGAGTCCAGTAGCCCATAATGCTATTGGGTCTTCCACTTCACTGGCAATGTCAGAAATTGTTGACCTGAGTCCCCCACAGCTCAACATAACAGCATGGCTTTATTTCTTATATTTCGTTTTTATACTTTTCTGCTGGATGGCTAAGACCAAGGTAAAGGAGGCCCTATGCAACAAGAGAGGTAGCTTTTGGGTCTGATAAGGTCAGTGAAATGCCCTCAGGATTTACCTTAGATCCTGTACCTCAGATTGTAGAACCTTTGTCAGTGTCAGCCATGTGGATGAGTCACGGCCATTGCTTGGCCAATGAGCTCTCTGTGAAAGCCTGAGAGAGTGTTTTCTCTCCATGTGACTCTCCTTAGGCACACTCTACATCATCGGTCACTTTCCTCTTTGGCCCCACAATCTTCTTGATCAGAAAATTTGGGACACTACCGAGTTACATGACATTACAGTACAAGTTCTCATATGTCCTGAGTCTTAATTGACCTTGGAAGGTTAGGACCAAAATGTTGGCTTTCTTTTTGGCCCTCCTTTTTCTCTAATTTTGGTCTGCAAACTTAGGTTGTTAGCCATCCAGAAGACAGCTTATTTTTATTACCATGCAACCTAGGCTGTTAAACTTAACCTCACTATCTGTCTGAATATCAAACATTTTAGGCATAACATGGAACAGGTATTTTTCATCAAGTAGTGACATGTTTAAGTCCTTACAGAATATGATAAAAGACATTTAAAAATTAGAATATATTTTTTAAAATAGGCATAAAGAATTATATACTTCTTATGTTTACACAGTCCAAAAATCCAACCATATACAACCTTGAAGCAGAACAGTCCTACAATATTCCTTTTCCTGTCTCTTGCCTTCATTCACCACCCCATTCTTTTTGAAAAATCATCTACCTGAGAGATAGCACAACAGCATCTGGCATGTCATGACAAGCAGCCCATATTCAGAAGACCAGAATGACAGGCAATCCAAGCATGAAACTACTATTACAGATTACATTAGACAAGAGAAAGAAATAAAAGGAATAAGTAAAGAAGAAGTTAAATTATCTTTATTTGCAGATGACATGATACTTTACTTGGAAGACCCAAAAAACTCCACCAAGAAGCTACTAGAA
>NW_004524704.1:5258945-5260082 GCF_000260255.1 Octodon degus
TATTTTAGGCAGTTGACCACTTTCATGTCCTTCAGAATGTCAGCAGGAGTGGGCATAGCCAGGGAGCAGGCTTAGTCTTTGAGTATCGTTTTTTCTTAAGCAGTATTCTGGACTTCCAGATATTTCCCTTGTACGTCGGTTCTCCGTTCTTGCTCTTATTCTTCCACTTTTGATTATTCACTGATGTTTTTGGATTGTAGAAGAAAAAAAATAATGACTTCAAGCTCTTGCATAGCCCCAAAACTGAACACTAGCTAGCCGTTCAAGAGAATTATTGCTGTCTTCACTATATTTTATAACACTGTTTTATTCACGGATGTGTCATTTATCTCTATCTTAGAATATAATTATGACAAACATTTTGTCCTTAAATTTGCCTTTATTAGTTTTCACTGTCTTTAAAGATACATAATTTGCATCAGGATAATAAAATTTAGCATTTTTAATTACACTCTGTGAGCATCTTATGTGATCCCTAGTATAAGCGTAACTTTGCTTTATGACACCTGGGCACAGGGGGATCCCCCAAACCATAAGCGTTCCTTGGTAATCCAGGTCCCACGCTGGGTAAGTGACCTCTAGCTCAGTGATTACCCCTGGAAGTTTCTTAGTTGAGTCCACACATTAGATTTACCAGAAGATCTTTGAAAACTGGTCTTTCATCTTCAGGTTAGGGTGCAATTCAGGCATCAAACAAACCTGTGCAGCCTGCACTGAGCATCCATGGTTCAGCCCTGTGTTATCCAGTGGTCCCCATGTGTGCTCCAGGGACCAACAGCACCTGGGTCATGCAGAACAGGTTTTCCCAATCTCAGCACTGCCACACTTCGGACTACATAATTCTTTTTTTAAATATATGTTTTAAAGCGGTTAAAAAATAGTAAAAAGAAATCCACTAGAAATGATGAAGAATTTCACTAAACCAAATGATAGGGATTCAGGAATGGTTATATTGCACACAGTTGTTTTCAAGTTGTCTGCTCAGATTACCAGATAGAAGCATACAACATTGTGGACCACATAATTCTTCACTGCATGAAGTTGTGCTAGTGAAATTGTCAGATCAAATGTAGGATGCCAACTTAAATTTGAATTTGGTATAGATAACAAGTATTTTTTCCCCTTTAACTTTCTCTT
>NW_004524704.1:5261447-5262980 GCF_000260255.1 Octodon degus
AGTTTCATGTTTACAAAATAAATTTCTGTAGCAATGTTTCTCAGTCCTGGTGGCACATCTGGACCACCTGGGGAACTTCTCAAACCTACCAGTGCCAAGTTCCCACCCAAGAACAATTAAATCAGCATCCTTGGGTGTGGTATTTTCCTGACTCTCAGATAATCCTAACATGAAAATAGCTTGGAAACCACAGCCTATGACAAAAGAATGCACTGTTCTTTCCATGGGCAACACTCCAGTTCTTTTTTCTTTTTAAGAGAATACAGACTAGTAATATAAAAGAAAAATATACAGAATTTCACTAAAAAAATGTGAATTTGACAATGTTCGTTGTATTGAATAGTGTTGTCTTCAAATTAGTTGTTTAGATTACCAGATATATACATGAAAATTAGAAAAAGAAAGAGAAATATTAGAAATTAAGATGAAAGAAAAAAGAATGTGAAAGAAGGTAAGAAAACAAACAAAATTAAGCATTAATTGCTCTTTTCCATAGACCAGCAGAAATATACAGTACAATTACCCAAACCATCTTGCTTACATACATAGATATAGCTCTTTCCCCCACTCCCTCTCCTGTCCTTCTCTTCATCTCAGTTTTTGTAATGCTTATGTTTTTCATTATCAATCATGAATTTAACATTCTTATATTTCATATTCTTTCCTTTTCTTAAATCCAGTCAAATTCTGGGGTCTTCACCAAGCCACAATTAGCAGGCCACAGCAAAATATCAGAAGGTGAAAGGCAATAGCACGCTGAATAATCTCCTCCCCACCCAACTACTTGCCTTTCCTCTCTGCTTGTGACTCAGTGTAACTCACTCAGACTCTAATTTTTACTAGCTTTGTTCATTTAATTAAAATAAGGAGATATCTGCAAATCTTTTTTTTTTTTTAGAACCAGAGATTGAACTCAGGCCCTTGCGCTTGCCAGGCAAGCACTTATTCTACTGAGCTATCTCCCAGGCCTCATGCAAATCTTAATATTCAAAAATAAAAGCATTCTGATAGTAATCTAATTGAGCCTTTAAATCTAGTTTCCAATTCATATGGAACTGCAGAGGAACAAAGTAAGTACCTAAAAAGAAGGATTTATACTCATTCAGAAGATGTGCATACCTAGTTATGTGCAGCACAACTACCTCTTTCTTGAATAAAACATTGTTAGAAAAAAAAGCAAATAAAATGAAAAGTTTTATGACAATTAAAGGAAGAGTTTTATAAATTAGAATAAATTAAAAGCCATAATAGTAAGAAGCAATATATAGACTTCTATTACCTCCCCTTTGAACAGAAGCATTACAACAATATTATAGCAACACGGTTTCGATATTAAATGATGTTCAGGAATCATTCTGAACTATGTTAGATATGGCAATGGCACTGTGATTGAATGAAAAATAGTCTTTTTGGGAAAAAAGACAAAACTACTGTAGTTTACCTTAAATTCATGAGTCAAAAATAGATTTAGGCAAATATAGTAAAATGTCAAGTTGTTCAACCTAGTTTATGAATATTAGTATTCGTGCTACT
>NW_004524704.1:5263080-5268535 GCF_000260255.1 Octodon degus
TTCTGTAGCTTTTATTTG
The DNA here is from genome assembly GCF_000260255.1 of Octodon degus. NCBI lineage: Eukaryota > Metazoa > Chordata > Mammalia > Rodentia > Octodontidae > Octodon > Octodon degus. Next base: position 5,263,099 of record NW_004524704.1, read on the forward strand.
CTTAAAGTTGTTCACTATAAAATGGTAAATAAAGAGGAAGTGAACATATAAAGGCAAAGCAGATGGGGGAGAAAGCACTACAATAGGAACAGACTCCTTCGGTCCGGCACAGATCCCGACAGGTGCCCTCTCTGGGCCTGAGCGGCCTCACACTCCGAGGGAGGGCTCGCACCACATATGGCTTCTGCTTGTTCTCATTAGAATTTAGTAACGTCTAGTGCAATAGCTAGAAATTCTAAGATCAAGATATTGTGTCCAAGTAAAAGATTTAGGTCACCTTCAAAGTGTAGTCATTCTGCATGGTAAGTTTTTGTTTTGTGGTTGTTGTTTTTTTTTTTTTTAATAAATATATGCCTTCTCATTTTTATTTCTATAAGTACATGTTTGTAGTGCATAATGATTGCATTCATGGTGGAGAACTGGATCATGTACCAAACACATCCTATTTTTTTCTCATTTCCTGCTCCTCCCCTCTTCCTCTCTCTCCACATCTTGGTACCTTTCACTTCTGCAAGACAGCTACCTGATTCCTTCCTATCACCTCTCTGTTATCTATGTTTTGAGTTTCTCATATGGAGAATCCATGCAACATTTAAATGTATGTGTATCTTCTTTGTTTCACTTAACATACACACTTTTGCTGATAAGATGCTAATTCATATTTTACTTTTTCTCTTTGAAGTTTGTGGAAGATTGGAATGCTAAAACTAAAATAAGAAAATATTATATGTAAGAACAACACCTGGACATGTGATTCTTCAGAGCATAAAATACTCAGCAAACAGTCCTGTCTAAAGTGTTCTCAAAAAATCTTATAAGTTGGTTTTATTCCAGACTGAACTGTGCAAAGAAGGATAAAATTCTTTGGGACCATCGTGTTTTCTCAGGGGATCAAGTACAGGCTGTTCTAAAATTCTCAAGGAATAAGCTTCTTCTGCACATTGCTAAGCCAGCTATAAAATATGTTAATGCCATTCATTTGAGCAAATTCTCACTAAGCACCTCTGTGCATCTATACTCTGGCAAAGAGAGACCCTGATCTCCTGTTTGATGCTATGATGCAAGGTTGGAAAGAAAACACTCAGGGCTTGTAAAGAGGAAAGAAAACATTCTTGCATCAAAAACAGAAGAGAACAAGAATAAGTCATGGTTAATTACTAACACAGTTTTCAAGTAAAATAAACTATAAGTCTGGGAAAGGAATGTGGGAAGGGTCACCTGTCCCCAGCTGCCATGTTTTCTCCTCTCAGAGCCTCCAGCTTCACAAGCCGCTCTCTGGTCTCTACTGCGTCTGCTGGTGGGGTGGATGCTCATCTACACACCATCCACAGCACCCTTAGGATTCATGTAGGCTTAGCTCTGACTCACTGCTTGAGACCCGCCCACTGTGGGCTTAGCTCTTTAGCCCGTGCTGCTCACAGCCTGCTCTGAATATAATCAACAGGGCAATGCCCTGCAGTTCTCCAGTCTCATTTGGAAACTGCAGCAATTGCATCAGGGTAAGCCGCGGTTGCGTATCATCTAGGCATCAGTTGGTGGTAGTTCCTTTATGACAGACATGGCTTTGGAGGTCGCCTCTTTCCACAGCCACACATTCCAGGATGACACCCACAGTGGTGTTTTATGATCCTTCAATGCAGAATCATACACTTGTCCTCATGTAGTAACTGTACCAGGCCATCCTACTTTCCTGTGTGGGGGTCCTTTTACAGGACTTGAGCCCTAGGTGTGCTCATCAATTTATACTTTTGTCCAGGAAGTTCTCATGGAGTGTCTTTATTTTCTGTAAGCAGATTTAAAAATAGGTAAGTAGCAAGGTCTAATTACACTTGTAGGACAGCAATATTCCCCCTTTTTATTTAATTGAATTTTTTTCTTTTTTTTTCTTTTTCTTTTTCTTTTCTTTTTTTTTTTTTTTTTTTTGCAGAACCAGGGATTGAACTCAGGCCCTGGCACTTGCCAGGGAAGCACTTATTCCACTGAGACATCTCCTTGGCCCCTTTAATTGAATTTTAAGAGATAGATATGTTCTATTCCTTAAAGCCTGGCCTTTAGCAAATGTATCTTTGGCTATAATTGTTTTCTGGGTTGAAGGCCCAGCCCTGTCTGTCTGTGACATTTGTAGCTAACTCAGCTGTGTATGATATTTTTCCCTCTGAAGTGCTATTGCTAACTATGGTTAGGGGAGACTGGGCATCAGGCTGAAAGGGGTTAGTGTAGAGGAGACTGTAGTCAGGATCGTCTTTCCAGAGAGTTAGTCTAATAGGCTTCAGATGGAAGTCTCCTTGTGGCTTATCAGTTGTGAACTCTGTGTGTGTTCAATCTGGTGAATCTTGGTAGGAAAAAACACTGTTTTTATGGGACTGGGACAGTGGCAGTAACTCCCTGGCTCTTAGACATCTCTATTGGTAGAGTCTCTGGTATTTCACTGTCCTTTTCTCTAGTTTTAGGTGGTCATAGCTGAAGAATTTAAGGAGATTTTTTTGAGCTTCATTGATTTTCTTCATTTTTTAATGACACGCAACAGTGGTCAGCTATTGGTGTGGTAGGAAACTGCCAGTAGGTGTCAGCAATTGGAGCTCCTTTTTTAGAGCTCATTATTATAATGTTGCTTTTATGTGTCTTTTGATTATATTTTTCTGCTGGATGTTTAAGATCAAATTAAAATGAGACCTGTGTTCATTAAAATTAGCCTTTTGTTCTCATCGAAGTCAGTTAAGTCTCCTCAGACAGTACCTTGGAACCATTCGCAGAGCCTCTCAGCTCCTCTGTCAGTGTCAGCCAGCAGGATGACCTTTGATTGCTCAACCTCTTTCTATGAAAGCATGGGAGACTTTTCCCTCCAGGGACTGTCCTTTGGCATACTGTTCACTGTGCTCCTGTCCTGTGGGGCTCAACAGTCTCCTTGCTCAGGAGGTTGAGCTACTTACCAGCATGTAGGATGCTACAGAAGGGTTTCTCTCATGGCCTGGGTCTTCACTGATCTTTGAGGATTAGGGCCAAAATATTGGCTCTCTTCTTAGCCAGTTATATTTCTAGTTTTGACCTCTAAATTCTAGTTGTTGCACACCCAGAGGAGACCAATTGCATTAGTATTGTCATTGATTTAATTTTTTTAATTAAATAATTTGGTACAGGGTCTCACTACACAGCTTGGATTTATAGAGATCCTCTTGCCTCAGCCTCCCCAGCACTGAGATTATAGGTGTGCACCACTACAAGTTTGTGTGGCCAGCTTAGCATGCAGTACCAGGGATCGAATCCAGTTCCTTGTGCCTACCAGGCAGATGCTTAGACCACTGAGCTATCTCCACAGCGTGTGGATTTAATTATTCAAATTTTATCTAAATGTCAATTATTTTGAACTATGAAGCATAGCCCAAGAACTGTTACTCCTTTTCAACATTGCTTGTACTGTTAGTTGAATTCCTGTAGAATGTTAATAGACAGCAGATACCTAGTTTACAAAGAAAACCTGGGAACAAAAGCCACAGATAATATTTCAGTATGACAATCCTGATGACATTTAGCTCTTTGTGACACACTTCAATGCACGTTAGTATGCAGTGGAGTAACATTTGCAGCATATGAGTCACATAAGACTTCTAAAGGCTGGATTTGACTGGAAATCTCATGTTGATCTGACCATTTCCCCTGTGGGAGGTTTTACAAGGAACAGCCCGAGCTCCACCAAATTAACACATGAACATACATATATATTTTTCTTTTACTACCACTTTCACCATCTTTCTTTGTTGTAGGCAAGCTTTCTAGTCTTGCCATTACCTTTTTCACAAAAACAAAATTTTTATCATACGAAATACTCTCATATGAAAAATATATCTCTTATATTTATAGCCTTCTCAATACTTCTTTCCTTTCCTACTTACTACAATCTTCTACAACCAACTTGACGTGGCTGCTTGAAATTTATTTATTTATTTATTTATTTATTTATTTATTTATTTTTGATACCAAAAATAAAAGGCACGACCTTGCCAGGCAGTTGCTTGTGCTGCTGGGTTATAACTCCAGTCCCAGCAGGCTTAATTTTAAAGTGTTCCCATTTTTTTCCTTCACATAGTAAACTTGAGGCCATGGACAAACCTCTGAATAACCTTGATTTAGTGATCTTATCTTAAACCAAGACAGAGCAGAGAAAAGAGTAGAATAACTATAAATTCAAGAATTTATAATGTAGAGAAATGTTTTAAATACCCCCAACAAATAAGTAGTTAAATTTTGCTATTTGATTTCTCTTCTAAAACTTTCTTTGAGACTGGGCATGGTGGCATACACCTGTAATCCCAGCACTTGACAGGCTGAAAACAGGAGGATCACTATGAGTCCAATCTATGTAGTGAGACCCTGTAGACCCTGTACTAAATACATATCAATCAATCAAACTTTCTTTGGCTGAATGGGACTGTTTGGCCATGCACCCCAGGCAGCTATAGCTGTTGGGTGCCTCTAGGCAGCAGCAGCCTGCTCACATGCCTGAGGCCTGGCCCTGGGGCTCCTGAAGTTGGGCAGAGACCTTGGAGTCTGTCTCTCTTCTGTGCTCACTCTGAAAAGCCAACCCACGTTTTGTGCCTCTTATCTCAGCAGGCCCCCCTGGGCCGCAGTCTCTTGGCCTTTGGTCTCCATTCTAGCCTAAGCATTGGAACGCCTGGCTGCTTGGGTGTTCTCTCTCTCTCTCTCTCTCTCTCTCTCTCTCTCTCTCTCTCTCTCTGTCTGCTCCTGCCACCTGCCTCCGTACCCCTGCGCACTGAAGCTAAGCAGCTTTCTTATGTCTTTGCCCCTCAGAACACAAGTCACCTTTTGTTGCTTTTGTTTCCAGACTGGCGCGACAACATCCTTCCTTCCAGTTCCCGGCTGAGTCCAGGCGACCCGGGACTTGGGCACCTTAGTTCGCTCACACCCGCACTCATACATCCTTTGCTCAGATTTCTCAGTTTTTGGCGTTGGATTTTTTTTTTTTTCTGTCACCTCCCATTGTGGACCCTTCCCACAATTCTGACAGGGTCTGTGAATTCTCACAGTGGGCTCTCCCATACTCCTGGCTTGAGGTAACCCTTTACGAATCTGTAGGTGTTTGGATAGACACGTGCTGCCAACCTCCCGTCTCCACCCCAGACTTTTAGATCAAATCAGTCCCTACCCAGATACCTCTGGCTTTAAAAGCATCAGTGTTGACTGGCTGCTTTTAAAGACTCTGGGCCAGCCAAATAGCTCAGCGGATTAAAGCACCTGCTTAGGCAGACTCAGAGGCCTGTGAGTCCTGGCCTGCCGAGCAGGCCCTGCCTGTGGGGAGCACTGAGAGGGCAATTGAGACTGGGCATGGTGTTATGCGCCTGTCATCCCAGAATTTGGGAGGCTGTAAACAGGAGGATCGCTACAAGTCTAATGTATGCAGTGAGACCCTGTCCACCTTGTC
>NW_004524704.1:5268790-5297164 GCF_000260255.1 Octodon degus
AGGTTATGCCTTGGGTTGGAAGCCTCTCTGGGGAACATACTTGTTTTCTCTGTACCAGAAGCAGGAGTGTTGCCTGGATACTCCTCCATAATGGATTTAATCTGATTGAACTGAGTTTCAAGTTGAAGAGATCAGACGGGAGATTGTTTTTCCTCTGCCATGTGCTCATTTAGGACTTTTTCCTAATTTCTATTGGCACATGAGCTGTAGCTTGTTTTTTTTTTTCCCCCATGCTTGAATCCCAGTTGAAAAGATCCGTTTGCACTGAAGGCACTTATGTCCTTTCTCATCAGGCGTTTCTGAAATTGTCACCTGAGGTCCAAGCCTCCTCCATATCTCACATCCGCTCCAAGTAACCTTCACCAGACAGGTGGTTTGTTGTGGGTTTGAGCCTCACACTGGGCACCAGGTATCAGAGACTCAGGCAGAGACCCTGATCTCCTATTGGCTGCTATAGTGCAGTGCTGTAAAGAAAAGCTTAGAGATAAAAGTGAAACGGAGAACTGGCATGGTCAGTGCTTGAGGCAGCGAAGAACCTGAAACACCCAGATGCATGGTATTTGTTGGTTGTCAAGCTGTTCAACAGGGTGGAGTGGCCAGGTGTGGCTGGTGGGCATGAGATTCAGATACGGGCAGGGCTTGTGAGGGGGAAAAGGACATTCTTTCATCAAGAGCAGAAGAGACCAAGACTGGGTCATGGTTAATGACTAATGTAGTTTTCAAATAAAATAAACTATTAAGTCAGGAAGAGGAGTTTGGGAAGGGCCACCTGTCCCTGGCTGCCATGTCATCTCCTCTCAGAGCCTCTAGCTTCATAAGCTGCTCTCTGGTCTCTGCTGAGGCTGCTGGTGGGTGGGATGCTCATGCACGCGCCACCTGCGGTGCTCTTAGGAGTCACGTAGGCTTAGGCTGGACTCCCTGCTTAGAATATGCTGACAGTGAGATTAATTCTTACAGCCTGTGCTGCTTGCAGCCTGCTCTTGGCGTAATCAGCAGGGCAACCTGCAGTGTATGCCCTCTGTGATCAGGCGTTATGTAAACCCAGTCGTTGCAGGGCTGCAATCCTGTGTTAGGGATTCTGTCACATGGGGCATTTCCTGTCCAGTGTTACAGTGGCGAGCAGTGCAATCCCTGTCTTCTCTCGCTCACATTCTACTGGGGAGAGATGGCCTATGAATACACAAATGAAAGAGAAACACTTGCCAACTACTGAGAAGGGCAACTTAATTATTTTTTTTTAATTTTAATTTAATTTTTTATTTTTTTTGCATTTTTAGGGAAGGATCTACAGGGTGTTCAGGGTCCACTACTAGATGGGACTCATAGTGATCCGCCTGTTTACAGCCTCCCAAGAGCTGGGATTACAGGCACCTGCCACCAGGCCCAGTCTCAATTGCTGTCTCAGCGTTCCCTGGGGGCAGGGCCAGCATGGCAGGCCCAGGGATCGAATACCCAGCCCCTGTGCCTGTTTGCAGGAGCCTTAATCCACTGAGCTATTCGGCCGGCCCCAGAGAAAGGCAATTTAAACCAAAAACAGAAAAAACAAGAATGTGAAAGTGACTCAAGGGGGCTATTTTAGGGTGGGCCAGGAACAGCCTTTTTTGGAGACAATTTAAGTGAGGTTAAACAGAACGAAGTCTGTTATTGGTGTGCTGATAATATTTGAGCATGTAGAAACTGCTGACTGTGTACCAGGCCTGTGACCTGTTCACTGAGTGTGTGTGTGTGTGTGTGTGTGTGTGTGTGTGTGTGTTATGGTATGGATCAAACTCAGGCCTTTGAGCATACTTGTAGAAAGCTCTACCTTTATTCAAAAACTCCAGGTTGGCTACTATCGTGTAGAAGAGGACCTACTCTTATCTTCATAAGACAGATAAAGACACGGCTGACTAATCATTGGCCCCAAAATCTGGGCTTTAAATTAGAAATCCTAGCTGCCTCCACAGCCAGCAATTTTATTTCGTCTCTCCCCAGTATCTGGGGCAATAGCATATTCCAAGAAGAAGAACTCAAATTGGAAAAAGCCTTAGCAGAAAAGTGGATTTGGTGCATTTGAGAGGGCAAAAGAAGGTTGGGATAGACACTGGAAGAAGAGAAAGAGGCAGAAATAAGCTGGGCTTGCACATGCAGAAATGTTTGCAATTTTGTCCTTCAAGCAATTAGGGTGGGGGGTTGGGGGCAGCTGAACCCACCCAGGGGGTGGGCCTGGAGTGGCATGTGTTGCCAGGGGTTGAAGTGCAGTCCCTGCATTTGCCTAAGCTTTCCTAAGCAGATGCTGAGATTGCTGAGCTATCTTGCCAGCCCCCTTCAAGCAATTTTAAGCAAAGGAGCAATAATAGCTGATTTCCATTTGTAAATGATCACTCTGACTACTACACAGAAGATGGACTGTCATGGGGCCAAAGGGCAGTGCAGAGAGCAGTTAGGGCGTTGATGTCATTGAGCAGAAGAGACTGCCTGAGGGAATGAATTAAGATTGAACAGTTAGGGTGAAACACAGTTGACCTTGTGTTTTGTCTTAAACCAAGAGACAGTTGGAGAATTTGATGTGCCGGATTTCGGAGGAGAAAGTCAGGAGGGCACAAGTGAGCTCCCAAGATCTCGCTCGGCAACAGGGTGGTTGGGGGTAGTGTTCACAGAAATGAAGAAGTCCTGGAGGGGCGGATTTGGGGCACAGGGGCAGGGGAGGAACTGTTAGTTTTCTTTCAGTGGTGTTGTCTGAGTGATTTGCTGGACATTAGAAAGTCTCGGTTTTGAGTTTAGAAATAGTTCACTGAGTTTATTTTACATAAAGAGAAAAAGAAACACTCAAAAAATTTTAACTGATACGTGAATCAGGGTAAAACAGCCTCCACAGGCATTGGTCATTTCTTCATGATGAAAATTTCCGAATCTCTTCTATCGTTGTCACCTTACAGCGCGCTAGCACAGATACCCTTTCACTCTTTCTCTTCTTTAATGATAACTTAGAATTCATTAATAAGCTTTGTCCCCTCAGGCTCTTAGCCTCTGATCACTACTGCTGTGCTCTTGATGTCTATGAGGTCAACTTTGAAAAGGATAATTTATTTAGAAAAAAATTCAGTCTGGTCGGTAAAAACCGACAAACAAAACACCTATGTGGCAAAGAGTTCCTTAGTGTAGTTCAAAGGTGGTAAGCAGTGGCCTTGGGGTGGGTTTTGCCTAGACTTCAAAATATCATGTAGAAATACTTCTGGCTTCTCTGAAAACAGTAGGACATGTAGGTGAGTCTGGCTCAACAACTCCAGTTCTGCAGACGGCTGTTGCAGGGCCCTCACTAGGCGCTTCCTGTTATTCCCATCTGGCCTTTGAGGGCACTGATGCTTGCCTGACTTGAACTATGGTCTGGTCTTTATCCTGCCATGCAAGGAGCCTGATAAGTTTTCGTCATTTAAGTTTTCTGAGTCTGAGGTCCTTAATCATAAAATATAGACTGTCAGGAGTTTACAGGGTTCTTTGGCAAACCATGTTAAACCAAGTGAATTTTATCAGTAGTGTACTCTAAAAGCAAAAAAAAATATTTCCTTTGGAAATCAAAAGTTGGGACTGTCAATTTATAAATGCAGAAGGAAGAATAGAGGTACCTAAGTTTAATTAGGTATTTGGACAACGGTCAGATTATTTTTAGCATGTAGCCTAATGTAGAATATAATGAAAATCAATTAGTGTTCCCAAATTGAGAAGAAATTTTCTGAGGGGAAAATGTAAAATACTGAAACAGAAAACATTTCAGCAGTACAAAGCTTAACAGAAAGAACAGAGAAAAGGACAAAAAAAAAAAAAAAAAAAAGGACAGGCAGAGATAGATTCTTGTCACAGCATTTCAAACTATCTGTGAGCTTGTGATAAGGATGATAATAGTACTTAGCCACTTGAAAGATATTAATTCACTTAGCACAATAATACCATGAGATAAGTGGTACTACTACCTCCATTTAATTAATTAATTTTTCATTCATGTGTTTGGTACAGGGTCTCACTACACAGCTCAGACTTGTAGTGATCCTCCTGTTTTAAGCATCCCCAGAGGTGGGATTAAACGCATATGCCACTACACCCAAATTCTTTTGCTGACTCAGCCTGCCCCCAGGGACAGGGCCTGCGAGGTGTGCGGATTGGGGATTGAACCCTGGTCCCTGAGCTTACCAAAGCAGGTGCTTAGTCTGCTGAGCTATCGATCCTTATTTTATAAATGAGGAAATTAAAGCACAAACCAGTTAAATAATGTATCATAGACATGCAGCTATAATTAGTCGTTTCACTTCTGAGTCTTTTGGAATATAATAAAATGTTATAAAGATTTTTCTATAGTGCTACAGTGATGGAAGAAAATCATTTTTAACTTTTATGGAGAGAATGCCTGCATCAACCTATAGATTGGGCCAACCCGATTTGTTTAAAGCTTGAAAATTATGAACTAAGTCATCAAGTTTAGAAATCTATGAAGATAAATGCACAGACTCAAGTAGCTTAGTTCATTTTAACTTTGTTAGCATTCCATGCACTTGACATGTGTATGCCAATAATAATCCTTAGGTACCCTCAACTAATATCCATGCCACTACAGAGCCATAAAATTAATCACACTGTGTCCTTGTTGTTCCAGCCCAAAACATGCTAGGAAGAAGCAGATTTCAACCGTTGAACCTCCCCAATATCCCTTTGATGCTAATATGTCCATTCGCTTGTTATGCAATAAACAGAACACAAAATTGGAAGGCAATTTGCCTGAGCTCTAACATTCTGCTCTTAGGTCCGGCATCTATCAAATGAGAATTGGGCCAAGTGACCTCTGTCCTCCTCCTGCTTTGACATTCTGGAATTTTGTGAAATCTCCAAACAAAGTGGAATAATGCCCTTTCGTTGTTATTAAGAGAGTATTAATTTAACATTGCACATTAAAAATAAACGAGCCTCCAAGAGTTTTCCAACAATAGCAGGACAACAAGAATGCACAGGTTACGCATTCTTATTCTTAGAAGTTGACATGGTTTATGGCTGAATGCAGGGCTTATGCACTCGATGGCCTCTCAAGAGCTGTACTTCTATGCTGACCTGAATGCTAATCAGGGCCTCTGGCTGTGCCAGGTAAACCTTGTCTGACTACATCAGCGGGGTGGGCTGGGCTGTTTGATTCAGTTCAGAGTAGTCATTCAACAGTTCAGTGACACAGAGAAGGTCATAGATTTCAAAGAATGCCGAGAACAGAGATGAAGGTCAGGGCAGCTGGTTGAGTTAATGATCCCATTTCATGATTTCACAGTGAGCTGATTACCCCAGAGATGGCATGTAGCATACCTCTTACTAGTCAGGCTGAGAAATCAGGGCCTTCACTCCTTCACTGATTCATGAGCCTGCTTCTTTATATCTCCTTGTACATTTTTTAATGCCACAAAACTTAATAAGAGAATGACTGTCATCATGTTGCAGCATTTTACTCCATGATTTTTGAAACTTTCTTCATACTTCATGATTCCATTTGTTATCTCCTTGAGCACAGGAGGTATGCAGGGCAGATATGCTGACTGAAACATTAGAGAGGGGGAAACAAAGTCAGGCACCTAAATCACATGACCAATCAGTGACACCCTTATTCCAACTCCTGCTCTTTGCTCCCTGCCATTATCCATCAACCAGACAGAACATAAGACATTTGTAAGCTTTTGTACTTGTTAAGTACTCTGGAGGAAGGGCTGTAATTTCTGCTTTCGTACCATGGATTTAATAAATTCTAGTAATGAACATTTCCTGCTCCCTTGTGTTAGATCTATTAGTGTTTTCTAGTTCCCCACTGTGCAGTGCTTTTCAGTGTTCTTTCTGCAGAACAGTGGAAATTCCTATCTCTGGAGGGTCCTCAAGGGTGGTGAGGGGTATCATTAGGTTACAAACAGGCTCTGTCTCTGTTCCGGTTATAACATTTTTGTCTCCACCAGTTTAACAAACTGAGCTTCTTCACTACATTGTTCACAAGGGTGGCTCTGGACAGGATGCTTTAGAACTGCAAGGCTTTCGTGTTCTCTTCACAGCAAGGATGCCATGTTTCAGCAAAAACCTTCAGTGGAACATCAGAAAGGGGTACAATACTGGTATCCAGCCTTTCTACAGTGAAGCCCCAACTCACTGGCAACAAGAATGACCTCTCTGAGTCTCAAACTGCCATCACAGACGACCACAATCTGAATCCTGAACAGCAGAATTCTACTGTGTCATAGTTCTGGCATCTAAAATTCTGAAGTTGAGGTGTCTACAGAGTTAGTTCCCTTCCAAGTTATGAGGGAGAAGGCTGCTCCCACGTGTCTTTCTTTAGCCTGTAGTTGGCTGTCTTGTCTTCTCCCTGAGTAATATTCATCACTTCTGTTCTTCTATTTGTGCACTTCTCACAAACCAAATTTTCCCTTTTATATGATCACTATATTGATTGGATCAATCCCACATCAAACATGTCCAACACCATCCTAAATAATTACATCTGGAACAACTCTACTTTCAAATAAGGTCACTAGGGATTAGGACTTCTATATATGAAGTTTAAAGAAACACAATTCCATGCATAACACCTTCTTTGTAGAATGCGGATTAGGTAAGATTATATATTTAAAGTATTTGGCATAGTTCCTAAGACATAGTAGCTTAAGTATGAATTTGCTTTTCATGCAGTAGTTTCTACTGCTTTTTTTGTTGCTGCTATTTGCCAGCGTCCCTTTTTGTTCTTCCTGCTATGATCACGTAAGGCTTTGTGTTTTTCCTTAGAGATTTTGGGACTATTCATCCCATTTTACTATTTCCAGGGCAATTTTTGAAACCTGGGCTGAAATTTAGTAGGCCTCAATTTACAGTTTTCATGGGGGATTATCCCAGGGATGAGGTTGTTTTCAGTCTCTCTACCTTTTTTAATAAAACATGAACTTGTCTATGTTGGCCCAAAATATGGTTGTGTGAGACAGGAAATCCTCCTGCTTCAAAGAACAGTTGTGAACTCATTAGGGTTGGGCCACAAGAAAAAATTTCTGATACAATGTCCCAGAAAAGGTGAGGTCAGAACCCTCTGAGGAAAGATCATAAATAAGTCTGAGCATAATGGTTCATTTGAGCAGAGATGAGATCCCAAGGAAAAACAACTGATGGAACAAAAGTTCACTTGGACAGATAAAGGAGGAGAAAACAGATTCTGTTTTTTTCCCTGGGCAAGTGTATCTGAAACCAGTGTATCAGAAGAACTTCTTATTCATCTATAGCTTGACATTTCACTTGAGATGTAGCAAGAAATCTGGCATATCTGGGAACTGTGAATATATTATTTGTCAAGATAATTACTTTAAGGTTGTATTTAAATGGCTGTATGAGAGTAACTTATAGCATCTCTTTCCAAAGAGCAGCAGAGAGCTGTAGGCTGACCTATGGGAGAGCTACAGTTCAAGGATTGGGCAGATCCTAGGCCTGCCCTCTGCCTACCTGAATGCACCTGACACACATCAAATGGCAAGAGAGCACCATGTCATTATGGGTGGCAGGGATGGGCTTTGTTTTTCATTTTTACAAGGAGTTTCAGGACAGACAAGCAGAAACTGATGTTACGTTCAAGATAAGAAACACATTGAGAAATAAATATTCCCCGATCCTATGCTCAGGCTACTGTTTGAGAGAATTGGAGCACTAGATTAGGAGTGTATTTGGTGAGCCTGCCCGAAACCTGCACACCAAGACCTCTGAGCCTGAATGGGTGGCTGTGGGTGCCTCAGAAAGACAAGAAAACATTTCCAGATGAAGGAGCTAAATGGGTAGAGTTGAGACGCAAGGCCAACTCTATGCAGGTGTCACTAGAGGCAGGCATCTTCCCAACTCTAGGCGTAGGCGTGTGTGTGTGTGTGTGTGTGTGTGTGTGTGTGTGTGTGTGTGTGTCTGTCTGTCTGTCTGTCTGTGTGTGTGTCTATGTTGACCTGGGTGTGGTTTGCTCAGCTGTTGTTTGCGAAGGCCAAGCAACAGCTCTGAATTCCCCAGGGCACCATCAGGCAATTTTCCAGCCTCTCAAAGGCTGTGGTCTAGGGCACCACAGCAGACCACACACAAAATAGAAAGGAAAACAACATCCAGCCCCTTAAGCAGGTTTGCACTTCTAATCTCAAAACATTCCAAAGCAGGAAATCTTTTAGTTTAGTATCAAGAAACTCTTGGATCAGGAGCGGGCATCTTAGAAGAAAAACTGAACGAACCAATAGTCATGGTAGAGAGCCATAAAAGTGGTGATTTGAATTTTCCTTCAGCTTTGAAGATGTTGGTGCTCCCATGGAAATTTCTTGAAGAAGAAAATACCCTTTGTTGGGAGCAACTGAAGTTACTATTTTGACTCTAGCATCAGTTCCATTGCTTTGCAAAATCATCTTTAGTTCTCTGAGCTAGTTTTTCTCATCAGTAAAAATGAGAATACCGCACACATGGAAAAGCCCTCGCGATTGCTTAATGACATGTATAAATACTGGAAAAATTAGAAAAAAATGTATTATGGATATGTTTATTTTGCAAAAGACATGAAAAATCATTCAGAAATAGGACAGCAGTGACTTCCTTTTTAATTCCATTTTTGAGAGCTAAGTGTCCCTAAAGAATCTTCTACTCAAATTATAATAAAATGCTCACAATCAACAGTAATAGAACAACTGATGAGGTATAGTTTAATACATTAGAGCCTAGAAGACTACAAAGGATTACGGATTCACATTATTCAAGCAAGAAAAAATAGTATTAATGTATAAACTCAATGTAACATTTTAAATATGAATGTTCCTTATACTTGATAATTGGGCTCATTTCATAAATCTGAAGCCACTGGGACCCCTATGAATACTGACAAAAAAACTATCTTTTCAGTGTTTCCGAGGAGTTCTGAGAATTGCTCTCTACATTACATCATTTTTTTTCATAGTTTACAGTGAGAACGGCACCTCTGTCTTCAGAAAACACTCCTCAATGACTCCGTGAGATTTTCTCTTTCCCTCTACTACATTTTTAAAGAAAATATAACAAGAATAATCAGAAAGAGTGATAATACCTGACATGCACAGACACTGTGGAAGGGAGAAAAGACAATGTTTAGGGATTTTTTCACCCTTTCTACAAGATATAAAGGACCAATTTTATTTTATTCTGTGGTTCAGAGGGCCAAAGCCTGGGCCTTGTGCATGGCAGGCAAGGGCAAGCACTCTGCCTCTGAGCTTCGTGATTTACTCAAGTTTGTGGGGTTTTACGTCTTCATTTATTGTCAGTGTTTCTAAATATTAAAAGTGAAAGACAGTGAAACCATTCACATTCCAGTTCTTCGCTAAGCCGGGTCCAAGCCCCTCTATGCCTGTGCAGCGGCCCGGTCCAGTGCCCTTGGTAGCTGCACGCCCCAGTGCACACCGACTGTAGTCATTCTCACGCAGCTGCAGCAGTGCCTACAACAGAGCACAGAGCCTCTCCACGCTCCTCCCTCACTGCCGAGGAGAGCCAAGCGGGGAAGGAAGGGACATGGAAAACTACTGAGATGTGCTGAGCACACAGACCGACTCCCCACAGTGGACGGAATCACGATGCACTACAAAAGTGTCCTATTAAAGATAAACATCAGGGGCTGGGGAGATGGCTCAGTGGAATAAGCGCTTCCCTAGCAAGCAAGTGCAAAGGCCTGAGTTCAATAACTGGTTCTACAAAAAAAAAGTTATAAAAATATGTCTCTATGTTAACTCTATTTAAATTATGTATTTATTTATTTATTTGTTTGGTACAGCATCTCACCATTCAGCTCCAACTTGTAGCGATCCTCCTGTCTCAGTCTACCCAGCATTGGGATTACAGGTGTGCACTACCATGTCTGGTTCGGGACCAGCATGGTATTCAGTACCAGAGATTGAACCCGGGACCTTGTACTTGCCAGGCAGAGACTTAGACTGCTGAATTATCTCTCCAGCCCCAAAATTGGGGGAAAAACATTCCTGAGCATAGCGGGCTGGGGAGATAGCTCAGTGGACTAAGTGCTTGGCTGGCAAGTGCAAGGTCCTGAGTTCAATCTCTGGTACCACAAAAAAAAAAAAAAAAAAAGAAACAAAGAAAGAAAAAATCCCTGAGCAGAAAAATTAATTATGTTCTATTCCTTTCAATCATGGTGAAGTACAGGCAGGAGTATATTATTATTACCTTTCAAAAAGAAAACTCCAAATAGCCAAATTAGTATGAGACAACAAAGTTGGCTCACAGGAACATACAACCTTCATCTTTTAAAAATCTCTATTGGCATAAGCTGATTTTTGGGGGAAACATACAGGAACATTGAGGAGACCTCTGACTGTCACTGTGGTCTGAGTTGGTGCATACAACCCAGTTATGTCTGTGGCCCTTCTCCTGGGAAGGTGACAAGACCTGTTTTGTCTGCACAGGGAAGTAAGAATACCGTGAGGAAGAGCAGGTGAAAGCGATTAGCCAACTGTGCAACAGGCTACAGATAATAAGTTGTTTGGATGAAGCATTCGTTCTCAAAGCTAGACATGATAACACACAGAAATTTTTTATTCATTTTAATGAGAACATACAGGAAAAATAACAGGCTCTTTCCTAAAAGCTCATTGCATAAACTGATCAGAAGCACAGCGACATCCTACCTTCTATTGGGTCCCCCTGGAGGAGGAAAAGCAGTCTGATTCAAGCACAAGATAGAAAGTCCAAATCAAATTACTTTTAACGGTCGCTTCTGAGCATATATTAGAGTATAAGGAACATTACCACTAATGAAACAGGAAAACAGAAAAAGCAAAATTCTTACAGATTTGATGGAACTGGTATTCTCCTTACAAACACATACACTCCAGAGTAAAACATGTGTTTCTCCAAAGCTGTACTTTTTAGGCAACAGCTCAATCAAGTAACAAAACAACCAAAATTATGGGCCAAGTTGTTTACCAAGTGAAAATTCTAGCCTGCACTCTGGCTGTGGGATTGGGATCTCCCAGAGCTATCGCACCTGGCCTGTTGAGCAATGAATACCGCTGGCATCGTGACTCACAGGGCGCATTGTCTGGCAATCGAGAGGAGCACGTCCTCACGTGACGTCTTCCACCTGCATGGGAGCAGCTCCCGCACCCACAGAGTAAGTAAGCTGAAGGTTAACAGGGAGAGGGAAGGAGGAGAGAATGAGAGGCCAGGATAAGGAGCTTCTCTGGGAGTTTCTGCCGGGAAACCTTCTGGTGGCTAGGCCTCACCTTCTGTGCGTTTTCCGTTCCTTGTGTGCATCTGTACAACTCGTTGTTCCGTACCTTTTCCCAAGAGGCAGAGAATTTGCCTCATTTAATTTTGGCAGACAGTGACAATGCCAGAGCTCAGCACATGTAATTAAGTACAACTGCGTGGATTAGGAGGTATTCCTGGGTCCAGGAAATGTTGCCAATAGGTGGTAGAAAGGTTGTGTCCTGCTCGGCCCCTTCAGGCAAAAGAGCACACAGATTTAGGCACAATAATCAGGGCTCTTTTAAAATAAAAAGACCTCAAAATCTGGAGGGGATGGGGATGGGGAGACAGAGCTCAGAGTAGCACCAAGCTCTATAAAAGCAGCGCTCTTCTCTTGAGCTAAAGAGGGTTCATTAGACACCAGCAGCAAGACGAAGACGCTGTTCCAGTCCGGCTGGTTACTTTGCCCAAGGACATGGAGGATGTCACTTCCGGAAGGCAACCCTTAATCCCTAATTTAGCGTACTTATCCTTCTACTCTTCCGGAACTGCTTTGAAATTTTACTAGGGCTTCATTTGACCAATTCTTCTTATCCAGATGAATGCGATTTGCCAACTATTGCTTTCCATTTGAAACACTCTGTTCTTTGTTTTATGGGACTACTTTCCTCTGGGGTTCTTCTACTACATAGGTAGACTTTTTCCCTAATGCCTGCTATGCAGGTCTCTCTCTCTCTCTCTCTCTCTCTCTCTCTCTCTCTCTCTCTCTCTCTCTCTGCTCACCAAGCTGTGATGGCTTTTCACAGGTCTCTGTCTTTGACTCTCATCTCTGCTCTCCAAACAGTTCTCCCTTTAGTGAACCAATTCACCCTTAGGACTTTCAACTACGTGAGTGCTTAAGAGATGCCTCCAAAACACGCACATATTGCCCTGATCTCCAGTTCCAGATTTTCAAATGATTGCATGACATCTTTTCAAAGATGCTTTGCTGGGCCAGCCAAATAATAGCTCAGAGGATTAAAGTGCCTGCAAGCAGCTGTAGGGACTGGGGGTTTGATCCCCAGGCTTGCCATGCTGTCCCCATCCCCATGGAGCACTGAGACAGCACTTGCGAGGGGTGTGGTGGTACACGCCTATAATCCTAGCTCTTGGGAGGCTGTAAACAGGCACATCAGTACGAGTCCGATCTAGTAGTGAGACCCTGAACACCATGTAGAACCTTCTCCTCCCCCCACAAAAAAAAAGAAAAAAGAAAAGAAAAAGAAAGAAAGAAAAAGAAAAAGATGTTCAGCTATCAGTTCTTTGCCTCTTATTGTTCCTACACTACCCGCTCAAGTTTGGAAAGCCAATCCTGTGGTGTAGGTTCACCCACTCGCCCACACACTTCCCCCACTTCCTCCCTCCCTCCTTCATTTTCTTTTACTTTCCTTCCTCCGTTGATTTCTTTGTAATGAAAATTGAATCCGAGTTCTTCACATTGATCTACATCTCCAGCCCTTTTTAAACTGTTTTGAGACAGGGACACTCATTTGCCTGGCCTATGTTTCACTTGAGTTGACCTAGTTTAAACAAGAGAAAGTATTCCAGAGTGCAATGGAGGCTTTAAATTCAGGTTAGGGGGTCCATGGAGATAGCTTATCAGTCTAAGCACCTGCCTGGCAAGTACAAGAAAGAAAGAAAGAAAGAAAGAAAGAAAGAAAGAAAGAAAGAAAGAAAGAAAGGAAGGAAGAAAGAGGAAGGAAGATTAAAATTCAGTTTAAGTGTTTCTTCCACATATGAAATCTCTAATTTTTCTGATGTTCTTGGAAAATATAGCCTAATTTTTGTAGTAGTATTTGTCATGATCCGAGGCAAAAATAATATTCAAGTTTAAATTTAACTCCTAATATTTAAATCTTCAAATCTTCAAATACTAATATCTTTACTAGCACCCCAGTATTTGGAATAGGTCAAGAGAAGTGGAGGCTAAAAGAAAAAAAAAATCTAGTGCCCAATAATAGTAAATATTGTTGCAGGTCCTGCTTCATGTTTTCTTTATTTATATGATCTGTCTTTCAAGCTGGTTTTGAGGACCTAGTAAGAAAGGCTGATGTTTGAACGACTTTCAATTTTATACTCAAGAAAAAACCTGATCTTTTCTGTGTGGTCAATGAGTATTTTCTTACCAAATTATTTCAGTTTCATGATCTAGGTTTTTATACATCAATTATTTAAATTAATAGAACAATATACTAATAAATCTAGAACAGGACATGTAAAATTTAGACTTTTCACAGGGCTTAGACGGGGGGCAGAGGACCAAACTTGGAAAAAGTGCCTTAGAAATAAGAATAATGAGAGAGAAAGAATCAGATTTTCTTCAGTCTTTCAAAAAGCCACAGACTGAAGACAGCAGTTCTGCTGCCCGTGGTGATGGGCCTTTCCGTTTTGCTGCCTTGATTCTCTGACCACTGCCATGAGTAGCATCCTGTGGTTGTTTGGCCTAAGTTAGAGAGCATTTGAGGCACACAGTAAGTCCTTCACTGCTATCTGCCTCATCAGCCTGTCAAATGTCTTTCTGGGCTTCTTTTATTGGTACTCAACAAGGCAGGGCTGCCTTGTGCAAGGCAGGAATAACGCAAAGGCAGAAGCTGAGTCTTCTGTGGAAGGAAACTAGGTGGCTTTAAGGTTTACTTATGTAGCATACTTCTTGAAAAGTTGTTGCCTTTCCAAATTCATTCTTTCTTGCTTGCTTGCTTGTTCTCTCTCTCTCTCTCTCTCTCTCTCTCTCTCTCTCTCTCTCTCTCTCTCTCTCTCTTTCCTTCTTGCTTTGATATAGGGTCTCACTAAGCAGTATGGACTCTTAGTGATTCTCCTGTCTCAGTTCCCCTTAGTGCTGGGATTACAGGCATGTGCCACCATACTAGGTCTGGGGGCTGACATGGGGAGCCTGGAGTTCTGGGGCTGGCACAGCATACAGTACCAGGGACTGAACACAGGTCCTTGAGCTTGCCAGGCAGGCACTTAGACCACCAAGCTATCTCCTCTGCCCAGATTTTTGTCTTTTAATGAGAATTTTAAAAATTAAAAATGACACAGAATTTCAAAACACGGTGATAGGAAATTAACAATGGTTGTTATATTACATAATATTATCTTCAAAGGAATTGTTTAAATCACCGGATATAGGCGTGCAAATTTGATCAAACAATTTATCTTTAACTGTTCATTTCAATAAATCAATAGAAATTAGTACTCCAATTATTTATCTATCTAGTCTATTTCCCTTTCTTTATTCACTCCCTTTTTCTTTGTCTCAGTTAAATTGTTCTTTTCTTTTGAGCAATTTCTTTCCTTCCACAATATCTATTGTACCTTCTGGATTTTATTTACTCTTTTGGCTTCTTATAGTCGGGAGACAGTATGATGTTTACACATATGGATCTAATTTATTTCACTTATGAGTAAGGTCTCTAGTTGCACCCATTTAGTGAAAAAAAAAAAAAAAAAAAAAAAACCCTCATCTTTCTTTTTAGGTGAGTAATACTGCATTGCACAAAAACACATCTTTCTTATCCATTTGTCAGTTGATGAGAATTTGGATTGCTTCCAAGATTGAGCTATGAAAAATCATGCTGCAGTACACATGGAGCCCAGATAGCCCTGTGGTACAATGTTTTCAATTTTTCTGGACAAATACCCAGAATGGGAATAGCTGGGTTAAATGGAATGTCTAATGCTAGCTTTTTGACCAATCTCCTCACTGATTTCCACTGTGGTTTTGACAGTCTATATTCCTACCAACATTGGAGAAGTGTCCCTTTTCCCCCACTTCCCCACCAGCATTTATTATTGCTTGGCTTCTTGATTGTCATTCTTCCAGGCATGAGATGGAATCTCAGTGTTATTTTAATGTTCTTGTCTCAAAGGACCAATAATATTGAATATTTCTTCACATATTTATTTGCAATTTGTATTTCTTCATCTGAGAAGAAGTGTGTATTCATCTCAGATATCCATTTTATATTGGATCCAAAATTGGGTGCTTATATTTTGGGAGGCTTACTTTTTTAAATTCTCTATATGTTCTAGATAGAAGTCATTTTTCTGAGGTGTGGTACAGGGTTGGTGCAGCATGTGGTATCAGGCATCAAACCCAGGTCCTTGCTCTGGCCAGGCAGGCCCTTAGACTTCTAAACTATCTCCCAGGCCCCTCATGCTGATTTTATAATGGTCTTTGTAGTATAATTTCATGTCATGGATTTTGATACCTCCTCCTTTGCCTTTCTTGCCTAGGATCGCCTATCATTTGTTGGGCACTGCTTTAGGAAACGATAAAATGCTATCTATACTCTGTTGCATATCTCGTGATGCCTTTGGCACCAGTATTGTATGCCAAAAATCCCCTCACAACAATGCTATAGCCTTTTATTTGTGCTCACTTAGTAGGAAAAAAGTAAAACCATTTTAACTTCATGGCCTTGCCTAATAAACCATGCATTTGGCTACAGCAAAATTTGTATGGTATGTGAGTGAATCAAGAAAATGTTTACCATGATCTAGATGGAGTGACTCTGAACTGTGAGCAGAATAAGGGCAGGATATCCAAGGTACTTAAAGAGAGTGAGGAAACTATTTGCTCTCGTAGCTTCTTTTATATTTCATCTGCTGTAACTCTATGATTGGAGAAATTTGATAAGGTGAAGTCAATGGGAAGAGAAGAGGACAATGTACGGAGCTCAGTGGTGACACAAAGAGAGCCCCAAGACTGTGTCTAAAGCTGGCTGAGCAGACCCTTACAAGTCATACTGATGAATTCAGTGTAACGTGCTCTATGGAAAGAATACAAGGTGCGCGTGGTACTTTGGCTTCATTGGGTGTGCTTCTTTTTCACTGTTGTCTTTGGCATTCTGTTACCACTATGTGAAGTCCACATTCCAAAGACTTCAATGTTCTCTTAGTATTGTTATTCTTGTATTCTTTGAAGTATTTTCTGTACAGTTTGTTTATTGTTCATAAATCCTCTGCCTACCCCTATGTCTTTGTGATTTATTTCTACTTATTCTTCTAGTAGAATCAGTATTTCTGGTTTAATGTTCAGATCTTTGATCCATTTTGACTTCAGTTAGGTGCATGGTGATAGACAGGGGTCTAATTTTAGCCTTTGTCATGTATTTTATTTAGAATATAATTATTCTGCTTCTAAAAAGTCATCCTAGAGAACTTGAAAGATTTAGGTAATTTGTTTCTTCTTTGATGTTACTAAAGAGACAAGGGCGTGAATTTAAGCAATAAAAAATATAGAAGTCTTCATGAGAGCCTCTAACTTTAACTATAGATATTTAAAGGGAGTAAACTTTAAGAAATTTGGTTAAGTCTCTTGATTCCATTTCTAATATTTGTTAAATTTTGTTTATATTTCATCAGCTCTCTACATATATGGCTTCTAATCCAGGTCTGGCAGCTGCCTGTAATCACGATACTTGGGAGGTTGAGGCAGGAGGATCGTCTGTGCAAAGCCATGCCTGGGTTAAGTAGTGAGTTCAAGGCCAGCCAACTACATAGCAAGACCCAGTTTCAAAAAAGTAAATAATAAAAGTTAATACACATGTGGTTTCTCCCACGCTCACTACTGGATCTTGGTGTACTTCCCTGATTAGAAAGCATTCACACTACCCCATGAAGTCATGGCTCGGACCTCCCCATTGCCATTCTTTCTTTCTTCTTCAGTGATTGCAATTACACATAAATGCACCTTTTGAAATTGGCCTGCAGTTTGTGGATTTTCTACAATGGGTATTATTCTTTTCTTCTTTTCATTTACAGTTTGGGAAGATTTTATTCATCTACCTTCCATGTCATTGATTCTTTCCTCAGCCACATCTACTATGCTGATATGTCTGTCAAAAGCACTCTTTATCCCTAGCACAGGATTTTTTTTTTTAGTATTTACTTTGATCCTTTTTTTTTAGGTTTTCCAGGTGCCCACTTTCATTACCCATCTGTTCTTTTATGTTGTCTGCTATTTTAATGAAAGCTTCAGTGATTTACCAAAATCTTCTTTTTAATATTATTTTAGAGCTGTACTGATGCCTGCTTCATGTTAGTGGATCTCAGTTGCATCTTTATGAATTTATCTTACTCTTTCAAATCTATTTGTATTGTAATCTTATTGTCTCCATGGGTCCCAAAATAGCTCTAATTTTCTATTTTTTCAGCATTTTCTTGCTCAGGGACAGGAGCAATCACTCCCAAGATCTTTATATTGTAGAAGCTGAAACTAAAAGTACTCTAAGTGCCTCTTGATTAGTCTGACATCACTGAATGTCACAGAAAAGGAATGTCTGTACTGAGCCTTGCTAAGCTTTGCATTCAGCCCCATGTGCTATCGCAAAACAGACAGGGCTCAACGGACAGCAAAGCCTGAGTGTTGCATCAACAGAAAGGAACAAAGTAGACTAACCAGCAGAATCAGTTAATACTACAAAGTATAGTAATTGCATTAATCACACAAGGCATTTGTATAATAAAAAAAACATGGCATTTTGCAGTACTGGACATGTACTTCTGTCTCCATGCTTAAATGAAACTATGACCTTATTTGTTTGTAAGTTAATAAATCTTAAAATTATAAAATTTCACCAAACAACACCCACTCACCTAACTCATATATCTGCTCATTCCCAAGTGCCAGATTCCAGACTTTCCACAGTTGCTGGAATTTTGGCAGCGATCATCCCGCATTCTGCCAAGAGCTGGGAAGGGAAATGGATCTTAATCCAGCCCACTGTAAATTTAGTTACTCAAGCACATGGATTCCTGAGTTGTCAGAAAATGTAGATTTCATTGGTAAGTGAGTTAGGAGTAAATATCTACATGACTGAAGCTGAACTTTATGGTATAATTTTAAAGATATTATTCTGATTTCTGATAGAGGGTTTAAGAAACAACAGATAATGTAAGGATGGATAAAGATAGTTTGCCTCACCCATTGCTACAGTCATGTTGTGGGCACCTATATCAACACACATATTAACAAGAGAAACTCAAGCACTGATTTAATATTAGTTTGTATTGGTTTTGTTTTCAACTGTAAAACTCACTGCCTTTAAATTCATGTGTTGATTGGTCTTGCCTCAGCCACAAAAACTGGGGTTACAGGTGTCAGTTTCTGTGACCAGCTTAACTATTAGCTTTATGACATGAAAGTCCTCAGAAATATAGATCCAAGACAAAGGAAAACCTGTGTACTTTCATAGGTTTGATGAAGGCTGGACAGTCACACAAAACATGATTGGCCAAGGTCGTATGATATGATGAAAGTCAATAGTGAAAGTTGACTCTTTTCTGTGTCATGATGTCCTCAGACACATGAATATTCCTTCCCTGTGATATAGAATGCAACCTATTAGGTAAGGGTCTCAGGACCTATTTCTGAGATGAGAGAATTTGTGGCAGACCTGGCCCTGGAGAAGGATGGGAGATGGCAGCATAGGCCATTCTGCGTCTGTAATTTCCCCAAATCTCAAAGTGCCACATGTTGAGCTAGTATATCCTAATCCCAATCTGTGAAAAGAAGATACCTGGTCTGGGGTCTGAAGAAATGATTCCTCTCTTATCCCTGCTGTATTTGTGAGTAAAATCCTGTCATGGATTCAGTAGGGACACAGAAAAATGTGCTAAGCCATCATCCTTTCCCAGGGGCTCTGGAGTGGAAATATCTGGTGGGAGTTGTAGGAGATATAAAGCTTAGTGTGAGGAATTAAGGGCACGTCTTAAAGGGAGCTGATGGTTCTAGAAGAGAATTCTTTTGGAGGATAAAGCCAGAAGTCCTCCCACAGCAGATGAAAGATTTTCACACCTTGCACGCTCAGTCTTCAAGTGCAAGAAGTAACTGTGATTTTTAACCTAAGACACTGGAGAGAGAGACTTGACTGAGAATCCCTGACCCATGTCACCTCCAGCCAGGTGCACGGGAACCGAATGTTGGCACAGCCGAAGTCCCTTAGGCGCTCCTTTCTGACCACAAATGCTATCTCCCTAAAAGGTAACTCTTGCCTTTGGAAATTTTAATACGTAAATATGCTTCCTTAAGATGTATATTTTTGTTGTTAATCTTTAAAAATAATTCAAGACTGTATATTTTCCTAAACATTCCTTATTTTTTCAGTAACACTTTGGTTTATAAGGAAGTTTTGGCTAATCCTTGCTGTGAGTCTTCTACCACAATGTATTTATATGTTTTTTATTGTTGGACATTTAGTTAGCAAAAGTTTTATAATAATGAAATCAGAAGGCTTCTCATACATGAAGTCTATTGCATACTCATGAAGATCTCTTAAATTCTGTACTTTATTTATTTTTATTTTTATTTTTATTTTGTGTGTGTGTAGCTGGTTCAGCCTGTCTTGGGGGCAGGGCTGGTGGGTCATGTGATGCCGGGAATCAAACTGTGGTCCCTGTGTTTGCCTAAGCTTGCCTAAGCAGGTGCTTTAGACCACAGAGTTATCTTGCTAGCCCCAATCTTTTTCCTTTTTTTTTTCCCTATACCTTACATTTATGCAAATAAATACCAGTCAAATCAGAAAAGATTTATTTTTTCAGAGATTATTTGTACTGTGGATTTCTGCTGATCTATGGAAAGGAACACTTAATGCTTAATTTTCTTGTCTTCTCTTTTCATTTTTTCCCTCTTTCTTCTTAATTTTTTATAACTTTTTATTTGTTTTTTTCTTTCTTTTTCCAATTTTACATGCATATATGTGATAACCTGAACAACTAAGTTGAAGACAACACTACTCAGTCCAACAAATATTGTCAAATTATATTATTTTGTTTAGTGAAATTCTGTATCATTTCTAATTTTTTTCTTACTACTATTTTGAATTCTCTTCAAAATAAAGAGAGAGGCAAGATTAGGAGGCAGACATAGGGATGAGAAAACTGTGAAGTCAGGAAGGGGAAGCTGGAAAGCTTTCATTCCAGGGAAATGGTGGCCGACAGGAGGCAGGCAGTGTGGCTCATGGGTGGGGGTTCTATTTAGCTTCCTGTGCCTGGTATTAAATTAGGAGTTGTGATAAAAGCTAAGGAAATTGCCAGTTATTAATTCATACTTCTTGAAACTGGTGTTTACAAAAGTTACTGTTTTGGTTTTTGGATGTTTTTGAGTTGGGTTTTTCTGTGTGTGTAGGGGGGGTAGGGAGTGTCTCACTATGCAGCTCAGACTCATAGTGATCCTTCTGATTTCAGCCACCCAGACTCCACTGCCAGCTCAGCAGCCCAGGGGTGGGGCTGGCATGGCATGTGGTGCCTGGTATTGAACCCTGGCCCCTATGCTTACCTGAGCAAGCGCTTAGTCCACTGAGCTATACCACAGGTCCTGATTTTTGGATTGCTAATGGCAGTAAAAACCTATCTTACTTCCAGAAGGCTAGTTTCTCAGTCCATTTATTGTACATAGTTAGGTGGTTTCCTAGTAAGATGCTACAGTTTCTGGTTAAAGATTTTATTTTTCTGTATGCTCTGGCCATTGTCATTGTATTTTCTCTCTTTTACTTCATGATTTTGTCAATGCACCTAGATTCCTTGGGCTAAGCACATGATAAATATATTTCATATCATTTCAAGAAAGCTGGAAAATAGAATTTTTATACCTTTCTGATTTTTTGACTTCTTTTATATGTTCATTTCTATACATCTCTTAAAGTTAGTAGGCACTTAACAATATCTATCTGTGAACTTCTAATGTCATATCAATTAGTACTATAATCTGTTTAATTGTTTTTACTTTTTACACAGGATATATTTTGTTATTTTTTTTTTACTAATACAGTCTCATAATACAAAGGTAATTTAGTGGAAGAATATTCCTTTTTGACATTTCAATCACATGAACCCAGAACTATACATTTAAAAAGTATGTTTGGATAGCAACAACAAAAACACAAGTTAAAACAAAAAAATATTGTCCTTCTTTTACAAGTGGACATTGAAGTGAACCTACTTCATTTTCCTTTCTAAAAGCCTCCAGAGACAAAAAGCATCTGTTAAAACTTAAGATGAATAAAAAGAATTTTTCATTAAACTAACTCCTGGTCTCCAGCACCATTTTCTGTTGTTACGATGCAGGTTCTGCTTTGGCTGCTTCTCCTCTTGCTCTTCTCACGGGTCCAGCTGCACCAGCTTCATCAGGTTCTTCATCGCTATCAAATTTTGTTTTCTTTCCCTGAAACTGTGTTTTACCCCCTACCAGACCCAGCTTTATTTCCTTTTCCTTTCCCTTTAAATCTGTGACCTTTTGATTTCCATTTGTTTAAAGATTCTTGTTGATCCTCTATAATTTTTTTTCAAAGCTTCTTTTTTCACTTCTTCCAGTACTTCCCATGTTACTTCTTTGTTCCTCAATTGCAGGCTGTTGTTATTTGCAACTTTGGCTTTATCCAGTGCTTCCTTGGCCTTTTCTTTAAATAGAATTATTCCATCTTTTGCTCCTCTGACAAAGTCTATCCACTTTATTTCACCATGATTTGAGAGAAGGGCTTGCAAATCTTCTCTACAGATCTGACTGTCTAAGTCACCTGAAAACTTCAGCTAGCAGCCAATCTATCTTTTCTTCTGCTAACTGCTGTTTTTCTTCTTTCTCTTGTTTAACTCCTAGTTTAGCTTCCACTTTACTTTGCTTTCTTTCCTCATTTTTCTTTGCAAAATAATCTTCCTTTAAAAGTATTAGCAAATCTGTGTCTTTATACTTCGGGCCTGGAGTTTCTACAAACTTCTTAGCAGACTCAATGCTATCAAAGACATCAAATATTGATCCCTTAAATGCTTTGCACAATGTTCTTCTCATCGGGACATTTAATACTTGACCTTTATCTTCTAGCCATTCTTTGATGTCATCGAGGGTTGCATTCATTGGGAAGCCTTTAATATAAACAGATCTGTTTTATATACCATCTTTATACTCATCAATTACTTCAGGGAGGGGTTTGTTCAGAGATCTTCTGATCATGAGCTGATTTCCATGAGTTCTGCTGTAGATTGGCTCAGTGCTTCTACTATTACATGAAAGTCTGTTGCTAAGCAGTTGAGCCTGTTGAATTTCATCATTATTTCCAAGGGTACCCAGCCTTCATCCAAACTGATCTGTTCCTTTAAAAATTGGTCCCACGGCAAGCTGAAGTCTCCAAAATAATACTCAATTCGATGATGGACTTTGACCTCCAGAGCAGCCACTTTTTCATTATCACCATTTTCAGCCACTGTGGCTCATCTTTAAGACTGCGGCCCCGCACAAGCGCTGCAGGTTCACTAACAATGACAAGCCTTCCCCACTCCTCAGCAAAAAGTAATTTAAAAAGAAAAGAAAAGGTAACAAAAGAAAATGAAAGAGAATAAAAATTTAATATTTCTTGAAAGCATGTGGTAATATTGAATCATATCTCCCACCTTGCATAACTATATCTGTTAATCTGAGCAATAGATTTGACGACAAAAATGGATAATGTATCAATCACTGTTAATCAGCTATTCTTGTTTTGAAAACCTGTAATGTGCATATTGTTATAGGTTACCTTGTTTCTGTCTTTGCTTTTTTTTTCTTGCTCTTGTTTTTATTCTTCAAAATAAAGTTATAAAAATATTTAATTCATGAAGATATACAAAAATCTAAATTTATATGTAAATAGGACAGATTCAACTAATAATAATCTGAAACTATATGAAAATATTTGACAAATATTTGGTCCATAAAAATAGGAATATTTGATAAAACAAAATAAAAATAAAAGCTTTTTTAGTTTTTATTTGTATCTACATGCCATTCATTGATTTGATTGGCATATAAAAAATAATGCGCCCCAAACTCCAGAATATATACTATTTTCAGTCAGTGGAAGAACATTAAGAATAATTTCCTATGTTTTGTAACATAAGTAAATTATAGACAATTTCCATGAGTTGATTCAGCAGTACATATTCACTAACCAAAATGCAATTGATATTAAAATCAGTAATTACTTGAAAGGTTAGAATAAAAATCATTTCATATTTTTCAAATTAAAAATAAATTTCCAAATAAACTATCAATAAAATTGTCTTAGTTACTTTTCTCTTATTGCTGAGGCCAAATGCCAAGATACCCGAAGGTAAGGGAGGAGGGGTTTATTGAGCTCACAGTTTATAGAGGGATTGGTCCGCACTGGGCTGGGTCAAGGGAGGGTGGCGCATGGCCGTCTCAGTTTGATAATTAGAAAGAGAGTGAAGCAGACAACTACAACAAGATTTATTACTGTGGGCAGTGCCTCCAAAGTTCTGATCAGCAAATGTTGAGCATGTTTTTGTCATGCAGTTGTTTATAATTAATCCACCTTTTTCTCCTCAGATCTAATACACCAGCGTGATTTACTGGTGAGATAAAATTCTCCATGGCTGATAAGTATACTTTAAATGAGTTAAATTGTCTTTGATTACTCTCGTATGTGTGTTATACTTTTTCTTATATCCTCATAGAAAATACAGAGCATAGTCGCCTCTCTCTTGCCACCCCGTAAGACAAGGAAAGAAACCCTCGCAATCAAATGAATTGAAGCACGTATCACGGTCCCCATAGGCAGGAGAAGGTGGTATATTTGCCCCGACATGTTTCAGGGCCTGTAATGAGGCTGGGCAGTCACCCAGCCCCCAGGTATGAATGCATTTATTTTCACACCCAAAGAATTTGAAGTACAAAAGCAGCGATGGTGGAAATTTTTAAGTGATATCCTGAATATCTGTGTTCTAAGTAAAAGAACTGACTTAGATTTGATGTTTATGCTTTTGAGTGTTCCAATATTTTCCATCTAGGGGCTGGGGAGAAGGGGCTCAGAAAAGTAAGTGGTTCCCTGGCAATTGCAAGGGCCTGAGTTCAATCCCCGGTTCCGGAAAAAAAAAAAAAAAATCCAGTCTAAATATCTAAAATTTGAAATACATTAGTAGAATAAATGAAATAATATAAAAAAGCTGTATAGTTTCCCTTAAAATTTTCATTGCCAATCAAACCAGATGAGTAATCATTTCACAAACTAGCTCCAACCCATATCTCACTCTTAATACTACCCTACACCTATGAAAACTCTAAGGTAATCAAACTATTTTGGGCTTCCCCAAATATCCTTGAATTTCCTGGACTAACTTCACTTCTACCATTCTTATCTTCTTGTCATGAAGTCATAATCATCTTTCACACCGCCTCCATCAATTATTTTCTAAATCCCTTAACAAGGGTCAGCCAAATAGCTTAGCGGACTAAAGTGTCAGCTTAGGCAGACACAGGGGTGGGGAGTTTGATCCCCGGGCCTGCTGTGCCCGACCCACCCCCAGGACACACTGAGAAGGCAATTGAGACTGGGCATGGTGGCGTGTGCCTGTAATCCCAGCACTTGGGAGGCTGTAAACAGGTGGATCACTGTGAGTCTGATCTAATAGTGAGACCCTGTAGACCCTGTCCTAAATTTAAAAAAAAAAAAAAAAAAGAATCCTTAAACAAGAGGTGATTTTTTTCAATTCCTTGTGGTCCAATAACACATTTCTTACATTTTGTTCCTTAAAAGAGTTGCACATCCCCATGTGTGAAACTGTGGTATGTTGAGGGATAGAGTATGACTTCAGAATACGTACATCCTGTGTGCCACATCATAACAGGATGCACTTTTACTATAACTTAATTAAATTTTTTTGCAACTAAACACATAGGGAAGTCAGGGTAAGAAAATGGAAGTGAGGAAAATAGAATGGCACTGAGGGGCAAAAAATCTCTGGCAAGTTGGGAGAAAGGAGGAGAAGGAGGGGTCTGCTTGGAGGGAGAGGAGAGAGTAAGAGGAGTAAGATAAGCTGTCTTTGGCTGTGCTCATGCAAGTCAAATTACTTATGGGGGGGGGGGCCCAGCCCTAGCTCAATTCTTTAAGTGGCTGCTTCCACAATGCTGGCAGCCTCAGGTTGCTGTAGTTCGATCCCCACAACACTCCAGCCATGCAAAAGTGCCCTGAAGGCATTCAAGGAGAAAAAAAAAAAAAAAAATTCCTTATTCCATTTTTGGGGGCCTGGCACTAGCTCAGGCCTTTAAGTGGCTGCTTCCACAAAGCTGTCAGCCTCAGGTCGCTGGAGTTCAAACCTCACACCTCTCCAGCTCTCCAAACGTGCCCTGAAGGCATTTGAGGAACAAAAAAAAAAAAAATTACTTATGGGATTGGAAGGAACCTGCATTTTAGTGATTGAAAAACATTTATTAAAGTGCATTGGTTTTCTGGAAATTTGGCTTCTGGGCTGTGATAAAAAAAAAAGTGTTACTACAATTCCTTTATTAGATTTAGGTGTATAGCCTTAAGGAAAGACTCCTCTGAGGGTGTTTAGAGAAAGCATCATTTTGACTCAGTTCAGTACTTAGTACCTACAGGAGGAATTTATCTGAAAGACAGCATACATTTTCCCTAATAACATCAATGAAAAATAAGTATCCTTATAACAATAAGATTAATGGCTGGGGATATAGCTCAGTGGTATAGTGCCTGCCTGGAAAGTATGAGAGCCTGAGTTTGATTCCCAGTATCCCCCATTAGGTTTTACCTAATTATTATCACAGAAGGTAATACAAATCAAAGATGTTAGGTGTCAGGCATTGTAGTATCATTAAAAAGAAAAGAACATTAATTACCCTCAGTAGTTCTGTTGCTGTTTATGCTTTGGAGGTGAAGGGCTAAGTTAGTGGAAGGTAAAGCAGTCTTTCATTTTTATTTTTTATTTATTTATTTATTTATTTTTACGTTTTCAGTTTTATGTATTTGGTACAGGGCCTCACTACACAGCTCAGACTCATAGTGATCCTCCTGTCTTTAGCCTCCGCAGAGGTTGGATTACAGGTGTGCGCCACCACACTCAGTCTTGCTGGGCTGCTCCGGACACTTGGGCTGGCAGAGCATGTGGCACCAGGGTCAACTTGTCTCCTTGCACTTGCCTAGACAGGTGCGTCCCCAGCCCTGTTTTTATTTTTTAAAGAATACAAAATAGAAAAAAAAAAGTAAAGAAGTGATACAAAATTTCATTAAGCAAAGTAATAAGAATTCAAAAACGGTTGCTGTATTGCTGTATGATGTTAGCTTCCAATTAGTTGTTTATGTTACCGGGTACAAACCTGCGAAACTGGTCCAACAGCCATCTTTTCACACCGATGCTGTTGGCAAGTTCTTTTTTTTTTGTTTTGTTTTGTTTTTTTAAGGGGTTTTTTGAATTTTATTTTAAAGAGTATAAACACAAATAAAAGTATAAATATATAGAGAAAAACAGATGATTAATACTCCATTGTGTAAAAATACAGTATATTTTTTATCCATTCCTCAGTTGATGGGCATTTGGGTTGTTTCCAAGATTTAGCTGTGACAAATGGTGCTGTGGCAATGGAGTATCCATCTCTGACAAAAGCCAACAAAAAGGGGGACATAAATGAAGGACCATTTTGCAGTGAAAAAATTATATATATATATATATATATATATATATATATATCTGTATATACAAAATATAGATATACAGCTACTTTCTCTTAGTTCAGTGAGAAGAAAGTTTTAAACTAATAGTGTTTAGACAAGATATCAAGTCTGCATCTTGTACTATGAATAACTACTACAAAGACAACAATATGCAATGTATTAATTATTGTAACTGTACTACTAACCTGTTTTGAAATTATTTCATTCCTACTTCTTTCTCAATAAAATTATTTTAAAAATTGCAATAACAATGGCAAAAAAGAAAGAAGTCAATCAATAACAAATGCTGGAGAGACTGTGGGGGAAAAGGAACCCTTCTCCACTCTTGCTGACAGTGCAGGCTGGAACAATCATTACGGAAATCAAAATGGAGATTCCTTAAAAAGCTAGGATTGGAGGTCTCATTCAAATGAGCTGTTCCCCTCCTAGTTATTTTTCCAAAAGAACTAAAATTATCATACCACAGCAATATACATGGCTGACTAATTCTGAACCCAAAACTCAAACTCAGGCTGAAGTTCGTGCTCTTAATTATCATACTGAATTATCAGACCAGAAGCAGTGCAATTAATTTACAGCAGACAAGCTGTGGTGCAACTACCTTTTGGGGGAAAAATATATTTCTTAGAAAACCCAGATGAAATCGAGACAGATAGTATATTTAAATCCCTATTAAAAGAGACAAAGTTTATCCTCCTAAGTATGAAATGATAAACATGAAGTTGACTTTAACTGGATGCATTTTTTGAAGTCCTTTTGCTTCTATCTAATTCACCTATGGCTAAATTTAGTCTGTAAAGAAAGAAGACCTACTGAGAGCCAAAGTACAAGAACTCTGCAATATGCATAAGTGTATTTTAAAGTTACACAGTGATCTAAAGGGTTTAGATGAGACAGCTGTTTGGCCACCAGCACTGCTGAGAAACTGCTAAAAGTACAGAAATGGAATGATACACATTGCAAAGAAACTCAGCAATTACAAAGGAGGCTCTGCGCAGAAATATACCAACGGTGAAACAATAAGGACCCTCCCAGCTGCAGGCTTTCATCTAACCACCGTGTATGCACTGCTGCATCTGTCCTGCGCAGTCCGTCTAGCCCAACCCAGATACACTCAACAATTATGGTGTTTCAAGAGAAAGAGTTAAACAGCCCAAAGGAATCCACATAGTAAATAATCATTAGTGGTCTATGTGGGGAGGAAATAATTCATAGCCTCTTTTTTTCTTGGTATGCTGATTTTTTTCTGAACATAGATTCCCTAAGGTTGGTGGTCTCGTAGTCTTAGCTCTGTGAAGAACACTAGTCAACTAATCCATGCACCTACTAATTGATGATGATAGATATCTTCATCCATTTTCTATGGCTAAAACAGAATACCACAGGCTGAAAATTATAAACAGTAAAGGTTAACTTTGTTCGTAGCTCTGGAGGACATTCTGAGATTGGGCTCTCTCAGGTGGGGCTTATTGTTTCATAACATGATGGAAAGTGAAACAGAGAGGGAGAGAGAGAGAGAGAGAAAAGCAGAGAGATACAGAGACAGAGCGGGAGAGAGAGAGAGAGAGAAAAGCAGAGAGATACAGAGACAGAGCGGGAGAGAGAGAGAGAGAGAGAAAAGCAGAGAGATACAGAGACAGAGCGGGAGAGAGAGAGAGAGAGA